>NW_024042261.1:28060674-28503174 GCF_014851395.1 Micropterus salmoides
ATACAATTAGGCCTGTCTGCTTGCCTCAGTACGACTATGATCTTCCAGGAGGTACACAGTGCTGGATCTCCGGATGGGGATACACACAGCCTGAGGGTGGTAAGATGCTACTGCATTGCTGTAAAACACATTTACATCTGCTGCAAGTCTAATTCACACATGATGACAGATTGTGCCAGGTGTGTTAAAGAGCAGCTTTTAATGTGTGTCTTCTCCCTCAGTTCAATCACCTGACACCCTGAAAGAGGCGCCAGTTCCCATAATAAGCACAAAGAAGTGTAACAGCTCCTGCATGTACAACGGAGAGATCACGCCACGGATGCTTTGTGCCGGATACACAGAGGGAAAAGTGGATGCATGTCAGGTCAGATGTATGTTTTGAAGAGTACTTTGCAGAGGCGTTTTAAAGATTCATCCTCTCCTCTGTGATTTGTTTACAGTGAAACACTGGCATAATAAAGGCTGGGTGAGTCTGCATTGGACACTGTTTGTGTCTACCTCTCCAGGGGGACAGTGGCGGTCCTCTGGTTTGCCAGGATGAAAATGTGTGGAGGCTGGTAGGGGTCGTCAGCTGGGGGACAGGCTGTGCTGAGCCCAACCATCCTGGAGTTTATACCAAAGTGGCTGAATTCTTGGGCTGGATCTATGACATGATGGAGGTAAACAGACATTTTAGAAATTCTGTGGTAGAAAGTAACCAAGTGTTTGTACAGTACAGAGGTAAGGTACTTATACTTCCAATTCCATTCTACACAACATTTCAGAGAAAAATACATTTACACTTTGTAGATCATGATTTTAGATAGAAAACATATGATTAGCTTATAAAATGTGATGCATTGTGATTTAGACTAAAGCTGCAACTAATTATTATTTTCATTATCTAACAATTTGCCAATTATTTATGCCATTAATCGATTGTTTAGTCTAGAAAATGTCACAATATGTGAAAAAAGCCCCTCACAATTTCCCAAAACCCAAGGTGACATCTTCAAAATGCTTGTTTTGACCAACCAACAATCCAAAACCCAAAGATGTTCAGTTTTCTATCATATAAGACAAAGAGAAGCAGCAAATCCTTTAATTTGAGAAACTGGAACCAGCAAATGTTTGGCATTTTTTGCTTGAAAAATTATTAAAATGATGAATCGATTGATTGCTGGATGTTGGCTGTTCATTATCGCATTGATAATTAGGATAATCCAACATTAAGACACACATAAGTTGTTTTTTTTCAGCCTTATGAGTAATTTTCTGATACATCTAGCTGATAATGTTTCTGGCCTGCTTCTGGACTTTTTGAATGCATTTTTATTTACAGTGGAGTAGCCTACTTTCACATTGCTACTTTTACTTAGTAAAAGATGACAATATTTCAGAAGTATCAGGGAGCCGTAATTAATTTAACAAACAGCAATTATTGTTAATTCTTATATTATCAGCAACAGGAAGGAATTGGAAACTGCACAATGGAATATAAATCTATTTTTTACTGCTAATAATGACCTTTTCTTTGCAGAACTCCTGATGAGTGCGAATGGGGCACAGCAAGCAGAGGACGCTACTGATTTTAGTCCTCTGTTTGAGAAGTTTGAAAATTATAGTTAATATATGTCCTTTAAATGTCCGTTATATAATGTACACATTAAAACAGACATCAAAATGCATTTTTACGTTATATTTTCCATGTACTGAACATAAATTATTCCTCTTATAAAACGGTGTCCTGTGTGATTATTGAGCTGCAGCTCTGCACTCCGCCGCCAGGTGGCATTTGTGGAACGTTTCCTCTCATCTGGGTTCCATAGCAACTGACAACATTAGCTAAGCTAGCGTTAGTTGTTTCTTTCATTTGATGGAAATGAACTAGTTTGCGCGATATTGCTCTATTTTTTAGACCCTCCTTCAATAGCAACACTCATTTGTAACAGTGTACATAAGCTGTTTATCTAACTTCAACTCACAAACTTGAGGGCTTCTGGTTTTCTTTTTTTACAGCTAAAGTTAACGATAGTGGCTAGTGAGCGCTAGTCTTTGCTTGCTAAGACAGTCACCTTAAGATGTCCTCCACTGGCAGTGCAGGGAATGTTTTACAGCAGGTCAACCACTTTTGGTCCATGCTGGATGATCTTTCTCAAAATGACCCTGACGCCTACCGCAAGTTCATTGAGAAACAGATGAAGGAAGGAGCTGAGTTCAGCGCACCGCCTGAAGTCCACTCTTGTTTGTGCACTGAAATAGTGGTAAGTTATGTCAGTAGGTGGCAGCGGCTTAATAAATGGTAACAAGTTAACTTTATTTTAGCTATCAAGCCTGCATAAACGACTTCTCACGACAAACATTTTACGTCAAAGCAGTGAAAGCACAGGTGTGTCTCATAATGATGGCTGCATTCCATTTAGGTTTAGGTGAGTAACGTTAATGCATTCATGTGCTCTTTGGATGGTCCCATTTCCCGAGGTGGGAAGTCCTTCTTCCTACGACTTCGGTGTGTTCATGTGCTTTAAGTAAGAATGTGGAAATAACTTGGATGCTACTGTAAAGATGTGCTGAATTAGCATTATCATTGTCATCCAACTAAAGTTATGCTGAAACAGTTTGAAGCTTTCTGTTAGCCTATAAAGTTATTTTTTGTCCCAGAGTTGTTACTGCACCAGTAACTTACATTATTGAAATCACTAACATATTGACTTTATTGCAAATGCTGCTAATAAATAACATTCCTCATTAATATAAGTCACTGTACATAGACAGCAAACTAACAAATAACCTAATACCATACACGGACAAACATGGCGGCCAACATGGTTAATAGTTAGAAACAATTTATTAATGGGAAAATGGCGAAATCACATAGGCCTATACAATATTTGATAATGTGTCAATTGCAATATGGTATTATGGTTTTAGGTTAGAACTGTTAGTTTGCTGTTCATATAGAGTAACCTAGATTAATTAGGAAAGTTATTTATTAGCCATATTTGCAGCATAAGCAATATTTTAGTTGTTTCAGGTAATGGTAAGGTAGCCTACTTGTACGGTAACAGCTCTGGAACAAAAGTCATTATGTAATAGAAAGCTTCAGACTGTTTCAGCATACTTGGATGACAATCACAAACCAACACATCTTTGTAGTGCCGTCCATGTTGTTTCCACATCCCGACTTAAAGCACATGAACACATCGAAGTCGGAATAACGACTTCACAACTCGGGAAATGGGACCATCCCAGGATCACGCGAATGCAGCATAACCTCAATACAGGTGTCTGGGCCCCTGGCATTGGCACAAACATGAAATGAAGCCATCATTAATGATATTACTAATCTACACTTTTTTATTAGTGAAGGTGTCCAATTTGAGAGCTATCAACCTTTTACTTACTCATTTATCTACAGATTATTTTCTGGATTATTCTATAAAAAGCCTGCAAATAGTGAAAAGGGCCTATCTTGAGCTCCCAAAGCCCATCTTCAAATGTCTTGTGTACTCAAAATTATTCCATTCCCTGTCATTGAAAACTCAGAAAAACAGATATATTTCCTAGTGAGCAGCTGAAACTACATTTTTCCTTAACATTTACTCAAATTATGGATTATCGCCATTGTCGCCAGTTCCTTTCTGTTGATCGAGTAATCACTTAACTTGAATAGTTTCCACTCTACTGTCTACCCCTTCATGCAAAACATCTGCCTTTTACTACACATAGTTAAGCTGCCACACCTGTGCCTGTTTTATAGGTTAGCGACAGGGTGTGTTTTGAAGGTTTTTTGACAGACAGTACATCTGTGTCCTTAACAGGAGCCCAAGAAAGGGTCACTGTACATCAACATATGCAGCTGGAAACGTGTACCTGCACCTCAGGATCCCAGCAGGCCTATACCCGTGTTTGCAGGAAACCTGGAAACAGACACAAATGGAGGTCACGGTCAAGACAAAGCTGTGTTGCATCAAAAGCGACATAACTGGCCTTTGTGTTACATGATGTAAACAAGACAACTAATAAATTGGTGTTTTTCCTTCGCAGGTGGGTACACTGTGTTGGATGTGGCCTTAAACCCTGCAGTGCTACAGGAAAGTGAAAAAGACAAAACAGAAATCTATATGCTGGTCCTGAGCTTTGCCCAGCAGCAGTATGGGATGAGGTTATCTCAGGAGTACACTATTGTCAGCTGTAGCCCAAAAGTAACTCCGATGACTTGCACCACAGGCTTGGGTTTTGGCAGTGGCCTAACACCTCCAAACAACCAGACACAGGTAGAGCAATAAGTCTTGTACCCTGATAAACTGCTACAAGCCCTGTATTTTCGAGCTATTTTCCTTTTTCTGCTGCAGGTGCATCATCGTTCACCTTCTACTAGTTTCTAATAATCCATAGTGTTCCTTTTTACAGCCAGTCAGACCCCAGTTGCCCTTCTGCAGCAGATCTCCTCACTATACTCAGAGAAACAAGACAAGGACACAGTCGACCAAATTATCTGTAGACCTGCGGAGCACAAAAAGGAGTTGATCCAGGTCATCTCCACCACATTTGTGCAGCCTCAGAAGCCAGAGTACCAACTTGAGATGAAGACTGATACAGCAGGAGATCCTCGCAGCGTGGAGTTGACAGTGGAGCTGCCAAGGGTTTGCTCCATGTCAGAGTGCCAGCTGAGAATCTCCAAGGTTAGAGCTTACACACTCCCTTGAACAGTTATAATGAACCACTCTAGAACCCAATGTGAGTCAGTGCGCAGTTGTAGATGTCATAAAAAAATACATAATTGGCCTGTTTCTATGTCTCGTTTGTGAGTCTTACAGAGGGATGAATGTATTTTTCTCTGCAGGATGACGTCTTACTGGAAGTGGAGGATGTCTACTACCTGCTTTTGGAATTCCCAAAAACTGTAAATGAAGACACTGCGTCAGCCATCTTTAACAAGAAGAAACGAAGGCTTACTTTGAGAGTGGATGTTTTCTGACCATTTGCCTTAATGGAGAAACAAATGCACATAGAGGTGATCAGTACTGCTGGGAATAGGCTTAAGAAACTGTGAGGCTTGGATGAAAATTCTGGTGACTGAAAATACCTCAAAATAAATAACCAAAACAAACTAAATCCCTGCTGTACAATCTGAAAAGCCTTGTGAACACATTATTGTATGTCTCAGACATTCAGCTGTCCAACAAACAGTTGTCCTGTAAACTGATCTTTTCCCAAAACCAAAATGTTTTTACAGAAACAAATGTGTCAGTGTGTCCCTTTGTGCTGTGTGGGTTGATGTGCAGCAGCAACCCCCCCCCCCCAAAAAAATTAATGACAATCTGTGGGGTTTGTTTATTAATGTGTGGGTGTATGAGTGGAGGTGTATAATGGCTAGAAACTGGTGTACAGTGTCATTACTGTACTCTCAGGGAATAATTGACAACAAAATGATCCATGCAATAATTCATGTTTATTAAAACATCAAAATTGATGCAGAACATCATCAGTGTTTGGCAATCTGGAACGTGTGAAAAATGTCAGTCAACACTTTTATTTTAAGGTTTGCATACTATGCACTGGTTACAGCTTTTAAGAGCACAGCTTATATAACATTTTATTTATTGTAAATAGCATTAACTTTCTTTTATAATTCAGTTTCAAGTTTCACATTACTGACCATTAGTTTGTAGTCCCACATGTTAATTTATGAGCTGCAAACAATATCCATTCAAGTGGTACCTAAATGTCAAGTCAAATTCTTCATATGAAACATTCACTTTTAAAACATTCAACACTTTTTGTATCAAAATTGTGTTAGATCCATTGGTCCCAGTGAACTGTATTACAACCTTTTTTCCTAATATGGCAACACAAGTAGTTTCAGTGGAATCCTGGTCCAGTGGGAACAACTGAGGTTTGTAGTGGTGATCTCTGGTTTTTGGGCTCTACCTCCTGTCTCCGTGGTCCTCCTCCACCCACGCTACAATCTTCCCTTCCCAGCCAGGCACGACTGCTCCGTCCTGAAATACCTGAACAGCAAACATCCAGCATTTACATATTCAAGAATCACTCACTATCTATAATGTACAAAGGTCTGGATAGAAAGGGAAAACGACTACGCAGTGTTATGTGGAAATAAGTCCTGTAGTGTTCTGAAGTATACCACAGCCACGGCTATTTTTAGCGTATCTTACTCTATAACTGCTATTTTATATTTGCCTGCTGAAGCTGATGTGAAAAGAAGAAGGGCCATAATTTTACTCCTACCTCCTCTTTCACTGTGCCAAACTCTGGGTCGAGGGCCTTGAAGTGGTATCTGAAACTGCCTTGTCTGTCCACAGCGGCCTTGAAGTCTCGCAGTGTCACCTCACCCAGCCTGTTAGGAGCGCAGTGTCAGTCATGATCTATGCACACCATACACCCACACAGACATTAAGCTTTTCTAGAATAAACACTTAGCACAGCACAGATACTGAAGCATCTATATGCAGCTCTAGCTATGCCTGAATGTAGCCATGTGTCCTCAGCATGCAGCTCTAACCCAAACAGCAATTTGCTTAAAATTCATGCAGGCAACAGTGAGGGAACAAACAATAACACTGTTATATAAAGCTACCATAAAGTGTTTTTATTTTCACCTTTTTGGGATATTAATCAGAAACGGAGTCAGCGAGCGATCAGTGAAGTAGAGCACTTTAGTGGAGACGGCGGTGTCCAATCCCGGGCTGCTGTGTGAGTGCGCCATTTCTGGAAATAATTACAAAAACACTGTAAAACTGTTTTTCACATTCAGAGTCTAAAATGGCACTAGCCTCACAGCTCATAATGCCCTCTCCATGCAGAGCATTGTAACTGAACAATTTGATTTAACAGCCATAGTTGAGATGTTGCAGAGGATGAGAAATACTAAACAAAACAAAGATTTTGTTTGTCTCACTTGAACTCGGTGGCCAGGAGTCACGGTCTGTTGAGTTGGCTCTACGTCCTGGTGATTTAAATTCCTCCTAGAAGAAGAACCAATTACACATGGTAATGCCACTTGTTGTTGACTCCTTATTTACTTGATGGGAGATATGTTGCTATTTTTTAGATTTACTCTGAAAAAGACTGTGTACCCCTCTGTCCTGTCGGCGCTGGGTGTCCAAAGAGTGTAATCGGTCCATGAGGCTGGACACACCCTGCTCCAGGGTGTCCAGGGTATGATGTTGGGGGTCATGACCAGAAAAGCTGTCCCTCAAACTACGCAGTGCCTCCCTGACCAGCTGAAGCTCTTCCCCCTGTGACAAACAGCTTCTTTATAGTCATACACTTTCTTAAAATGTAGGCCATTTCCACAGAGAAAATAATTTCTTTTAATAAAAGGTTATGCATGATAAAATAAAAATACTCAAAATTATGAGATTTTAAGTTCAATTTATGACTTATTTCATCTTAATATCTCACAATTTTTAGTTAGTAAGTTTCGACTTAATAATTCAGACCTAGTATCTCATACTTTTTATATTGCATCTCATCATTTTAACGTAGTACCTCATAACTTTGACTTTGTGTCTAATAATTTTTACTTAGTAAGTCAACATCTAGCCTTACTTTCTCAAAATTCTGACTTAGTGTGACTATTTTTTTGTTTGCATTTTTTTGTTTGCATGTTTTGTCATGCAAGATTTTTTTTTCTTTTCCCACCAAAAATGAACATCCATACAATGAGCCAACCAAATCAACACAATGAAAAGCAATTATTAGTATTAATTCACAAAAAGGGTACGTACCGGTGCACTGTGTTGGAATACTGCAGGAGATGTCGAAGCCAATGAGTTACTGTAACCACCACTTTCACTCCTGAATGACTGTAAAACAGTATATGTCAATACGTACAACAACAAGGCTGGCTGACTTTCATCTTTTTAAGGATGATGCTGATGATATTCTATAATTATGTTGTTAGCAACAAATGCCATGAAAACAATAAAATCAGACGTGTAGCCAAAGCATATTCATCTGTGCTACTGCAACAACTGCAAGTCTGCAGTTGAACAATTTAAAACACATCAATGACCCACCGTCCTGCTGCTGTTAATACTCACCAAATGTTGTATGTTTTCTAAAAACTACAGCACCTAGCTGTTTTAGCAAATTACTGAGATTTATTTAAACATTTAGAAAGGAAGAAGAACTGAAAAAATTGAGCAAGACGTTGGTTATGATTCTTCTTGGAGTTTGTCGACAATAACAATACAGAAAACATCCATTAAATGTCCCTTTACTGAGGTGTGTTTTGACTTGATTTTATGACTTCAATTGGAATTGCTTTTACCTGTTTTATTATAATCCTGTCAATGTATTTTCTTACCTCATTCGATTTTCTATTTGATTTTAAAGTGTTTTAATTTTACCGCTTTTTGTGAAGTACCTTGTAACCTTGGTGTTAAAAAATACTATACAACATACTATAAATATAAATACTATATACATTATTATTATTATATGTCATTTGCATGTAAACATATATAGCTGAAAAACATATCATGATCCCTACCCGTCCAAGGTTGGCTTCATGTGCTTTATGCTGTGCTTCATCGAGCTTTTGTTGCTGTTGCTGCAGTATTCTGTCCTTCCTCCCGAGTTGCTGCTATTGCGACAATAAAGATGGATAACACAAGTCTGTATATGCATGTATGTATCCAAAGAATGCACTGAAGTGTAAATATTAAAGACAATACCTCATATTCACTGAGTAATTTGTTCCGTTCACTCAACTTGTGTTTGAGCTCCACCTGCAAACATATACATCAGCATGGTATGCATGCTACATTGCTCTCACATAAACCTGCATCCTCGGGTCAAGCAGGTCAAATATTTTATCGTGTCAAACGGAAATCATCACTTGTCTCACATTTTCCCCTTCCAGCTGATCCTTGGCCATGCTGCACCTCAGTAGTTCCTGCTTTAGCTGCAGAACAGCATCCTCCTGCACTGCCAGGCGCTGCTGCAGAGCATCCTAATGAGAACGAGGGGGAGATCAAAGACATGTCCGCACAAGACCTGAATGCAGATATGCTGCATCCACCTGCCTTACTGACAGCATACACCCAACTCTAAAAGAAATTTAAAAAACACATATTGTGTCAGAAACAGAAATCAGAAACAGCTATATCGCCAACTAGTTTTTACACATGGAATTTACTAGGTGCATAACAACAGACATAAACCTATAGGAAAACACAGCAGTGAAACAGATTGAATTATATCCTTTAATCCTTTTACTCACGTACACAGGACAAAATTTGAGTAAGAGGTTTACCTTGATGGCCTGAAGGTGGCGTGCCTCCTGTTTGTGTCTCAGGAGTTCCCTCTAAGAGCCACGCAAATGAACAGAGGCATTAGAGAATGGGACTATATGCTCACAAGGCAGCTCGTCTATATTAAACCTAATTACATTTACTTACTGTACCTTGAGATCAAGGGCTTCCTCCACGCTTTGGTCCAGACGACTGCGGATTAGGACCTTCAAAGGGAGAGGGTATGAGCAGAGTAATTAGAGAATGGAAAAATGTCAGAACGTATGAGGAGGCAGTGGGCCTGCGTGACAGTGGGCTAGCAGATCAGAGAGATTCAATTGTGCTCTACAGTAGCCACTCTCGAGAGGAGTGATGGCTGCAAACATTATCACAACAGAAGGGCTGACACTGACACTTCACACAGAGTGGTGAGCAAGTGTTGTTTTCTCAAGTATGCAGAGAGAGGGCACTGTACCAGCTGCTGTTCAGTGTTAGCCCGGTTATCTCCGAAGTTTACAGATCCATCCTGGTCCTCCTCAGGGAGGGAGCCATGGAGCAACAAAGCCTGAGGGCAAAAACACACACATATATAGATACACAGAGTGAAGGCCTGTAAGCATTTCTATTTGTATTTGCAAGTATGCACAGACTTCAGCCTCTCACCTGCCCTAACCCACACATACAGTGCACATTTACATACACAAAGATATTCAGTAAGTATAGAATTGTACCTTGACTGAATAATCAAAATTACTGAAGGTTTACCGAATAAAACTAAGTTATATAATTATCCTCTTGTTTGCTCTGAAGTTTGATTTCAATTACTGGGTAAAAAGTGTTGCTGTACATGTATGTTCATATAAATCCTTTAACGTCAATGTGGAATTGACAAGTGTGAATTAATTTGAATTACTGGACAAATCTGAGATGTAGGTGGTGATCCAACCAACTTGTTGGGAACCCGGAAAAAAAATAGAAAGACACTGCATTCGTTTTTGACATGTAATGCCTAAGACAGTATGGGGTATGTAGTGGTCAGGAAAGTCACCTCACTTGTCACTTTTTCTGTACTGTACAGTGTGTTGACATGTTGTAGCTGCACCACTAACATGACAAAACATATTGTCATTATTGTAAAATATAATGACTGTACATCACCTATGATTTTATATTTAGATGTACTAGTATATTACAAAATATGGAAAATATACATATAATAAATGCACCATATACTTTCATATAATACTTACATATATTTAAATACATTTAACCCATGAGTAGCATAACCACTGTGTACATGTGAAATGGGTGCTAATATTTTTATAATATAATAGGATTATTTGTCACATTACAAGAGGTTGTAAAGTTTAGTTTGTTACTCCCTTCTGATACGTAGCACATAATATACAGTAATATAAAAGCAATACTTATATAAAATCTGGTGATCATCAAGTGTCTTCAGCTGAACTGCAACTTTAACAGGGATGTATCATGTCCTTTCTGTGCCAAATGTCTAAAGTGAGTCAGGTGTTAAACGATAAATCTTACTAGCCTGATCATGGGCCTTAATTGCCTTTTTTCTTTAAATTCATTATTTTAATGTATTAATCTTTATTGTTGTAGTCATATTTTATTATTTTTCTTCTTTTATTAAATCTGAATCTGTTTGAAGATGTGGAACCAGGCTAAAATCTCACTATATGTTACATGTGAGCTGTGACCTTCCTCCGGTGCATCTGTGGTCTGTGAGCCCTCTTTCAATGTGTTTGTCGTAGAGGTGTTTTTTTTAGTTGTATCATCACCAGGGCTTACCTGTAGGCGGAACACCATCCTCCTGGCCTCCTGCATCTCCTTCTCCAGCTGCTCCTGGTGGGCGTCCAGCTGCTCCTCCCAGGACTTCTCCTCCTCCTGCCCATTGTGCCCGAGGGAGGGACACAATCCACACAGAGACACCTCTTCTGAAAGGAAAGGGGGGACAGGGGAGATGGGAAGGGAGGGAGTTTTTTTTTCTCTTGTAGCTTCCTCTACAAGAGTTGATGTGCAGCCAACCAACCTGTGACAGATTTCTTCTCTGTCAGCTCAGATTTGTCATCCCGAGTTTCCCCCTGGTTCTCCAACTGATCATGGCTTGTTTCTTCTTTAGGGGTGTCAGTGGACTGGGTGATAACATACTCCTCTTTGGGGGAGTGAGCAGGGCTGGCTGAGCTGAGGCTGAAACAGATGGTGGGCACAGGCAGGAATGAGTGTGTTTGCGTCTCCTGCCAAATGAATGGCAATAAATAAACCTAGCCACATAAAATGGAGATACACACTTTAATAACTCCCCAAGGAGCACAAAAATGTGAGTTAATCCCATCTGGGCTAAATATTTTAAACCATATCCGTTTTAAACACATAGTGCCCATAGGAATACAGGGTATCAGAGACTATTTAACAAATAATAAAATTAAGGACCCAACAAAACGGGAACGAAACCTGTTCAGAAAAATAAGCGGTAGCAGGAATGCATGCAATTCTGTCATTTTTCCCACAGGAAATTCTTTAAATAGGCTAGTTTGCTCCCCTTTCGATGATAATTTCAAAACATAATACTGGTTTTGTGTTCTCTAAGAGTATCTCCAGCAGCCTGAGGTTCAGGCCCGGCTGTCATCTTCACTATACTGTGTTTGTAGAAATAGTTACAGCTACTGTGACCTGCGACCTATGGCATTACGCATGGTCCTTTAACAGGAGATTCCATCGTTGTACCTCGGTGTCTGCATGGGAAAAGAAGCCTGCGTCTGCAGAAACAGATCTGAACTCTAAGCTAAAGAAGAGATAGAAAAGCATCACAATTCATCACCCTGCTCCTGAGGCCAAAAAACTAGGAAGGAAAAAATAACTGTGGACTTAACTGTGGGATAAAACTGCATTTACAAACCAAAGAATGTCCTCGGGGATTGCATTTGCACAGTTAAACATGTTCTTCCCATACATATGCAACAAGATTTAGATTGTAGCTGATGCGATTTTCTGCTTATCTAACAGCATTACTCAGCACAAGCAAATATCACAACAGACAGTGAACAGTAATACTTTTATTATATCTGTCACGTTTGAGTTCACACAGCCTCTTTATTGAATAATTGTGCACATATTCCTGTGACTATTTATAATAATGTGCACCTACGTTCTGTCTCTCAGCCACCACTCAAACTGTAAACAAGACAAACTGCCTGCCTGCAGCCATGCTAGCAGCTTCGTGAGGCTATACTTACGCACAACTTTGAGCTAAATGCTAATGCCAGCACGCTTAATGCAAAACTGACACTGGTGGGAATGTTTTGCAGGCATTTGGTCATAAACCAAAGTATTGGACTAAGTAACATTTTGACCAGATGGTGGTGCTAGATGAAACGTTAAGGGGTCACCAAAGTTATTTTAATTTATCCTGAGGGGGACATGAATGTCCTTACCAAATATCATGTGTTGCTTTGTTAAAACAAAAGAATGTCCGATGAGACATTGTGAGGAGGATGAGACACAGCAGCACCTCCTGATGGACTGCTATAGGTCTCAGGAGGTCTGGAACATTTTAGATGGTCTTGGCCTCTCTTTCATACGTAATTATAGATCTGTTACATACGGACTTCTTGAAGAAATCATGCCCACAAAGAAAAAAGTACTATTTCAACTGGTCATCAGCATCGTTTGCCAAAAACTTTGGAAAACTAGATGCGCCATGAGTATTCACCAGACTGTCATAGACAGCGACATGGTCGTGAGGCAGATTCTGACCGAACTCCGCAGGAGGAGAACTCTGGACAAGACGCAGTCTCTACCCTGGAGCTCACTGGATTTATGAGGGAAAGAGCCCCCCGAGCAGCGACACTGAGCACTTTAGCACCTGGCACTCTCTACTGTTGGGTAAGCACCTTATTAATGTATAGGTTCCTTTTTAATCATTCTTATTAATTGTGTGTGATGTGTAGGCTATTTAGGTGTGTATTTTTGGAACTGCTCTGTACTCTGTCATGTTTGAAAATCAATAAAGAACCTTTAAAAAAAAATAAAAAAAATATCACGGCAATCTATTAAATGTTTAAAGCATTTTCCTAAAAACCACAAATGTCAACCTCATGGTGGAGCTAGAGGAAAAGGCAATTTATCCAATAGTTGCTGTGATATTTCAGTCTGGATCTTAGTAGTGAACCAGCTGACAGGCCGACAATGCCATCCTGCCGCTAGCATGGCTAAAGAAAAGTGTAAAGATATCATTGAAACTTATAATTTAGGAGAGTTTAGTTGCATGAAAATTGTTTGGGTACATTCACCACACTGAAAAACCTCAGATGGTTCCTCCCAGCTTTTCAGAAAGAGTAATTGCACCAGGTCACACAAAAAACATGAACTGAGGGTCTTATCAGATGCTGCTGTGAATATCCTTAAGTGTTTCTGCAAAGGGGATCAAAGCAGCTTCTCCCAACTAATCTTGTCATTGCAGAGGATGACATTATTGAGATACCCTCCATCATTGTCTCAGGGTGCGGCAGTTCAATAAACTAACAAATTTATTTTAGATACTCACTGCTCATCTGTTGCACCAAAAGAAAACATACATACAGATAGATCTGGAACATATGGGTTAAGCCAAAGCTTATGCGCTGGGATTTGCGAGAGATGAGCTTCAGTGCAACAGATTAACATCATTTGATCAGAAGTGGTGGAAAATATATTTACTCCAGCACTGTGCTTAAGTGCGATTTTGAGGTTCTTTACTTGAGTATTTCTATTTTGTGCTACGTTGTACTTCTGCTTCACTAAAGAGGGAAATATTGTACTTTTTACTCCACAACATTAATGTGACAGCTGTAGTTACTGGTTATTTTTCAGATTACGAATTTACATTAAAAAAAAGATAATCTTATTTAAAAAACAATGTATTATTAAATATTAAACCAGTGCTTACAGTGACTCCTTACAAAAAAAATGTCTTCTTGAGGCCCCTTGTCATGTTTTACCAAAGAGAGATTTACCCTCTAAACTTCTCAACTATTTTTCATTTCAATGACCTTTTGTGTATCAAAAGGGTAAATCAGAGGTAAAATTATTATTGAACTGCGTCGGTGACGACACTACGGGAACATCTCTGGGCGTGGCAGGGCTGAAATCATGAATGAAACTACTCCAATCCTATTGGCGTTGCTAGAACGGTAGTGTGTGACGCGTAACTGGAGGTGTATATAAGCATGCCGGCACACCGGACAAATTAGCTTTTTTCTATTCAGCAGGCACTCTGGCATGTTCGAGACTACTCAGAAAAAAGCAACCACTAGTTACCTGGAAGAAGAAGCAGAGGAGATGGCTGGTGAGCAGTTCAGGCAGTGTGTTTTTCCATGCCCGTGCTACATCACGGCTGGGGACACTCATGCCCTGTGTGTTTCCTGTCTGGGGATGCTGCATGCCCAGGCAGCTCTCGAGGGGTTGCTTGCGGCCATTGCAAGGCCCTGCCCCTGAGGGTGCTGAGGTCCCGTGCGGCTCTCTTTTCCGGAGACGGCCGGATGCGTTCTCCCCGTGGCATGGGCCCAATGGTCGCTGAGGCGACGCGGTGGCTTCGGTCATGGGGCTCCCATCGCGACATCAGCAGAGGCTTTTTCCCGTTCCTCGTCTGCTGGCTCCGACTCCCCTCTTCCCCATTCGGGAGCCCGCTTTTCGGCTTCTCCCGCTCCAGGTGTGAGCTCGGAGAAGCTGCGGTTGTCCGGCTCTGAGGAGCTGGATGTGCTCAGCATTATAGAGGAGGAAGACTTCCGGGAGCCGGAGCAACGTCATCAGTCAGCGCCCAGCTATGACGAGCTCTTGGAGGTGGTGACACGGGCAGTGGGCAAGCTCCAGCTAGATTGGCCGCAGGCTGTGCCAGACACACAAGCTTCCGCGCCGGTCTCTGCCTTTTTTCCCGGATTTCTCGGGGTCCCCCTCAGTGCACCTGGACTCGAGACAGCGCTCTTGCCCACAGCCCCCCGAGACAACAGATCTGAGGATCGTTCTTCAGTCTCGCCGGGGTCGGGGGAAGAGGTCCTGAGCTGAGCCCGAGAGAAGGCGACCAAGGTCCCCTCCCTCGTGGCAGCTCAGGCAGCAGGCGCTGCTATCCCACCGTGTCAACGCTTGGGGATCGCGAGCCTCCAGCAAGCACGCGCCGTTCTGCCTGCCCCGAGGGGCCGCAGTCAGGAGGCGCTCTGGCTCACACACCGCGGGTTATCGGCGGGTTTTCCCTGGCGGACCTCCACTTCAGGGTGCCGCCGGCGACCTACGCATAACACCGGCCACCAGCCCCGAGGGGCATATTTCCACATCTCCATCCGTCCCTCTCACAGGAAGTTCCTGAGGTTCGCCTTCGGGGGCGCAGCGTACCAGTATCGGGTTCTTCCGTTTGGCCTAGCACTCTCTCCTTGCACGTTCACCAAATCCATGGATGTAGCTCTGGCCCCGATGAGGCTCCAAGGCATCCGCATACTGAACTACATCGACGACTGGCTCATTTTGGCTCAGTCTCGGGAGTTAGCGGTTCGGCATCGAGATGTCGTCCTTGCCTATCTTCAGCGTTTGGGGCTGCAGCTCAACGCAAAGAAGAGCATGCTGACGCCCGCCCAACGGACTATGTTCCTAGGGGTGGTGTGGGACTCAACGACAACGCGGGCCCACCGGTCGCCCGCACGCGTCGGGTCCATTTTGTCCTCAGTGACCAGAGTGAAGCTAGGCCGCACCATCACTGTGAAACACTTTCAGAGGGTTTTGGGTCTCATGGCGGCAGCGTCCAGCGTAATCCCATCTGGCCGGCTGCACATGAGAGCCCTGCAGTGGTGGTTAAAACCCAAGGGGTTACGAGCAGGTGCCTTCGTTCCCTGTCAGTATGGAGGAAGCCTTGGTTCCTGTCCCAGGGTCCCGTGTTGGGAGCGTCATGTCGCTGGACAATTATTTCGACAGACAACTCACTCGCAGGGTGGGGCGCGGTCATGCACGGCTGCTTTGCGAGAGGCTCCTGGCAGGAGCATCATTTCTCTTGGCACATAAATTGCCTGGAAATGTTGGTTTTCAGAGCTCTGAGGAGTTTTCTGCCCGCTCTCCACAGTCACCACGTCCTTGTCAGGACCGACAACGCGGCGGTGGTGGCCTATTTGAATCACCAGGGGGGTCTGCGCTCACGCCCATTATTCAAGCTGGCACATCAGATCCTCCTGTGGTCCCAGCAGAGACTGCTGTCTCTCAGTGCGACGTATATCCCGGGGACCCAGAATCAGGGAGCAGACCTGCTGTCGAGACAGGGGCTGAGGCCCGGGGAATGGAGACTCCACCCCGAGGTGGTGGAGTTATTGTGCTAAAGGTTCGGCCCTATAGATGTGGACCTGTTTGCGTCTCAAGAGACTACGCACTGTCCACTGTGGTTCTCCCTCTCGCCCCCAGCCCCGCTAGGGCTGGATGCCATGGTGCAGACGTGGCCGAGGCAGCGTCTGTATGCTTTTCCCCCAGTCGCTCTGCTCCCGGGGGTTCTGGAGCGGGTCCGTCAGGACGGTGTCAGCCTACTGCTAGTAGCCCCGTTTTGGCCGGCCCGAGTGTGGTTCTCGGACATAATATCGCTCCTCGAGGGCCCGCCATGGTCCCTCCCTCTGAGGAGGGCCAGGTCTTTCACCCTTGCCCCGCCCTGTGGAGACTGTGGGTCTGAGGGGGCCCGGTTCCTTGAGGCCTCTGGGGAGGCTTCCACTGGTCATGCGCTTCCCGTGGAGCCCGGAGGATGAGACCCATGACTCGTTCCAGGGTTCCCACTTGGGACCTGGCAGTGGTTCTGGAAGCGCTGGCTGAGGCCCCCTTCGAACCCCTGGAGTCGGCTGAGGCCAAGCACCTGACCCTTAAGATGGCCTTTCTCCTCGCTATCACCTCTCTGAGGAGGGTGGGGGATCTCCAGGCACTTTCGGTTTCTCCTCAATGCCTGGAGCCTGGAGGGTCAGAGCCATCCGGCACCCCTCTCCGGGCTATGTCCCTAAGGTTCCATCCAGGTTGGCAGGGTCTACGGTGCTGCAGGCGTTTCATCCCTCACCTCATGTGACGGTGGAGGACGGGAGACTTCATCTGCTCTGCCTGGTCAGAGCGCTGAGTATTTACACTCTGAGGTCCTCCTGGTGGAGGAAAGCAGACCAGTTGCTGGTGTGTTTCGGGTCCCCCAAGGCTGGGCTCCCCGCTTCTAAACACACCATCAACAACTGGATCGTTCAGACTATTTCCCTGGCCTATCAGGTGCGCGGGTTACCTTCACCTATGGCCGTAAGGGCGCACTCTACTCGGGGCATGGCGGCCTCTAGGGCCCTCTTTGCAGGGGCTTCGCTCCAGGATTTGTGTGAGCCAGCTGGCTGGGCCACTCCTCACACTTTCATCCGGTTTTACAGTCTGGACCTTCCTTCTGCACCCGGCACCCGTGTGCTCTCCTCTTAGTCGTGCCTACGGGTTACTGCACGCTGGGGGGGGGCAGGCGGAGGCTTCGGCGTGGAATAGTGGGTATTTTCGTTCCCATAGTGTCGTCACCGACGCAGTTCGAGTTCCCTCGGGTCCCTACGTATGTAACCCTTGTTCCCCGAGAAGGGGAACGAGACACTGCGTCGGGCCGCCACACCTCACCCCGCCTGGAGTGCCTTACTTCATAGCAAAGAGCTAATGTGTCCGGGGTGCCGGTGTGCTTATATACGCCTCCAGTTACGCCGTCACACGCTACCGTTCTAGCAACAGCAATAGGATTGGAGTAGTTACATTCATGATTTCAGCCCTGCCACGCCCAGAAGCGTTCCCGTAGTGTCGTCACCGACGCAGTGTCTTGTTCCCCTTCTCAGGGAACAAGGGTTACATACGTAACCCGAGACGTTCTCAGTCCTGTTATTTGTAGAGCCTTATGTATCTGTTATTTAGTCTGTGTTTTGGTTCCGTGTCTTAGTTCCCAGTCAGGTGTTCATGTCTTAGTGTTTACTTTTGGACAGGGTACCTCTGTGTTATTTTGCCCTTGTCTGCTCTGTGTTCTCTTTAATCCCAGCTTCAGTCTGTTTTCATTGTTGGTTGTAGTTCTTGGTGATCTGTCTGCTTGTGTCTTTATTAGTTTATTTTTATTCATCTGATCTGTAATGTGTTCAGTAACCTGTGTCATGTCTGTTCCCTCCAGTATCCCTCTGCCTGGCTGTCTCTCTGTTCTCCCCTGTTCTCTCCCTGCCTGCGTCTCGTCAGTCTCATGTCTGTCACCTGTGTGTCTCCTCCCAGCTTGTTAGTCCATGTGTGTATATATACTTGGGGTTTCTGTTTAGGCTTTGTCGGGTCATTGCAGTGTGTTGTCCGGTTTAGCTTGATACATATGTCAGAGGTCGCACGCCTCTGGAGCAACTAGGGGTTAAATGTCTTGCTCAGGGATGTGTCAGTGGGAATCGAACCCTTGTCTCCCACACCAAAGGGATGTATCTTATCCACTGCACCACCACCATGATTATTAAGTATCTGAATACTTTAACATGAAAAGTAACATTACCCAGTTAGTAGATTCAATATAGTTTGCTTGTCTGGTAAATACTGTAGCAAATCTAGGGGAAAATGGTGGCTTTTAAAATGTGTTTACAGCCTTATTTTACTGTAGGAAAAAAAATCTTGTATTTGTTATTCTGTTATAACTTAAAATGTATAATCACTCTTCTGAATTATGAAATGGAAGAGCCGGTAATGGAAGTTAGACAGTGGTTGCTAGGCAATAGCAGCTCAGCTCACACAGACACATACAGGGACACACCCACACCTACTGCACTGTAAACACCGCACAATAACCTTCACAGGTTAATCAAAGTCATATTGTTCTGGTGAAATCCATCTTTAATGCTAACACTGAGACATGCCGATCAAGATGTTTAAGATGTATTGTTTGCTGAATTTAGGCCTACTGTCTTGTACATCTGTGCTACTGATGCAGTCGTGCACTGTAGACAAAGACAGAAGCTTGTATTGACATAATGTTCAAATCATGATAAAAAATAGCTCTTACCATTTCATCTGTTTGGCTCCCATGCTGGTGTTTACAGGCTTAACCTCCCATACAGTTAGAGCCCCGCATCTGGGTGATGCTCTGCTTCTCAGTCAAGACCATAGCCCAAACACAGCCGGGGCAGCAGGGAGGGGAACAGCCCTGAAAGCAGCCACCAGAGGAGTCTCCACGTCGCACACTGTGTTCAATCAGAAATAACAGCACGTTCAAATCCTCTCCAGCTGCATATCCTAAAACATGAAGCTCCCAATCCTAATCAAAAGCCCTGAACCCTTCCCATATAAATCATACCAAGTCTCAGTCCTAGCTGGCAGAGACAGACAGCGAGAGACAGAGGGAGAGAGGATTGGTGTTCAGCAACACCAGCGACTGAAGTCTGCCTGGTTTCTCATTGCACTCGCCTTGTGCCTGAGCTCACCAGCTCCCATTCACGAACACAATGTTTTTTGTTCTTAGCGGACAAGAACTAATGCAGCTCTTGTGCATATTTTTCACCCTTTTTTCACAGTCGGCCTTTTTGCATTTATTCCCTCTGCCCTCCCTCCCTCCTTCCCCTCTTTCTCTTCTGCTTGGTCGCACTGGCTTTGAATCGGTCCTTCTTTCAGTGCGCGAGGATATCAGACATAGCTGTGTCTGGGTGTGTTTACCCTCCCCCCTCTCCCTCATTCCTCCTCTACCCACTGCTCTCTCCTTTCACAAGGAGGAGGGAGATTTTCTCCTCCTCTCTCCTTTCCCATTGCTTTTTCTGTACTGTAAAGTCACTGCGGCTAAAAATCTGTGTAGTGAAGTCTTTCAGTCTGCTGACAAAATCACAGGCTTGCACAACCACATCATACCACATGAGCCGAGAGGCTAATGATATATTTACACAGTCAGAGGAAGTACGGAGTTACTTGGGAATAAGCAAGCAGAAAATGATATTTATAGAATGCAAACATCAGCTGAATATTATAGCTTTTTTTCCACAGTATTCATTGATGTGTACTGTCAGTAAACAGCATTTTTACTGCAATTGTGACAGAAAACCTTCATAAAACTGAATGTCCTGAAAACTACAGCCATCAGTTTAAGCCAAAATGTAAAAAAAGTGTCATTTATAATTTAAGAAGCAGGCAACAGAAACAAAAGGTTCTCTGTGATGTGTGCTGCTTGTGTTAAGTACACTTTTGAAAGGCGTTTTGGCTGAGTACTCTGTCATTAAGCTGTTAGAAATGTTTCTGGTGTCATCAGCAAGAATGTGAAATAGGTCTCCACGTGGCAGCTTGCTGTTTGGCCCAGAACAAAATGACAGTGTCTTAAATTCTGTATGAGCACCATCAACACACGCTTCAATGAGCTACTTTACTGTAGAGTGGTAATACAGAGCCATGAAAATGTATGTAGACCACCAGCATTTATTTGTAAGCATCACTTTAATGTTGTAACTGGTAAAGGCAGGGCTAATTCTATTACTTTTAATACTGCTGGGTAGTGTAATCTACAATAATACATCATCATTTATTTATTGATTATTTATTGTGATAATCTGAATCTGCAAAGAAGCTAGTAACTAAATATATAAAATAAATGGGGTGGAGTGTTAGTATAAAGGAGACAAGAATAATATTCTGTTCTATGTTCTTACTCAGAATCAGAATCTGAGATTCTTTATTGATCCCGAAGGGGAAATTTGTTTCTATTTTGCCAGTGCACTTAACAAAGACTAGCAATAATGTAAATACATAACAATTACATAAAGGAACAGGGTCTAAGGACAGAGGGGTTTATGTGCTGAACATATATGTCTCTAATCAGCCACCTGTTTACTGGTTATTACTTATTATTTATTCACCATTCTCTATCTCAGTGCTGTTCATACTGTTATATTGTCATATTGTATATACATCCTTTGCACTGTATACATGTGAACATGTATACATGTACGTGTATGTGTACCTGTATATTACTTCCACCTTTGTTCATAGTGTGTATATTTGTATTGTCTACACTGTAGCCTGTGTCTGATTTATTTTATTATTGTGTTATTGCATGAGTAAGCACATCATGAGCAATGTACAATCCTGAGTCAAATTCCTCGTTTGTGTACACATACCTGGCTGCAAAAAAGCTGATTCTGATTTATATATATATATATATATTTTTTTTTTTTATTTATTTTTTTTTTTTATTAATTTATATTAATTGCACTCGTTCTTTTTCTTTTGAGCATCACTTTGAATGTTTTTGATCTAATATTGAAAAGACAAGGACAAATTCAGGTACAGAACAGGCAGATTTGGCAGACCAAGATGTGTCTGAGGGAATTGGGGGAAACAAAGTTGAGGGAAAAAACAGAATATTCTATTCATGCATGGATGATAAGAAGTGACTTTGCTGTTCAGAGTGTGGTGGGAAAGTCATTCCACGGCTGGGGAGCCAGGAGGTGAGAAGAAAGCCAGTTTGCCACAGAGACAGCATGCAGTCAGCCAATTTGTAAATCAAATACGTTGCAAAGATAGAACAGATTGTTTGTGTGGTCACTATGGATTCTGATTGTAGATTATTATTGTGCCTGCAATATGAAACAAGAGTTACCCATCTTTGTTATTTCAGTGACCTTGAAACACATATGCATGAAGCAACATGTACTGATAAGATTTGGCCTTGAAAATTCCATCCATTTTTGTTGTCAAATGCAATTCAGAAAAGAAGTCTGTAGCTGTTCAGCTTTATTGTTTGGGAGATAACACTAGAATAAGTGAAATGGGATTGAAAGTCATTTTAAATCAGCTATTGTCCAAAATATTTGTGCATGTAATAACTTCCATTGTGAAATAAACCATTTTGCTCTGAAATGATCTGAAAATTCTTACACAGGGCTCATACCTCTGTTAAGGTTGGGAAAAGTTTATTTCTTTATATGAAGAAGATACTTTATTTTAATAAATTAGATATATATAATTTTTTTTTTTAAATTACAATTCTTTAAAAATCCTGGATCCACTTAGATCCAGGCCTAAACCCAAATAATAATAAATAATAATAAATCTGCTAACAAATTTGCATCTTGCTTACTAATTTCTTACTAACAAACAAAAACATGACTGAAAAAAAGCTAATAAATAGCAGTGTTGGAAGAAGTATTCAGATCCAGTGTCAGATTCAGGGTTACATTCTTATACAGATATCTCGATAGTACAACTTTACCTTTAACATGCAGTTGTGTAAAAGTATGAAGTTACATAAAATAGAAAAACTCACGTAAAGTAAAAGTACCTGAAAACTGAACTTAAGTACAGGACTTGAGTAAATGTTGTTGGTTACTTTGCATCAATGACAAATTGACTCCTCTGCAGCTTTAATATAAAATAATTGTCACGCATGTTGTTAAATTTTGATTGTTTTCAATAGTTCAGTCCTCAATGCTTTTGACGCCACTGTTTCAAATCTGGTTTGACTTGTGAGAGACAACAAAGACTGAAAAACCTGCTTTAGAGACGTTAAAATAAATTATCTATTTTGAAAGGAAATAACATTTTTTCCTTCAGTTCAGTTGTCTACAATTCCTGTCAAAAACTGTCTGCAGTGATTAGTGTCAGAACTTGAAAGGCCTAAGCATCAATCATCTTGAAAAAAACTGATACCTGCATGAGGACAATAATCCAACAAGGTCTAGCTTTTCTGTAAAAAAACTGCATGTTTTTGATAATAAGGCTCAAGCAGTTCAGTTATATAAAATGCCTGCAGCCTACAGTTGAGCCGCAGCTTCAAAGTGGAGTTTGATGTAGTGCACAATCATGCTGCAAGACACAACTCTATAAAAATTCTATATCTGCTAGCAGATGCAAATTTGGCATACAGCTGACAGTTTTCCAAATTTAGGTCAAACATACATACATAGAATAAGATGATTTCCTCTGGGTAATACTGGGAGCACACAATCATCTTCTCAGTCAGTGTTAATATGGAGCGGCTTCATACATGTAACCAAGTAGACTACTTATGAAAACTACTGATTAGTCTTGAAGACCACTTGCTCTTTAACATATTGTGCCTTTAAAATATTGGCTTGTGTAATCACCAGGGTATTCTAAATGGGCTGAAGCCTAATTAGTTTGTTTGTATGTGACTCAAAAACTGTTTGTATTTAATGAGTATGTATTTACATGCACATACATCTTGTGTAACATATACCACTGAATCTGTGTTATGGGGTCTCATATACCTCAAAGTGATGTTGTTAGCTTTGCACATTCTTACGACGATAAATAAAACCAAGGTGATTATTGGACATACTGTATGTTGCCAACTTGCTACTACAGTAGCTAACACTATATAATCAGTTGGGTACTTGCCATTCACTCTATGGTACTTACACATCTAGCAGAAATGAGCAACATGGTCTTCCACCTGGAGGCCTCTCTCTCTTGTAAGTTATTTTTTGCTTGCTAAATATTTGACTCTCTTCATCGCTTACTTTTTTCGTCCACCTAACCTAAAGAAATGAGGCGTTGACTCTCAGTGTGACCGTCAGCACTAGCATCCAGTTCACATAAGCCATGCCATTCAAAAATTTTGCTAATTAGCTGTGGGTATTAGTAGTTCTTTAAAATGGTGGCTTAAAATATTATTTTATTTTGTTATCGAATGTTTACTTATATTTTATTTATTCACTTTTCAAAATTCAAAATACCGGTACCGTTAATCTGGCAGTTAAACATTTTCATTGTTGAATATCCACTAGCAGAAAGGTTCACTGCTTTTGCCACGATGATTGACGGACGATTTGGACCAATCACAGCTCAAGTTTTCAAACGTTCAGTGACGTCCAAAGTTCGACGACGTTACGTATATCAGTAAAGCGGAAGTGCCGGTAAAGGCTGTGAGCTTTTTATATACAGTCTGGCTGTGAGCTGTGTGTTGTTCCTCTTGAATGCCACTCGTTTTGAAAAGGTACAGTTTGTTCACATGCACGAAATAACGGTGAAAGAGTAGTTTATGTTCTTTGAACTACCTGCAAGCAATAGATTCTTGTTACTTGATACTAGTCTTGTATATTAATATCCAACAGTGTTAGCTAGCGAGGTAGGCTAACAGGTGATTTTGAGCGTTCATGTAACGTTAACGTTTACAGAGTAATTACTGCAATCATGTATCAGTAAGATCTGTTTGCACTTATCACCGTTAACGTTATCCTTAGGGGTATTAAAAAACGATCGGTCTTGTCTGTGGATCACTTACATTTGTCTCATGCCAGGTGTCATCATGTCAAAGCAGCCGTTGGGGAAGACGTTGCTGAGGAATGTAATCCGCCACACAGATGCCCACAACAAGGTGAGTTCATGCGTTTGTGTGACAAGTGGGAAACGTACTCAGTGGCCAGTTTATTTATATAAGTATACCTATCTAAACTAATGCAGGCTAATAGAAACAAGTCATCACTGTCTTGGTTTCCACCTTGGATGGGGCTGAGAATGCAAGAAAAACTTACTCCCCCCAAGTAACGTTATAACCTTGTTTTATGATACCCTGAAAACATTCACATTGTCTGAAAAGCTCTGATTCTGATGAACACTTAAGTCAGATCAATCTGTTGTAGAACTGCCTCTATTATTTTCATTACTGAGTAATCTAGTATTTGTTTTCTAAATGAATCCCATAAACCTTAATGCGACGTCCTCAGTTTGCTTGATGCATAAGACAAAGAAAGGCAGCAAATCCTCACATTTGTGAGGCTTTAATTTACCATTATTACTATACCATTATTAAAATAGGTGACGTTTTTCTGTCCAGGAGCGAAATCTTATCTTAGAGATGTGTTGTTGACCTGTATATGGATTAAGCGTTTTGTGATGCACTGATCCACTTTCACACCCAGGTGACAAATATCATTGTACTAAGATATAAATGTAGGTAACACATTCACAAACTGAATGTTTCACAAATGTTTTTGTTCTTTACAAGTCTTGAAGAATGTATACTGTATATTACTGCTTTTAATATTTGAATCCTGTACAGTTGCTTTTGGTGAATTCATAGGTGTTAGTCTGTGCGTCTGGGCAATCCTTTAATGTACTTACTTGTTGACCCACTGCAGATCCAGGAGGAGATGGAGATGTGGAAAATGCGAGACTGGGAGACCGCAACATCCCACCACAAACATTTGTCAGATACGGAGTGTGTGAGGTAGCAACAGTGAATGTCTAAGTTTATTTTGAGCCACCTGAACGCACACCAGAGGTCATTTGGAAGGATGTTTCATAATGTTGGTCTCAGTATAGAGAGCTGTTACTGTTTGTTACCATTTGATTTATTAATGATGGTTGTTTTTCAGGGGGCGAGTGAATCGAGTACCAGATCAACCCAGAGACTTGAGTCGAAGCAGAGAGCGAATCTCAGAACATGATGACAGAGAGGCTCGATACTGGTCTCGCAAACTGTATGAATTTAAGGCCAGTGATCCTGACAGGTACATTAAATTCAAATTAGCTTTATTGCCATGAATGTATAGCAACAATATTGCCAAAGCTACATATACATTACATGACTAAATCTTCATCTGAATAGATTTTAGGTTCTTGCATTTTTTGGAAAAATGAGTGGCTAACTTCTCAAATGTGAAAAGAAGTAAAATGAGAAAGCTTATCTTATGTGCTGACTTTACAGATGGGGACATAGTGGCTTCAAGGAGCTTTATCCGGAGGAGTTTGAAAGTGACAGGTAAGCAAAAGTATAGCGATGCATCAAATAATCAAAACATTAGAATTGAGCTACATATGCAACTCATATTTTAAAGGGGCACTCCAGCGATTTAACACTTCCATGACATTGGGGGTCAAGCTAGAGAAAGATGAATTTTTTTTATTTTTTATAAATGAATGCCACAAAGAGTTGAGATATCCAGCTCCGAAAAACATGGATCCTACACTTCTCATAATGCAACGGAATGACATCTTTTGTTACGCAGTGTTATCAATATCAAAGTTTCAGAAAGTTTTCTGAAAGCTCAGATATATCTGACTTGACACTTACTAATACGGTGGTACATACCATGGACGTATTTTAATCCTCACACAATTGTCTCCTTTTTCATACATATCTTGATGATGTGGACATTTGCAAGTTGTTAACATGGGAATCTTTAACATCTCTACCCATATGATGTGAATGCCAAGCAAACTTTCAGTTAAAACACTGAGGCCTAAAGGTGTTTTTTTTTTTATGTTGTATCAGATTTTAGAAAGCCCCTCCAGAGCTCCAGAAGAGATTACACAACTGTGTCCCTTCAAAAGCCGAGTAGCACCCTTTATGACAAATAAACTGATTGTGATGTGTAAAATTTAATTCATTATGTCATACATAAAATTATACCAATTCACTGTGTAGCGTACATTTATTTTGTTCAATTTTTCTTTAGTGAAAAAAACAGTGCCACGAAGAAAACTGGGCACCACAAAATGAAAAAGTCCAAGTCTGACACGGAAGCAAGCTTATCAAAAAGGTCAAAAAAATCTCGAAAGAAGAAAAAGAAAAGGAAAAGGAAAGGCGAGGAAGGAAAGCGCAAGAAAGCGGAGAGCACGAGCAGCAGCGATGACAGCAGTGCTGCCAACGAGAAGCAGAGTAAAAGGACTAAAAGTCGTCATAAAAACAAGAAAATGGCTAAAACTAGAGAGAGGGATGAGGACAGTAGCTTAGGGGACAGTGATGATGAAAGAGAAAGGGAGAGACGGACTCACCGTCGCAAAAAGCGAAAGCAGGACTCCCACAAAGACTCAGACTCGGGGCCGAACTCAATAAAGAAGAGGAGGAAAAACTGGAAAGCAGCAGGTGAGGACAGCTCAGATGATAGTTCTGGAGACTGAGATGCATAACCATGGACAGACGCACAGCTCAGGAAACAACCAGGAAAACGACTGCAGATTCCTTTGTTCGCCTTAAAATTCACACGGGGCTTTTCTCTACCCATTCTGTTTTGTACTTTGTTAGACATCAACAAACCTGCGCTCTCGGC
Organism: Micropterus salmoides; assembly: GCF_014851395.1. Classification (NCBI taxonomy): domain Eukaryota; kingdom Metazoa; phylum Chordata; class Actinopteri; order Centrarchiformes; family Centrarchidae; genus Micropterus; species Micropterus salmoides. The sequence continues at coordinate 28,087,943 of NW_024042261.1, forward strand.
CCTCTCTGTGGGCGTTCTGTGAAGCAATTCCACATCCACCTCTGCAGTGGCTTGAAGCACACTGATCGGCAGTACAGACAGCAGGCAGCATGGAGAGGGATGGTGCGGTACCTGCCTCATGCTTCATGGAGAATTCTGTCAGCTGCAGGCTCATTGATTGATCATTTAGTTTCTCCTCATTCGGTCTGCCTCACAAGGAGACCCTTTGTCTCCCAAGTTTCCTCACCAATTATTATAGGATGTGCATTGTATTTTATTCATTTTGTTTTTAATTTGTATTATATTTGTATGCAGCACAGCAATTTCCATACAGGTCTGTATTATTCTGAATCATACATCTGTTGTCAAATAAATTAGAGAATATACTTTAACAGAAATGGTTATGTGTCACTATTTGTCACAGAGTATAAAATGATGGAGTTGTAAACATCCTGTACTATAAATGTAAGATCCACCTGCCTGTTAAGATAACATCATGTGTTCTGAGCCAAATACAGCAGTTTAATGAGGTGGCAGTGTAAAACTAGATAAGTGAGTTAATAATTCATACTTTTATACTTACTAAAAACTAAAAAATTTATGATTTGAGTTGTGATTTTTTGATTTGTCAGGCTATTTGTAAAGCAATACATAGAGGGGGCTTCCTCTCTATAGGCCATCATGGATCAAAGACCTCACCGCAGTCCTGTCCCAGTTTGAACATGCAGTCTTATGATGCAGGAGATATACCTTAATAAGATGTTATTCATGATCAAAGTGAATTTATTTAGTGATTTGCAGAAGTGCTCTTTGGCTGCTATACTAATGGAAGACCACTCTATGGTTCGGCTCTCTATAAGAGAGCTGCAGGTCGTCTTATTGCTTACGTAATGTAGTACTTTGGGTGAATTTAATACCTGAGAAAAAGATTCAATAACAGAACTATTCAGACCTTATTAGCACCGTGTTCTGTACCACTTGTCAGTTTCTTCCTATCACACTTGTCAGACTACATTTTGTATTTACCATTTTTCAAACAGTCAAAGTCTAAATAATACTGGTAAGAAGTGGTAGGCTAGAGCCATCTGAGTATTTTTAGATAATCTGATGCTGAAGGAAGTGTTGGTAAACCATTTTGAAAATGTGTGTGCGTGTGTACTGGAAGAGCCCGAAGCACTTTGCTGAGTCTGTGTCAATAGGCTAAGTGTTCTCTGTAAGCAGCAGAGTGGGCTGTGTTGAGCTTGGCTGCAACTGCCCGAATCTTGGAAATAGAAAAAAGTAAATTAAATTTGGCTGGTCAAATCGTGTTGACTGAGCTTTATAGAACATATTGTCAGGGTTAATACGAGCTGCATATATCTAGTTAAGACAACTTATTCATACAATTATTATCAAGAAAAAATAACCAATAAATAGGATATTGAATATATGTGCACCTCAAACTGTAGCTTTTTGAAAAAAGCCCTTCCTTAATAGGCTACAGGGCGCAACTCTTTGTAAATGTCCCTTACTGCAAGTCTCCACAAATGGTTTAGATAGCAGAAGTAATGGCGCTGTTTCCACAATTAACAGAAGTCTTGTGTGCAGTTCTAAACCATGCAAGCTGCACAACTCGAGTGATGGCAATGTTGATCTGTCGTTCCACCAATTTGGTCCAAAGTGGCTGACAGATATCTCAAAATCTACTGGATGAATTTGCAAATGGTTCCCAAAAGATGTACCCTAATGACTTCGGTGATCCCGTCATTTCCTCTAGTGCCCTCACTCACGTGCCCCCACTGTGGAAAAAGCATGTAGTCATGTTAGCAGGCTAACGTTAGCATTCAGCTCAATGCAGAATAGGACAGCCTTACAAAACCGCTAACATTGCGGTGGACTCTTAAATCTTGTTTAGAAATAAATGCAAATAATACATTTTCCTGCTACATTACAAATAATGAAATGTGTGTGCCTTTCATGCTGTAGCTGTCAAAAAGCCATTACTCAATACGGGTGTGACTTTATGCTAATGACTAGTACTGCAAGTCTCCCCAAATAGTTGAGATGGCAGCAGGAAAACAAAATCTTTATTTACAGTTTCAATAGTTTGCTATAGTTGGAGAAGTTCTCTCTCCACAGAAACTGTATGAATTGTCTTGATATACTTGATTTTCAGGAGACAGAAAAAAAAATACATAAATAAATGATTGAAATTTGTAGTTATACAAGCATCACACACAGATATGAGGCTACTGGAAAATCAGCAACACAAGGATCCATTTGGATCGGACAATTGCAGTTTGGAGTCAGTTTGCAGGTGTCATATATAAGTGTGATGAAATAAACTAATCACAGAGAAAAAAAAGGTCCAAATTTTGCATTAGTGTTGTAGTGTTGTAAGTTTCAGCACAGTTGGAATAAAGTTTGTTGAAAAAAGTAGTAATGTGGAGCAGACAGCATGGACAAGACTTTAAGTCTTGTAAGTACTAAACCATGTTCAGATTGGACTTTTTAAACTCGCATTACTATGTATTAAATATATAATGGGATCTTCAGTTGGAAAACCCCCCTCATCCTCACCAAATTAAGGCACATTTGTTGCAGTCACTCAGAAATGCTGATGAGACACCACATACTTTCCTCTACCCCCAGTGTCCGCTAGTTTGGCTACCCTGGCCAATTCTGAAGATTGGGTGAAGTCAGTCTCCTTCTGCCTAAGCAGATTTTGTGTTAAATAATGGTTACAGATAGGAACAGACAGAAATACTTTTTCTCCTGTTGTGAGAAATGGCCACCAACACATTTCCAGACTGGAAACCATCAGCAGTTAATGAGGAGACTGACAGTGGTTGAAAAATATGTGCACCACTAACTGACAGCTGAGTATGTACACCCTAAAGTTAAGTCTTGTTCTAGCAGGAAAACCAGTATTTTAGGCTATGTCGAATGTGAACTTTTGTGGCTGACCTTAAAAGCAGAATGCTAAAACTGGTTAAGTGTGATGAGGAGAAAGGAAGAGTTGGCCCAGTTCTTAAGACTCAATCGTCTCAGTCACTGAGGATGCAAATAGGAGATTCAAGAGGATGGAAAACCTCCAGTGTGACTTATCTCTCTGCTCTATGTTTTATCTCTTTGCTGTAAATGCAGCTCCGTTTCATCTCAGCCTGTGTTAAGTAGTGCTGTAATCAGAGTCTGTAGTAGCAAACAAATCCTCATCCACCCTGATCATATCTTTTCCCACTGTCAAGCCTACAGAGGAGAGGGGAGGGGAGGGGAGTGGAGAGGGGGTTAAAAGAAAAACCTCAAATGCAGATGCTTCTGTGCATCAGGGTTCACTAAAGGGATTGGTTAGTTTGAAAATGACGTGACCAAAATTCTACAGGCTTTTAAGTCACTAGATCTCAACCCAGTTTGCAGTTTTACAACTATGGAAGATTTTGTGGCCTGACTCCATACTACACCTTATGTTTAATTATAATAACACCTTATTTCACCCCCTGTGTTAAGCATTTATATGCATAGTATACAAAAAAAAAGGTTTATAACACATTATAATAAGCAGATATTAATTTTGGGAAAATTAAAGTGTTTATGAATTGATTTGTCAACAATTATGACTCCTCTTATGAAGCATCAGTTTAAACAGTTAGTAAATTATTTACAATATATCAGTTTTAATGATACAAAAATTTCTCTTTTTTATTTATGAATGCAGTATTTATTTATTTATAAACTTCTTCACTCGCCCATGACAACTTGGCAAACAGTGAAGGCCATGGGATACGGTAGAAAGCTCAAAATGTCTTCATGAGTTTTGAACATACTTATGAATCGTTTTTAATCTGAGTGAATTTATCTAGTGGTTTTTTTTTCAGTCAAATGTTTTTTAACACATACTTTAAGGATTTATTCATGTGTGTAATGATAACACATAATTAAACATGATTATAGCTGTCATATTTTGCTATTAATCATTCATGCTCTGTTTATACACAGTTACAGGCGCTTCACAAAAGGAGTAAAACATGTTGACAATACATAAACATTTAAAAATGTCCTTTTCTCGACTTACAACTACATAATAATGTTTTATAAACCATGTAATAGCTGTTTACATGCAGTGCTGGACGTAGGTGATAAATAAGGGAGGTCTAAGTAAAGTGTTACCCGTTTTTCAAGATCTAAGTCTTCAGTCCATCCAGAATTAGATTTTGAGAAAAAGTGAACCTTAAAAACCTAAGCTTTGTCTCCCTCTAGTGGGAAGCAACATATCCCACACCCTTGCCAATAACAGCTGGCTGCATTTGGATTCAGCACCACGTCCAGTTATCATGTCCCTCATTGTCCCACACCCAACTCTGCTCCATGCAGCTTTCACAGAAGCCTTATAAATAGTACTCAGGAATCAAATATTTATCTCAATTTGCGTGTACCTCCCTGCAGTGGACACACACTGTTGCTCCTCAAGCACAGGAAAAAAATGCCACTGATACAGTTAACCCACACAAAAAATTTAATACCCTTCGTGAGGGGATAAATGGTCCAAACTTTGACATACTAAATAAGGGCGAGGTGTGATGACACAGGTTTTTAATGTAAAAACTTGCAGCCAACACCCAAATGCTTTGTAAAAAGTCATGTGACATATGACTTGACTTACTTACATAGTTAGTACACATACACCAATGTTTTAATATACTTATATATGTCTTTTTTGTTGGTTGTCTTTTTATCTAGACCAGCCAGATACAGTACCGATTAATATACAGTCACATCTGGAACAATACCTATTTAACATAATACAGTCCGACCATCAGAGCAGGATCCACGGTTGGTTTCCAGGTCCATCCTCTCTATGCTAACATTAGAAATCGGCATGTGTAAAATCCTATTCTTTCTTTTTAATAATTATTATTGTATAGACTGGTGGTGATACTTGTCCTTGTATCTCGTGTCTTCTGTGCAAAAGTTTTTTTTTTGTTGATAGAACCCAAAACATGATTGACATAACAGGATACCTGGCTGTCCACTTTACAGCTATGATGAAGTTTGTTTGTTTGTTTTTTTCCTTTTTTAAACAATTAAACAGTCACATCCAAACGCCATACTCTCTTGGCATGTCACAGAAAAAGGAGAAACTTAAAAATCCAAAGAAATGCTTCCCATTATAGGGAGGCAATAATAGAGAGGAAGGTTTATGACTACAGTGAGCAGCATCCTCCATTCGTACATTTTTTTTTAATAAGGCACTGCTGCATAAAGAAAGGACATGGCCAACAAACCTCTCTGGGAGTATGATGGGGAGGCAGGATGAAGGGAGACTGTGTTCTTCTCCAGCAACTCACAGAAAGTTTGCATGTGTAAGTAAATGTGCTTGTGTTTATCATTTGCTGTGCGCAAGAGAAACGTGTCTGTCATATGGCATGTAGACATATTTGTGTTTTTACATGTGTATGTTTGCGTGTGGCTGAGCCGTTTCTTTCAGCTACACTGCTCTCCTCAGACTGTGCTCTCAAGCATCCACTCAGTGCTACTGAACGTGACTCTCCTGTTGGCGAGCGGCGATGACTCCATGTTGAGCTGGTTGGTGGACTTGTGCCACCTCGTCCTCGCTCTGCGTGGGTAACTATGACTCTGAAAAATGGAGTAATCCCCTCCGTCAAAAGAAAATCTGTGCCTAGTTCGTGCCAGCTCATTGGGGAGCAATCCCATGTTGGCCAAGGCACTTTTCTTGTCCTTGAGCCTGGGTGCCTCCTTGGTGCCAGCATTGGAGCCTATGAGACAAAGGGACATGGTGGAGCCCGTCAGGCTACTGTCAGTCTGCGTGTCGTCAGATGGGGGTCCAGAACGCTGTGCATCCAGGCTTGTCCTTCTCTTCATCTTGTCTACAGTCAGGGGAGGCAGCTCTACCTCAAGGATGGCAGTGGTGGCTGCTGGATCCTCCCTCTTCTCATTGTCTACCTTCAGCACCAGCGCCAAGCACTCTTTGGGCACCAGGGCTTCACGCTGGCCTTCGTCAGAGGGCTGCTTGGAGGCAGAGCGCTGGAGCCGCTGCTGGCTGCCATTGGTCTGGGAGTGCATGCTGGAGCTGACCTTGGTCTTGCTGTCCTCTGGGCTGCTGTAGGCCTTGTAACGGATCATCAGGATGATTATGAAAACCAGGACAGAAGCAACAATTATACCACCAATAATGATGATCATAGTGCCTCCCAGGAACTGGCTGTGCATGAAGCGACACTGGCTGACCTCACTGGCCGTGTGGAACTGCACACAGCCAACCACACGTGTGGCCGTTAATGATGTGATGCCGTCGTCGTAAACCGCCAGCACACAAAGGTCATACTCCCGTCCTGCGGCCAGATCATTGATTAAGAAGTTCTTGCTGGTAGATGGGATCATTCTGCAGAGAAAAGAAACATAGTGTGGTGGTGAAGATGTAGCCGAGTAATCATCGGAATTACAACGCCCACATTTACTGATTTGCATAAGGTGTATTAAATCACACAAAGGTGTCAGTCCCACACCTCAAAAAGACAACAGGGGAATTGCAGCACTGGCATTAAATATCACTCATTCTGGTAGACAAACATAAAAAGCACAACACTTCATTAAAGTTGACTTATGAGAGAATATGTTACATTATAAAACAGCAGTGAGCAGTTGCTCTATTGGGTTTGTGTATAAAATGTAAACTGCAAGGTGATAAACAAGGCAGAGGAGGCTCGCTGTCTAAAGAATATGCCACAACAGCTGCAGGCTACAGGACAAGTGACGCATGATATGAAAGCAGTTTTGATGTGTGAATACCTAAGGTCACATTTTGTTGGCAACTGCAAGATTATTCGACTCTAAATACAATGGAGGAAGGCATTGTCTTCAGGTCAACATTGGCGTTAATATAATTAGAAGCTTGTTCCTTTTCCCTAAAGGAGGAGTTTGATGGTTATCATTTGTAGGTAATAATGTACCACCTAAAGACAAAACAACACTCAGCTCCATGCCTAAACTGGATGAGAAAATTATACAGGAGAGTGACTCATTATATCTAATAGAATCTAAAATAAAAAAAAATAAAAAGAAAGTCGACCACTATTATTAACTCGCTCCATGAACACATAAATCCTGAAATAATTCTCAGTATACCAGATTTAGTTCAGGTTTTCGTTACTAGCTCCTTTTCAGAATAAGAATTTATATACAAACCATTTAGTTGGCCTATAAAGTGTGATAGCTCTACCTTGACTACAACATTAAATTACATTTACTCACATCTACTCATGTACTGTACTTAAGTACAATTTTGAGGTACTTTACTTGACTATGTCCATTTTACTTAAATACATTTCATGGGAAAACGGGGAAAATCTTAAAAGCTGAAGTTATAGTTACTTTTTTCAGATTAATATTTTACTTTAACAACATTATAATCTTGTAAACTAAAACATTGGTTTTGAACTTGTTTGGCTCATTACCTCTTACAAAAATGCAACATCTGTTGTCATGTTTCAGATGTCCATGAGTTTTCAACTGAATACCTGTTTGAGGCCAAAAGGGTTAAATGTTCCAAAATTTTGTAAACTGAGAAAAGTGAAAAACAATACAAACTTGTGTAGCAGAACTTAGCTTTTTTGTTCTTTCCTCCCATTAAGCATCCTAGGACCCCTCAGATATATTTTATGACCCGTAGTTTACGAACCACTGGATGAATCCAACTAATTAGTAGTAACTCAAACTAGCTCCATCTCATCCAACCAGCATCTGCTTACAAATTGTTGCATCAGTGTTAAAATTATGATAACGTAATAAATAATAGCATATCACTCACAGGGGACCTTTTTCAAATAAATATAATTTAAGAGTTTTGATACTTTAGGTACATTTTGCTGATAACACTTCTACTTTTACTGTAGTAATTTTAGTAATTTTGAATGCATGACTTTTACTTGTAATTGAGTATTTTTATAGTGTACCAGTAATGGTATAGTGTATTGCTATTTTACCTAAAGTAAATAAATAATCTGAATACTTCTTTCTCCACTGCAACCAAGCCTATCATTACAATCACATGTAACCACACTCTGTGTTTAAACAATTAATGCAGACACTTGCTAATTATACAAACAGTTACATGCAGTGAAGTAGTTGGCCCTCATGTTATTGTTTATTGACATATTATGTTTTAATGATGCTGAAAATCTACTCAAACATCGGAGATAGAAAATGATTTGCTGAATCTATAAATATCTTAAGTGTACTGTACATTTTGTGCATATTACAATGCATTTTAATGCATTTAAATTTATGGAAAAACATTCATCCTGAGTTTATACCGCAGAGTACACTATATGGGCTGCGCTTATTTGTGGACATACTTAATCATTTTGCATCTTTGGGATCTGTCAATCTGCCATAACGTACCGCTGTGTCATTCAGCAGATGGTAACTCCAGATGTCTCACCTTTCCTCATGTCCCTGCTCTACCACCCTCCCCTCTCTCAATCCCTCTACCCCCTCCACCATGGCTTACCTGTACACCAAAGTATCATCTGCCGTGCTGTTGTACTGAATCTGGTACATCCTGATCCCGGGGATGTGGCGCTCAGATGGCCAACGGATCACAGCGGAGGAGGAGGTCAGCTCGGTGACCATCACCCTCCTGTCCTGCTTGTCGTAGCCCTTGGTGTCATTGCCAGATTTGGAGGAGGTGGTGATGTCTGAGAGGCCGGGGTCCTCGCGCATGTGGCCTGTGTTGTTAACAAACAAGGGTAAGGGGATCATGTTGATTTCAACAGCAGCTGTGGCAATGCCTGCGGCATTGGACGCCACACAATTAAATGCCCCGCTGTCCTTCAGCGTGGTGATGAGAATATCGAGGGTGCCATTATCATACAGGATGGTGCGGGAGTTATTATGCACCAGCTTGCCGTCTGGTGACCGCCAGTGAATCTCTGGGTCTGGATCACCCACGGCTTTGCATTTAAGAGTCACACCCTGCCCTTCCATCACAAAGGGCTTAGTGGAAAGATGTTTGGTGATCAGCGGAGGGTCACAGATAAACTCCTCCTCTTGGATGGACCAGAAATACTTATCCATGAGGTGCTCTGGCGAAGCACAGGTCTCCAGATCATCCTCTCTTGTCAGCCTGCGAAGCCACAGCAGCTCACAGTTACAGTGAAGAGGGTTTCCACCAAAGCTCACAGCCAGAGTGGAGGAGCTGGAGCCCTTGGCATCAGACAGGACCTGTGCATGCTGGAACAGGCTGTCTGGTGGCAGCTTCTGCAGCCTGTTAGAGGTCATGTCCAGGCGGACCAGCTTGGTGAGCAGCGTAAAAGTCCCTGCTCCAATGTGATCAATCAGGTTGTGGTCCAGTGTGAGTGTGTTAATGTTGGTCATTCTGGCTATGGCTTCCCAGGGAAGGCCACGCAGGTTGTTATTAGAAAGATCTAAGTCCTCTATGGTGGCAACAAACTCATCGAAGGAGGTGGGGGCCACATGGTGGATCTGGTTGTTTCCTAGGATGAGGTGACGCAGGTTGATGAGGCCTTTAAAGTGGTCACTCTTAATCACACTGAGACGGTTTCCATCCATGTGGAGCGCCCGCAAAGATCGCAGGCCGACAAAGGCATGGGGGGTGATCTGGCTGATGGTATTACGGGACAAGGTGAGGTGGACCAAACTAGTCATGTTGAAAAAGTCTTTCCTGCGGATGATTGTGATGAAGTTGTCAGTAAGTCGCAGCTCGACGGTCTTGCGGTCTATGGTTGGGGGTACAAACAACAGACCAGTCTTAGCACAGAGCAGAGTCAGAGTGGGAGAGAGGTGCTGGCAGATGCAGCGGCCCGGGCAGCTGTATCCCTTCACCAGAGCTGCACACAGCAGCACGCACACAACCAGCCGGTCCATAGTTGATCAGCTTCCAGGTCCTGTATTTGAGACAGACAAAGAGAAATAAGATAGAAACTGAGTCAGAAAATAGAGATCTTTGAATTAATAAATAGCATCATAGCCTTTATGAGAGCATGCTGCAAAAATCCAGACTCTGACCAAGATTGCTGAGACTGCCAGCAAGGTATCAATCACAAAATGAAATGGAGCTTTTCTGAAATAATGGCACCTGGGATGATGAAAGGCTGCACCAACGCTGTCAGGAGCCCATGTCTCTGTAGCCTTTTAATGGAAATAACAGAATGTTTTTTTGTGCCACCAGACTACATCACCACTGAATCATATAATTTCTTGAATGATCACAGGACAGTTTTCCTATATTAGGTAACTACATGCTATGTACATTTCCATAACAAGGGTTGTGTGTTTTTCTTGCTCTGAGTTTCACATCAGGATGGAGAATTAAAGGTAGAAAAGGGCACTTGTCAACAGGGCTCAAAGATTTTTATGACCTTTTCACGTTCTCTCTCCCCGTGCTTCTGAGATGTACTGCAAAAATTAGACAGAAACCTGTCATGTAAATCACGGCAACAAAAAGTAAAGGTGAAAACGGCGGAAATACAGCTTGTTTTTGAATCCATCCGACAGAGGCGTTGAGGATGTTCTGACTCTCTGATTCCCATTTAAAGGTATTGATTTCATTCTCGGAGAGAACACGCCTGTGGTGACGGGAGTAAAAAGTGATTCTTGGCTGTAATAACCATAAGAGACCCCAGTGGAACACAAACGGTGATGTGCTGATGCCACATTGCCAGTGGTTTTACCCTCTTTGGCATCCATCTTGATTGCTAATGCCTTAAGCTTCACTGTTGATGAGAGAGCCTGTTAATGCCAATAAAGTAAAGGGATGACAACTTATTTCTCTTTTCTTGGTTTAGAGAATGACATACTGTGAGTTGCTGCAGCCCACCACCACCCCATCCACCCCCACAGTGTGACACTTTTGATCCCTGCCAGATCCAATGTGTCAATCAACAGTAATGTCTCTCTTCCTTTTTTTTTAATAAAGGTCCAGCTCTCTTTTATTTTAATTCACTCAGGAAAACTGGCTGGGGATTTTAAACACAAATAGTGTCTGTTTTTCACCGTTTTTGATGCTTCATCCAATTTGTTGTGACTAATTTTAGAGCCTTTTTATCTACGTTCCACCATGTTGAGGTGGTGCTGACGTGCCTTAACACCACCGATTTTGTCCCCAATTGTGCCCAAAGCAAGCATATAATGCTTAGAGTAACAATAGGTCTAAATTAAATTTTATTATAAAAGGCCTGCAGCGAAATTAATGGAATATTTTGAATGCCACATGTCAAATTTCATAGCAGAAATACAACAAACAAGCCAAGCTCTCTTTCTCCACCTTTCAAGCTTTACGTTATTCATTCAAGTTTTTACGCATGTTCAAGATAGAGATGCGAGAAATTGACAGCCAGCAAATGAAAACTCCCAGCTTACTCTGCTGGCTGGCTACTGTCTGACAGACAACAGCACCTCATTAACTATGAAATACTGCTGTCCAATCAGAGCTCTCATTAAAATCTGTGTTGATATGATGCCATTTTCTGAGGGAAGTAGAACAGCTTGAAGCACAAACCAGAGGGCTCGAAGGTTGCTGATCAAATTTACTCAACACTGACTGTTGTATTACTTCAGTAAACCATTAGACTGTCTGTTAAGAAAGGCACTGGATCCAATCCTTCACTTGGTTTGTTTTTCCACCCCCACTATAACCTCTATCTCTGAAATAAGACCACCTTAACAGCTCCTGTGGAATTTATTCAACAAACAATATACAAGCAAGATGAAAATACAACCAGCACACATAATTATTTCCTGTGTTAAGTCCCATTTATACTGAGGTTAAACCATTTCCATGTGCAAATAACACACACTAGGTGGTTGACTATGTGAGAAAATTTCCAAACCCCCAAGAGAGAATTTGTTTATTTAGCAACACCCCTTTATTGTTGGCACCACAGTGCCAACAATAAATTTCCTTTTTTTTAACACTGGGAAAGCTAAAACAATAAAGTAGGCTACAACAGTGCAGATCATACTTCCTGTTAAATAGACTCCCATAAAAGAGCTACAGTGGGGTGAGATAATTTCTGCAGTCTTATGATCTATGGTGCAGATTTAATCTAATATTGTTGCCCAAGTTTATTAAACTTCAATATAAAAGTGACCCTTTTTGATTTTGTTAGTTTTCAGATGGTAACTAGGCCACAAAGCTCATGGTTTCTCAGAAGACCATCTGTGCCAGAGCATTTCCTGCCACACCGTCGAGGATACTCTATTGATCTTTCAGCATCTCAGGGAGGGGGTGGGGGGGACTTTGTTGCCACGGCAACTCTGGTGTAGAATGTAGGTCTTTGAATTGCATTAAGATGATGTTGAGCTGCCCGAAAAGCAAGGCTTCAATCTTGATGGGCGCTCAGAAGGTAAGAAGGGACGTGAACAGATGTATAAATGGCCCGAATAAATTAAAAGAAAAGGGCAGCTCCGCCTCACATGTCTGTTAACGTTTTATTGCTTGATATTAGTGCTGGCCGCCAAATTGATGTGTAGACAACAGGAGAGAACACAAGGTGAACTGGAGTTCAGGTTTGATTTGGTGTCCAGTCATGCAGGAGCACAAACTTTCACAAGGGATTACTTAGATGGATCACTTAGACTTAAAATAGCTTTTTTTTTTTCATTTTCTGGCATATTCGGAAACTAAATCAACTAAAATACCAATCTGACATTTACATACACCCATGCAAACACCCATGATTCACAAACATACATTCTATGTATGCATAAATATGCACATACTGTATATTTGCCTATAAACATATAGAGCTGTGAAACATCTGCATACACCCAGAGTTTAAAGGTTCAGAAACTGGTATTACAGTGTAGTTACAAGCATATTTTATTAATAAACTCCAATTAAAGTTGATCCGTATTTACTTCTACAGATGAGCTTTATAATTCATTATAATTGAAATGTGAACATTTACGCCCTCTAAGCCCCCCAGGAGTGAATCTGACATTCAACACTATGCTCAAGCTTTCTAAATCTGGATCCATCCCATACCCTAAAATCCACCGAGCTTCCTTTGACATTTGTTGCTGTTGGCTACAAAAGGCTGAAATTCTACAAGTCTAAATGGTAAAAAAAAAACCTGCAGACCTGCAGAAACAACCTGAATATGATCTCTGAGCAGTATAAGATTTTTTGGATCACATTTTAGCCAGTGATCAAAAATAAGCACTGGTAAAACCCTGTTTTTTCACAATTTTATCTCAAATACATTTTTATTTTAGTTAAAGCATTGTATGGGTCTTAAAATTAATTTCTAATATAGTTATTTGTCTTTAATAATAATCATCTGCCAATAAAAAGTCCTATACAAGTTTAGTTTAATTGTATTTTGCTTTTCCCTCCACAATACAACTTAAAATGCATATGAGAAATAGCAGAGAGATTTCAGATGTATTTGACAGCTAAGTAGCTTTCCCCGTGGACACTAATGACTGATGACTCATCTGTATTAGAGGTGCATTTGAGTGGGAGGGAAAACAAGCAAATGTGAGATAACAAGCTGTTTTTGTTTCAGGGCAGTGGCACTCAGGGGAGAGGGAGAATGTGCTTTTGGTGCTGCTGTCTGTGAAGACAGTTTCATGCTGTAGGGGAGGTGTTCTTGTGCTTGGAGGTCAGATAACTCCTTTAGCTACTTTAACCTAGAAAGGTGAGAGATTTTATGTTGTTTAATACTTGTGATGTAATGTCTTGACACTTTTGTACTAGTTGAAATTTTAATGTGTGAGCATTTGATCTGGGGCGTGGCCTATTCTGACCCTATTGCTTGTTGCCTGCCCTCCTATTGGTGGGAGTGTTTTTGACCTCCCTCAGTTCAGAGCAAACCTACTTATTGATCACTGTGCATTTGGATTCCAACCTATAGTGTGACCACTGTTGCCTGTACTACTACTTCTTGTTTTATCTGCTTGTGCAGACACATACTATATTCTTGTCTTTGAAGGTGGTTAACTCCTGTACCAGTGGGATCTGTCCTTTAGCCGACCGTGTGGGGGCTCTCTGTCCCATGGTGCCTGTCCAGACCTTAAATGAGTTGTTTATCTTGGAAAAAAAAATAAAGGTTGTAAATAGTTCTGCTTAATATCTGGCTGTGTGGTGACTTTCATCTTGTCTCTGACCACACTGAATTTAAAAAATAGTAATGGCAACTAGAGCTGAAACGATTGCTCAATTATCTATCAGTCAACTGACAGAAAAATTATTAACCAGCAATTTTGATGATCAATTAATGGCTTCCTTTAAGTTATATTATTTGACTATATAATGATTATATTGTCAGTATTTTGGGGTTTTTTGACTGTCGGCTGGACAAAGCCCGTCACTGAAGATGTCACCTTTTTCACTATTATCTGACATTTTCACTTTTTTCACAGTGTCTAGTGTTCTCAACAGCTGGCCTATCGGAGAAAAAAAAGGAACTGAAATGGATCAGGCCTTTATGAAGCTGATCCTGAGATGAAAAAGTATTATTAAATGGTATCATTCACTAAAACACAAGACAATACTTGCATCATATTTACATACAAGCATAATTTTGCAAAAGGCATGTACATGTGAGCGCACTGTAACAAACAGCTACCCACACACAAACACAAAATAATACATATGGAAATAGCTACATGTCCGTGTATCTATATATTAACATACAGACAAACACACTCAACAAAGAAAGAACGCATGTGCCCAAGAAGAGAAGACACAAACAGAATAAATTACTGTTTTCAGGCTAAGATGTATTAATTTCAATGTGTGTATGCGTGTGTGTATACTTAAACATACTGACAGAAAACGTGAACAAAAGATAGACTGAATAAATGCTCTTATGGTTCAAAAATTCACAATAGAGCTCTGTTAAAAGATGACACAAAAGCAGTGACTTGTTCGATATCTTAAATAACCAGCTGCTCACTTAAGAAATGACTCAAAGTAAGAGCTTAGAGAGCATCATAAACAATGCAGTAGGAATCAAATGAAAGCTGAAAGATGCTGTCTCAAGAAGCTCGTCCTATTTCTGACTGAGACACCTTCCTGCTGCTGCATTCTCTAACACAGCATCCAGTTTACACATTAAACAGAACAGGCAGCTGATAATGCGTCTTCACAAATTCAGAGAAAGTCATGAAATCACGAAGTCCATCTTTTATAAACTAGAAAAGTACCGTGCTTTCTCACATGCTCAGTTACATCCACATAGTGTTGAAACGTTTAATTAGGGCACCCATGAATTCTCCAGAATATTCACATAATTAAATAACCAGAAAGAAAGAAGTTAGGTCATTATAAATTCAACAGTTATTCAAGACAATCTCATAAATCAAAGAGCTGTCACATGAGGCAAACACACACCCTAGTTTCAAAAGAATTAAATACACCAATCAAATAGTGTCTCTTAAATAATTGCCCTCTGTGAGAATAATGTATATGAGCGTTAACTGCCATCATTAAACTGTACAGGAATGTGCTATTACCTGCCATCTTTAATTTCACTCACAATGAAATATGGCCTACTTGATGTAATCTTGAGATCAGAATGTGGTAACGATAGCTTCCTTTTAGAAGTGCAGCGTTACTCTGATGGTGATTTTTTATAATAAAAAACACCACTGGCCATTAAAATCTTAATTAATATGATATTAAAAAAGAGCAGAAATTATTAGTCAATCAACAGGAAATAATCTGCAGTTATTTCGATAATTGATTTATCGTTTTTTAGCATAAATATATGACCTTATTCCAGCTTCTCAACTGTGAGGACTTGGTGCCTTTCTTGTCTTATGTGATATTTGGGTTTTAGACTGTTGGTCAGATAAAACAAGTAATGTACAGATTGATTGATTTTAGGAACTTAGCATTTCTCACAATGTTTTGATTTTTTAAAAACCACAATATGGTTTATGTTTATGCCAAAAGCCATAAATTTGCTAGTTTCAGAAAATTTATCGGCAACAGGTCTCTTACTTGATTAATCATTTCTATTCTTTTTGTTTCAGTTGTTTTTTAAGGTATTAATGACAGGAGAAAGACAGTGGGAAATGAAATGTAACAAAGGTCCCATGCCAGGAATCGAATCAAACCAGGGACATTACAATAACAGCATGGTATTCATTTCAATCACTACGCCACGACAGGGTTTGAATAATTCTATACTTTACGACATTTTATAGACCAAACAGTAATTGTTTAATTTAAAAAATAAAAAATATGTTTAATTGAAAATGAAAATAATAGTTAGCGTCAGGTGGCAGCTCCGGATTACAGCACAAGTTAGTTGAAGCTGAAGCATATTTTGAACGTGACATTGAAAACGGTGAATGAATACAAACCATGCCAGAGTCTGTCCTTGCCTCACAAAGACATTTGCCCAGAGCTGGTGTATTGTAAGGGTATTTTCTGGACATGACTTTGTCAGGAAACCGTAAAAGCCAATTAAACAGTGCAGGCAGTGTACTGCTAGCTGCCCTTGTGTGACTCTTGTCACGATGCTGGCATAATTATTGACAGCTCGAGTTCATTCGAGTCAGCTTTGCCTCCACCAGTTGCCACCTAAACCAAGGCTATGCAGCCTTGGGGATTTCTGGTCACATCTCATCAGGGGGATGGGAGGTCTTGTCGTAAACAGGAGGAGTATTTGCATATTATAATTATGTCTGCATGCAAAGACGGCCTTCTCAATTACATCCCATTTAAAACATTCAATGAAAAAGAAGTGAGAAGTACAAACTATTGCAGCTCCATAAACTTTAATTGTAAGAACTTTCCTTAACAAGATAGAGAACACTGGAATTACAATAGTGCTGCGGAAGTATAGTCATGCACGTCATTTGTTGATTGAACACTTGTTAATTGATTGTTGCCCTTTACTTGCTACCTGTGCTTTTTTAATTTGTATACCTCCCTGAGTGACATAATCTACCCTCAATAGCTGCTGATACAGTTGCAAATTACTGCAATATGGGTAAAAACATTTTTTTAAAGGAAGCTTTAAAAGTTGGAATAACAAAAAATCCAGCACATTTTTTAGGATTGGTAAAAAAATAAATAAAAATGCTTTTCTAAAGTCTACCCTTGAAGATTACCTGCTAGTTGATGAGTGACAAGTATTTACACAGTAAAAAAATAAATAAAATTGAAGGACATATCTGTAATTAATGGTGGCTTCACCTAATATCTACTTGTGAAGAAAATCTGGGAACATTTACTATAATTATTCTGCCAACTTCTCAATTGTTCAGTTTAAATAAAATCCATCCATCGTCAACCGCTTATCCTGCGTACAGGGTCACGGGGGGCTGGAGCCAATCCCAGCTGACATTAGGCGAAAGGCGGGGTACACCCTGGACAGGATGCCAGTCCATCGCAGGCACAAGTACCATATCATACATATTGGAATTATTGGATGGTGCTGTTCCAGTCAATCCACTTTACGCAAATTGCCTCCACAAGAAGAAAAAACCCTCTGACTGGATTCAATCTGTTATCTGTCACAATTAATAGAACAAACAGGACAATACACTGCCCTCTGATTTATAACAGCCACATGCCTATTTTAGATTTGCTGGTTTTGCAGAGTTTCACACTCACAGACGAAGCTGGCCTTTTTGAAGTTCACACTTTGGATTGAGGAAACTGCAGCAATTATGATGAACTATACTGTTAAATGATATCAGTGGTGGAAGATTTTGATCTTAGTAAAAGTTGCAATGCTTTGTCACTTTTCACCACTTTTCATGATTAAATGAATAACCTGCTAATGAAATATCCCACCAATACATATTTTCTTTACTAACTCTAAAACACTTAATCTGTATCTTTAAAACACAAGAAACAATACTCAGTGATTGCAAGGGTTCAGCCTAAATTTGTTTTAGGAAGTGGCATGTCCTGTCCTCAACAAATATCTTGACAATACACAGTGTAGCTTTTCTCCATGCAGCAGTTTCACTGACACCTTCCAAGAGATTGCATGAGTACAGCCAACATATTTGTCAAAAATAAAAATTAAAAAAGCACCGACAAACAAGCCATGATAAAAGCAGAAGCTGCTACCAAACAATACGAGGACAGACAGTGATTCTGAATGACACCCAGCTTGTAGGATTTCTACGTCTAGGCTTAGTTATTTGGAAATCCAGTGACAAGAATTTGTGATTTACAAAAACTGTAGCAGCACGATTGTCTCTTCTATATGTTGTTTCTGCATGGATTTCCATGTGGTGACAGCTTTGTTAGTTCCTCATTGTTTGTCCTCTACACTTGGAACTGACTTTATTCTTGTCTTCTTGTTTCTTAGCATAGCGGCGCCATGCCCTCCTCGCTCTGTGCAGATGAGCTGAATAGACCCACTGAATTGGTGCCTTATGGAGCCACTTCACGCTACAGTGATGCTGAGGAATCCTCCTCCCAAGGCTCCTTTACAGCATTGATCCTGCACTGTATGTACCCTTGCAAGGTATTATGTATGCCTGTTATATGCTTCACTGCCACAACAGACTGTAGTTAAGAACTGATGTACACTGCGGAGAGAAAATGTATCAAATGGTTGAACTTAAAACCTTTCCTGGCTGAAAAACACTGTATTAATTTTTACAACAAAACAGCCGTGCACTGATCTATCATTGATATAAGCTGTTATTATGTATTGAAGCTGGATTACTGATCATCTTGTTCTATAATAAAGGAACCGTGTCTGAAACAAACAATGCATACCATGTGTTAATTGCACAATAGAGTCACAGTAAGTTATGGTAAGGAAAAGTTTTGGTTTATCTTTGCCTTTACACAAAAACACATGAATATACATATAGGAAAAATGCCACTGAAATGTACAGTACATCTACCTTTGGTTTTTCATCACACTAATGGTCCAGACTGAAACATCTCAACAACTTGACTTTTGCTCAATAGTTCAATAATCAGGTTTATTTGAATTTGTCCAATACTTTGCTTTATGACTATTAGCTGCAAAACTAATGATAATATGATCGTGTTTAGTGCTAATTAACAAACCCTAACATGCTAAAATAAGATGGTGAACATGGTAAACATTATACCTGCTAAATGTCAGCCATGCTGATAATATGCTCATGCTAATATGCTCATTATCATGAGCATATTAGCATGATGATGTTATGGCTTGGTTATAGAATCCTAATCCTGTTAAACTAGTGCATTGTGTTCCTTCCCAACCAGACCCAACTGAATGTAGATGACCCCATTCATCATTTTGTTTCTTAAGTCAAATACAAAGTAAATATCGAATGTGTACCTTCTCCTTTATCACTACACTATCATTTAATTAACACAAACAATTGAGATTTATTACGGACGGGATCCACATGAATGATTCTATTGTAAAACTTGACGCAATAATGAAAACTCTCACAGCTCTAATTGATATAGAAGACAGTGGCCCAAATTCACTCAAGGCTGTAATGCTTATAAGTGTGTGTTACAACTTCAGAACAAGGCAGCTATGACTGCATGTGATTCACTCACTGCACACAAATAATGGACCGCACAGCTTCAATTTGACACACTTCACAAGAAAGCCTCTGCAAAGCAGGTTTATGCAGAACTTTTGTCTTACATTTATTGTAGGTATTAAATTCACATACACTACATGGCATCTCAGCTTCACTAATCCTGTCTCTGCGTTAGATAAAGCTTCTTGCAATGTCAATCCATTTGCAGTGGGGCAGTGAACACACATAAGGTGTGGATTTATCTACATTTGGCTTTATACCAAGAGAATGAAGTGAACACTGTCAAGTACTACTAAGAAAAATGACAAAACAAAAACAAAAACAAAAACAGACCCTGAATGCTTTGCACCAGGTGCTTCTGTAAAACTGTTAGCACTGGATTAGCATCAAGTTTACGTGTTAACTTGTTTGGGGCATTGATCTTGTTTTATTTTTGTTTGGGGTGCACCATGGAGATTGGTGTCTAGTTGTTCTTTTCTTATGTATTCTTTAAATGTAATCCTTAAATCAACCTGACATATTTCCCATAATTGTGGCTCTATAAAGATCCCTTTGCAGTTAGCCATAATGACCATTCCTGGCATATGCTTTCTGTGTCAAATTTCGGTCAAACTCAAAGACAAGCATTTGAAATTATTCATGTAAAAACCATGCCCATTTGGAAAACTGTAGAAGGCTTATGGAGCTTGCCTCAATATACGTTGTTTTGAGTCCTTGTTTCTCTACAACGGAGGTGGGGGGCGTAAAATTAGCACGACCCATACTAATAAAACAGTAACAGTATCTTCCTAGTGCTACTGGAGGTTAAAATCAGTTATTTTTTTATCTATATTGTTTTTTTTCATAGCTGTGCTCAAAGTTTATATAGCTGAATCCTCGTGAAACATTTTACATTCTCTATAATGGAAAGTCAGTCAAAAAAAACTCCCGTGTATTGTTGACGTCTTACAAACTTGCCAATGGAAATAAAACTGATAAAAACTGGTTTGACATTTGAATCTCCATTCCTGCTGTCACAATACTTAAGTTACTGTCTTAGTAATTCTTACTAGATTCAAGTTTTTTTTTAACTTTGTAAATATATTTTCTGTAACTATAATATAACAAAAAAGGTTAAGATCTACTGACTGAAATAATTATACTGGCTGATGTTAATGGACCGGGGACATTAAATATTGTACATGTAGTGACTTTACCACCAGCTAGAAGAAGTTCATTATGAACCATTGTGCTTGTGGCTGTACCATATATAATTAGTTCACAACCTATTTGATGGAGGTGGCATTATCAGAAATTGCTCTTTATTTTCCGTCTCTAGTTAATTAGTAAATTTGATAAATTAGCCGCTGAACCAAATTGAAGTCCAAAAGCTATCAAGTTGAAACAAATTAAGCCTGAAAAATGAGGACATCAGAGAACATTCAGTGGGACTGAGCTGAAAGTGATTTCTTTGGTTTTGTTCACTTTTATGGGGCGAAAACGTGAATTTATTTTCAAAATCCTACATCAAGCAGTTTTTACATATTCAATGTCTCCCAGATGAGTACTGCTGCCATATTCAACGCAGATATTTGCTCAGTTCCGAAAATGGTTTGTAAATAAAGCCGATGCCTTGGATTCAAATGAATTCTCAAATTACTCTCACTTCCCATGTTTGATGTATGATCTGAAACAGAGAGGGCAGCACAGTAGCTTGTGTGTTTTTGTCTTTCAGTTTGATCCTTGGTACAGGCCCTTTCCTGTGTAGACTTTGCTTATGTTCTCAGTGTTTGTGTGGGGTTCCTCCAGGTGCGTGACCTTTCATTTAAATTAATTGCAAGGAAACGAACATGGCTCTTGCTAATTAGTGGAATACATGACAAAGGATTTCAGAATTACAGATATTATTTTTGTGTCATGTATTCTGACTAATAGTTTTAATATGCTGCTGGAGACAGGCACTGAGAATGAACTGTGAAGAATGCAGTTACTGTATAAGGTATACAACACCAATACTGAATGTGACTGGGAACACTACATTTCTATAATTTACTCCATGGCACTAACCCAGACCATAATCTTAGACAGCAGGGCAACCTGCTCAGTGCCATTATTGCACTTTAATATAGCCCTTTCCATGCCACTTGTCCATAACACTACACCCAAGCAAGCTCATAGTGCTGCCAGGACCACTTACAATATCCCTGCCTCATGTGCAGCTCCTCCTCCTCACTCTCCTCTGCCTATGAGCCAATGCAAATTACAGTAACAGCTTGGACGTGAGTATAATCTCAAGTGGTGTGAGCTGGGCTCCATGGCGAGGCATGCAGGCAGATGGAAGCAGAGACTCTGCCAGGCCTCTTTAGGGGCTCCCACTCTTTCTCCAGCATGCTAGACAATGGAGGAGCTGTGGCTCATAACCAGCAACTTGTCTGCCACTATCATGCGGCCTACTCCCATACGTTGTATTTGGTAAGAGATATGAAAGGAAAGGGGGCTCCTGTCATGGCCTTTTTCAGACCACTGCACAGATGGACACTGACACTGGCCACATTATATCATGAGCCACTCTCACACAGAGCAGAGGGTAGATGTTCAGACATTCACATTTATGATGAAAGAAGAGTATGGGGAGTTTCTGTATGTGTCTCTGCACAGCAGGTGGTAGAGGCCTTTCCCTTGAGCTATGGTAGATATTTAAAAATAGCCTATTAAATAAACAACCTTTTCTATTTGCATATATGATCGTATCTGAATTCAGTGAACCTTCATTTTAGCACCTTAAGAGAAAACCTTTGATTTTCTTATGAAAAAGCACCACATAATATTCATTAATGTGGAATACAATTCCGGTGAGTACACCACCAATTCCAAGACTGTACTGTGTCTGATCATACTTTATCCATACACAACAAAGCATAATTAACTTACAACCTCATTGACATATTTGTGCCTCTAGCTTGCTTCAGGGACAATTTTCTTTTATTTTCAGTATTTAAATAGGTTGTCCTAATGCCTGCTCATGCTACTGTCTGAATCACTGAACTTTTATCCATTGTCTCTTAAGTTCAGAACTTCTTTTTCTGATTGGCAGGAACGACACATTTGTCCTTCGCTGTAACTTGCGATGCCCTGCTGATTTCTGCAACAGTGAATGAAATGACGCATTTCTAAAAGAGAATGGTGAGTAGAGAGATTTTCTGAGGTTACGGATACCTTTTTTAGGTTAGAGCGTGCCTCTTTGGATTCAAGCACTGCAGTAAAACTTGCATCAAAATGTATTGCACCTTTTATTTTGAATGAATGAGCTCCAGGCTTCACACTGAATGGCATGACAACACAGATTAGAGGTTCTCTGTTTTGCTGCTTTGGGAGAGAGGCTTCTTTATGCGCGCGCACACACTGATTGGGTTATTCTTGGCCATTCATGTAAATACATTCTTAAACTCATTGTAACTAATAAGGATGCTCATGCAATAAGGTTGCAACTCCATCTGTCACTAACCACACCAAGAACAACAGAATTTTTAATCATGTGATGATGCTCCGAGACAAACATATGTACCTTGCAGGAGTTCAAACAACGGCCAACGTCCTGTATACATACATAATAACAAACAGTACAAAAGAATATGATGTATGAAGAAATCAATAGACTGTGAGTCAGCTGTGTGTCAAGATGAGGGTGTTTAAGTGACTCAGTCTTCAATGTGTTTGCCAACCCTGAATGCATCTGCACTAACAAAAAGATATTTGACTGAGAGAGAGAGAGAGAAAGCAACAGAAAGCACCAAGATGCTGAGCACAACTCCCCTGGAGCTATGCGCCTATTGTATCTGACTTGTGCTCGCACGCATGCAGGTAGGTTTGATTTGACCATATTTTCCGCCACTATCATTTGAAATAGCTCCAGCTATACCATTTCAAATTCACAAAGCCCTTGTTATTCTGAAACAGGGATGACATGGAGTGTATAGCCTAATTTCTATTGATGATTAGAGCTGCAGTAACAAGAATCAGGTGCAGAGATGATATCTTAAACACGACAACATGCTCTGTGAACCTGATCTGCTACTCGACGCTGCCTGTCACTGCCTTCAATGCTTGGTATTCCAGGAAACACGGACTGCAAGACTCAGATTACTTTGACAAGAGAAGCAGACCGCAGAACACAAGACAGGGGAGGGGAGGCGTATATGCACAGTGCCGCCACTGGAATTTTGAATATGTGAGGGTAATAACTTGACCTCCTCCTCACTCTCCCCTCGATCCCTGATTAAAAACATGTTTTCACTACCTTCTTACAGAGCACAACTTTCTCAGATGTAGTACCATCATTTTGCACGAGCGGAGATGAACTTGTGGGGAATCCTGTTGTTACGCCTCTTATCGCCCTAAAACTTGACAGCCAGGATTAAACTACACTTGAAAGAACAGCTGGGAGAAGATGTTGAAAGAATACATATGGGCCAAACTTGCTGTACTTTCACAGCAAAATTTGCTTTTTTTATTTGACAGGAAAGGGTAAATTCAATTACCTTAAAAAGGATTAATTTAATTATGTGGGAATTATTTTCTTTTTTTGGGACAAAAACAGAACAGGATGTCTCCCGGTGAACAAAATATGCAGAGTTATGCAAGGTGCATGACTGTTGTAGACGCTGCTTGTTAGGCGTACGACGAGGGGGAGGGAGAACACTGAAGCGAACAGCAGTTATGTTCAATTCAGAAACACAAGCTGGCTAATTAGCATTGCCCTGCCATTCCCTTTGAACCAGACGAGGACAAGTGGGAGCCATCATATTTCTTTGTTCTAAGCGCTGTGTGATGCACCCCTGACCGCAGAAACCACAGTAGTTCTGACCACAAAGGGTCACAGGTAGGCAAAATAAGCTCACCTCCCCACGGGGAATTACCCAGACCTTTCCCTGAAACGACACCCTCAGCAAAGTACACTTACTCGCAGCATGCTGGATCAGATATAGTGCCTAGATGTAGTTTGATGACATTTTCAGGATGCAAACCTTCTCAGAGTACACCAGACAGATGTTAAGGGGATACAGGTACCTACTGCACTTCAGATGCACACAATTATTCTCGGCTGACTGCTCTCTGAAGACGTAGCACAGATCGTTAACTCTATCCTCTCGTGTACTGGGTTTTAATTAATAGTTTCATGCTATATAATGTATGATTGAAACATGAAAATGCATTTATGTACTCCTGCAGCGTTTGAAGAGTGTTTTATGGCCCATTTCAGGTTAGTTAGCGATACAGTCAATTACGCTACGACTCCAGATACAACCTTTTCGTACCACACACGGGCCAAATTATTTGAATTACCTGGCAAAGTTAGTCAAGTCATGAGGTCCTAGATGGGTGGGATTTGCCTTTACTGTAAGTCTGTGTTTAGGTAGTAAGTAATTATTCTCTGAGTATTTTTGTAGTCTCCAACATTCTCTGACTATTTGGCTTGGTGGTAAATATATAACAAACAGGACAAGAACAGGGTACAAAGGACAGTTAGGTCTGCAGAGAAGATCATTGGTGCCAACCTGCCCAAACTCCTACACATCCAGATTCAGGAAAATGAGCGGGTAAAATCAGACCTCACACCCTGGCCACAACCTGTTCCAACTTAACGCTCTGGTAGGTGCTACAGACCTCTGTGTGCCAGCCATACAACCATACACACAAGAGTGCAATTTCCAATGTGTGTCTTAATAATATACTTATATTGTTAAAATCAAGATGAGAGAATAGAAGAGATGATAGAAATGGTGATAGGCTCAAAGCAATAAGCTTAACGAACAGCGGTGAGCAGGTGCTTTGTGCACTTATTTTGCCCCATGTTTTCCCTTTCAGGTTAGATATATGTTCCCCTATCTTATCTGTGAAGGTTGTGGGGGCTGTATGCACTCAGAGAGAAAAACTGCAGGCACTGCTCCTGCAAAGGATCAAAAGAAATTTGTTTTAACTATTTATTTTTAATATTCTTGTACAACTGCGCATTAATCTTTAAAATTGATCACATCTTATAAAGTATCGTATTTCTATCAAGGAAACTAAACAACTGTTAATGTAGGGTTAGAGACATTTGACTTTGGTGTAGTTGCTGTTATACTACCATTATTCTGGAAATCATGATAACCTGTTTCAACATAATTATTTGTTATATTGATATAAACAAATACATGTATAAATGTATTTTTTGCTGAAGAACCTTTGACTTTATGACTTCACCACATTTCCATCTGCTGATATTCTCATGATCAGATGTGTGCTGTCAGGTAACAATCAAAGTAAATTAACCCTGTAATACCAACACATCTACTGTTCTAACATATACTGTATATGAAAGTGTAATATACAAGTTGTGCAATAACATATACATCCATTGTCAACCGCTTATCCTGCATACAGGGTCGCGGGGTGCTGGAGCCAATCCCAGATGACATTGGGCGAATGGCGGGGTACACCCTGGACAGGTTGCCAGTCCATCGCAGGGCCACACATAGACAAACAACCAATCACATCCACACCTAAGGACAATTTAGGGCACCAATCAACCTAAGCTGCATGTCTTTGGATGGTGGGAGGAAGCCGGAGCAGCCAGAGAGAACATGCAAACTCCACAAAGAAAGGCCAGGGCAACTGGGGTTTGGACCCATGACCTTCTTGCTGTGAGGCGACAGCGCTAACCACTGCACCACCACGCCACCCAATAACCAATACATATTATCCATTATTGTCAATCCACACATGCTGTGTATGCTGTCTATAAACCACCTACTGTATACATATAAAGATACTTGCTACATTAGCCATACAATATTTATCCAGCACGCTCCCACACACTCTTACACTATTTGTAACCCTGCAGA
Organism: Micropterus salmoides; assembly: GCF_014851395.1. NCBI lineage: Eukaryota > Metazoa > Chordata > Actinopteri > Centrarchiformes > Centrarchidae > Micropterus > Micropterus salmoides. The sequence goes on from NW_024042261.1 coordinate 28,114,276, forward strand.
CATCCTTTTGTTGTTTATATTCAGTATATGTATCTATTTATCATACCGACTTGTCTGTACATAATAGCAATATGTTAATTTTCTAATCTCTATTTAACTTTAGTTTTGTTTTGATGCACAGTTAATGTAGTGTGCATGGCACTGTGTGGAAGCACCTTGAGAGCTAAAGGAAACCTTTCTTGTCTGCCTAAACATACCTGGCCAATACAGCTGATTCTAACTTGACAAACTCCACCCATATGGCTGTTTAAACTGTGTAAAAACAAATGCTGCAAAAAAAAGAAAAGACATCTGCAAATTTGACCCAGTTCTGCTCTGCACCTGTAGTTTCACCGTCTTTTCTGCAGTAAATTCCCACTGGTGATCTACATAGTACTGCATCTTCAATCTGCTGATGCACCACTGCTAACACAACATTTTCAGCATAGCTGCCCCAGATAAAGGAGGAGTTGCAACTGCTCACAGTCAACATGCAGTGACTTGGAAAACACGACAAACTCACCAGATATCAAGCCCCGGTGTCCATTGCAGGTTTCAAATCAGCATCCCAATCAGCTGGCAGTCAAGAGAGTCAGAGCTGAGGTAGGCGACTCCCACTGGCGTCACAGCAAAACACCAACTAGAGGACAAGAAATGTGTTTAGCCTTCTTATTGTTGAATTAGGACATGTTACAGCTGAGGTAAGTTTGCTAACCATTCTAAATAACCCACCAGAAGTGTGGTGGGCTGTTTATCATCTACTTCTAGACAGTATTCTAGGGAAGGAGGCAACATTCCTCAACACACAAGAGAGGCAGTCATACATTCATAATCTCATTGACTGAGCTTGCTCCTTTTTCCACTTGGCAGCTTTGGGTGTGATATGAACGCAGATCTGATTATGAAACAACAGGAAAGAAGCATAAGCAGCAGGAGAGGCCCCAGAAAAACAGAGTTGAAGATACCATGACTATGAATGTGTGTCCTGTCATTAATATTTCACTGCATCATTGTTGCTAAAGGAGAACAAAGTGTAAAGGGGAGCATAATGAAAAATGTATCATATTTTGACACAGCTTTGGAATTTATCTGTGCAAAACAAAGAACAGGCGAGTCTTCCACTTGTGATGAGATTCTGTGACTGAGAAAATATGGTGATTAATGCGTCCAAATAATTGCTGCATGCTTTACCATAAGGTTATTGCCATTATATGCACATATCTGATGAAGATGGATGAGGATATGGTTTTGTAACTCACTTAAAAGAGGCTATTTTTACTACATACACTTTTGTTTAGTTTTTTTTTCCTCTTTTCTCAAACAGGGGAGAGATGATTGTCAAGGTCACAAGCTCCCAGTTTCTCACTTGTCCCTAAAATTCAAAAAACAAGCTATGTGACATGTCAGAGCTCTGCCTGCAGACAGCAGCACGCAACCCAAGAGAGATTACCATATCGCTCGCATTTGTCTGCAGAAAGCCTTCATGCATTAAAAACAGAATTCTCCACTCAGGTTCTTCTTCCAGCTGTACTGTACATCAATTTGTGTTCAGAGAGGGACTTAAGGCATGTCACCTTCAGCTATTCATCCAGCCAATGAAGTATTTATGACGCAAGTTTTTGCTTTTTGACACGTCATTCCAGTCCTTCTCAATTCATCTTGGTCTGGAGTCAGGGCTGTCATGTCAGAGTTTAAAAAATGAAAGAGAGAAACAAAGTAAGATTGTAGGTGTCTTGGGTTTCACAGTCTATCATGCCATGCATATTCACTGCTTCTCCCCTTCCGTATGGCGGCACTGCTGCAGCCCACTCTGACAGCCAATATGACAGTGAGAGGTGTGACTGCAATGTGACACTGAGAAACAACTGGCAGCTGCATAAAGTTGTAAATTTGTTTCAAACAAGAAGTCCTTCCCCCGTCCACAATGGTCTAACGACAGATTCTTCGCTTTTATCGTCGTTTTCAAGCATCAAATCATGACCTGGCCCAGTGTGATAAGTCCGGTGTCAGCCCAGGACAAGCCGGTCTCACTTAATCTCCAACATGGCTCTCCTTCACTGTATCAAACACTCCACATCCCTGCTCCATTTTCCTCTCGCAGTCTCACAAATGTACCTCTCTATTTCTCTTTCTTTTTTCTCTGCAAGCCCTTCTATGAAGTGAAAAGACAGAAAGAAACAAAAATCCTCAGTGCTAGGCAACTTTGGCCAAAGGACATACTCTGTCATGTCATTGTCCATCAGGGTGATTCCCTCCTATCTGCACAAGACAAAGACAGTTGTTAGGGAGACAGTCATCCTCCTGTGCTGCCAGCTTTGTTACTTAAAATACTCTGGTATAACAACAGGGGTAGCTGAGACCCTTTTTACCTCACCGCACTTATAGTCTGTCTGTCAATCCACACACTACTTGAGGCCAGTCAGGTTACAGAAATGATGAAAACTATTTCTTTTTCAATCTCTTTCATAAGAAAACAACCGTAACCTTGAATTTCACCTTCATATTCATGCTTGAAAAAATCCCAACATTAGCATTAATGTGGGCTTAAAAATAGACTGTAAATAGTCATAAATGTACCTGCAGTAAAAGCATCATCTGTCCATATACAACAATTAGCTTACTGAGAAAATAGCCGAGGCACAGGGATATTACTTATAGGAATGTGAAAGTGAGATATCTGGACCAAGCTTTCTATTATATTCTGATTTTCTTGGAGATTTAAAATGGAAAACTCTGCCTACAGCAAGTATCAGGAAAGGCAGATCACAGCTACACTGATTTATTTAAAGATTGGAATATAACAGAAATGTCATTTCATACTTTTTGTCTAAGCACTTAAGATTACAAATTACACATTTAAAAGACAATGTCAGAATTATCTTTCTTTTTTTTTTTGATTTTTTTCCTTCTTAGATATCAGCAAAAGAAACCTCTGCAAAAACCTTCAGGCATCTCATTACATGAGATCCTGCTGACCATCTAGGGAGAAAAAAACAAGCTCTGGAGCTTCAATCAATTATATATTTGAGTGAATGCATTCATATTGGAGATAGTCACCTTTCTTTGTGCTCCACACCCTAGAAATCGACAGAAGTGATGGCAATTCCTGAGCTTACCAGTCAGTAAGCAAGGACCCAAAGCATTTAATAGGCCACAGTATGCAAAATCAATTCAACCATAGCCATGTGAGGAGGTTTTTGTATATTTATTACAGACTTTAATTATTTGATTAATTGCCCGAGTTGAGCAAAGGTTTTTGTTTGAATGAAATATTTCAGCAAGTACTTCTTTTCCCTAACTGCAGCAATCACGGTGCTTATTTAAGGACATTCTCAAAGTCATCATGACTCAGCAGTGGACTGACAGAGCCACTTGTTCAGGAAACAGCGATGCTGTTCGGAGGTGTAGAGTAGCCTGATAGCTGTCATAACTGTGAGGTCAAACACTTCCTCAGCAGATCCAGGAAACTGAATGCCATCAAACCCTTACTCTTTTCCCCTGGCTTTAGAGTAATTTACTCTTCATGTCAGCACTTTGATTAATGACTTGATTTACACACAGGATCATATACGCTACATGGCCAGGTATCAATCATAGTACTGTATGTATTTCATAGATTAGATGCTGTGTTGCCACATTCAAAGCTTAATTTCATCTACATAATAGGGGTGCTTGAACAGCAATGCCCCGAAACTGTAAACATAATGAAAATATGTCACTAAATGTAGACCTAATGTGTTTAAATACATCATATATCCTGTTTATTATATAATAGGTCCTAAATTGTGAGAATAAAACACAAAAGTGAGGTGATAATTAAGGACAAGCAGCTTTTTTGTCTGAGCCATTTCCACTAATTTTAAACACATTCAGACACTGATGAACGCTCCCATCCCACTGGCCTGACTCGAATTGAGCTAAACTCTTTACTAGAAATGAAGCAAAAACTGTTTCACGGAAAATTGCTTGTAGGTGCTGTTTGATTGGATAATTAGCTTTTTATTAGCTTCTACAAACCTTTGGCATCAGAGGTCAGGAAAAGATAAATAGTGTGTGTGCGTGTGTGCGTCCCAGCCAATCAATACTCATGAATCCGGTGCTGCTAGAGGGCAAGGTTACACCAAAATATATTAAAAATGCAAGACTATAAAAGGCTTTACTTTAATCGCCACATTTAGCATTCATAAACTGTATATAAACACTTAATGCAATGTTTTTAATTTGCTATAATGTACATGTAAGCATATATTAAACACCACAGTGTAACACAGTTGTAATCATATTTAATGATATATGATTAAACACATGAACAAATTCTTACAGTTTGTTATAAAACATTTATTAACTGTTTATAAATACATATGTACAAATCATTCAAAAGCAGCTTTCAATTATCTATAAATGTCTTTAAAATTCATGAAGGCATGTCAAAGGTTCATTCTTGACGTACGAAATAGTAATTTGACAAAATTCTGGTTCACTTGCAAACTTTCAGTCGCATCTTGTGGCCTTCAGCGAATGGAGTTTGCTCAGTTGTCATGGAGAGTTAAGAAAGATTTATAGATAAATAAATACTTACTAAAATACAACATTTTATCCGATTACAGCTGTGTTACACTGTTTACAAAAAGTTAAAATAGTGTTACCAAAAAGAGAAAAGCAACAAATCATTGCGTTTGAGAAGCTTAACACGAAATGTTTGGCATCTTTGAATGAATAAGACTAAGAGTCTACAGCCATGCTAAAAGGCTCAGTGAGAGTGTAATTTGGCCCAGCAGTGATTTGAGCAGAATGCTAATCCCATGCTGATACTAAGCAGGTTTATATCTATCCTTAGAGCCATGGCACTAACATGGCTAAAATGACTTAAACAATTAATCAGCTATCTAATCTAATAATAATAATAATAGCTATTATTATAGTAATTTAATTGATTAATCTTTGTTGGCTCTAAGTGCAACACAGAGAAGTAATAAAAGAGCATGGCCATCCAAGATTTTAAAAAAGCCACAATACAGCCACATGAGATACAAAACTGTGATATTTAGGCCACATACAGTAAAGAGGTCTCTTAACTGTGTTGAAATGCTGTTGTTTTACACATGCTGGTCTGTGAAATGTCTCTGACATCATTTTGGCTCCAGTTAAATTGGAATACTTTGGGCGAGGATTGGACATGTTTTAGAGATAAGATCAGCCAAATCTTGTAAAGCCTTGTAGTGGGTCACAGCTTACTAAACATCAAACATCTTAATATGTTATTAATAAAAAAACAACTGGCAAGTGATGAATCATTTAATCTAAGATTGCAGTGAGTCACTATAGATAATAACATTATTATACTAAAAGAAGGCATCATCAAGGGTATAAATAATAATAATAATAATAATACTAATAATAATAATCTTTATTTGTAGAGCACTTTTCAAAAACAAGTTACAAAGTGCTTTAACAAGTGTAAAGACAATAATACCCAAAAGACAATAACACAAAAACAATACAAGATAAAAGCATGAAAACATTGAAAAGACTAAAATACACGTTTAAGATAAATATAAAATGAGTAAAATAGAATAAAATAAAAGGGACAAAATGCTCGAGCCTTGGGGCCCTGACAGCAAACGCTATGTCCCCTTTAGTTTTCAGTCGAGACTCTGGAACAGACAACAGACCTCTGACCGAGGATCTCAAGGTACGTGCTGGTGTGTATGGGACTAAAAGGTCAGAAATATAACAAGGCGAGAGGCCATGAAGAGCTTTAAAAGTAATCAATAGAATTTTTAAGTCAATTCTAAAACATACTGGGAGCCAGTGTAATGAAGCTAAAATAGGAGTAATGTGTATATAACATATTTCTTTGTTCTGGTTAAAAGCCTGGCAGCTGAGTTCTGGACAGTCTGGAGTCAATCAATAGATTTTTGGGTTAAACAGGTGAAAAGGCTGTTGCAATAATCCAGGCGTGATGAGATGAAGGCGTGTAAAATGGTCTCGGTGTCCTTAAAAGTTAATATAGATAGAATTTCTGCTATATTTCTTTTTATAAGTTGATAAAAACATGATTGAACAAGCTTTGTGGTGTGCTGCTCGAAATGTAAATTACTATCAAACCAAACACCAAGGTTCTTTGCCACAAGCTTAATGTGATTTACTAGGGAACCAGCAGATGGCAGTATTTGTTTTGCCATCTGCTGGGACCCGATGACCAGGATTTCTGTTTTGTCTGAGTTCAGCTGGAGGAAATTATTTGACATCCATTTTTTAACTTCACAAAGGCAGTTGTTAAGTGAACTCAGCATTCCAGGGTCTGTGGATCTGACGGGCAAGTACATTTGTGTGTCATCAGCATAAATATGAAAAGAAATGCCTTGTTTATGGATAATATGTCCAAGGGGAAGCAGATACGAGGAAAACAAAATGGGTCCTAAGACCGACCCCTGAGGCACACCATATTTAACTGGACAGAACGAAGAGACATAGTTGTTTACAGACACGCAAAACTTCCTATTTGACAGGTAGAATAAAAACCATTCTAGGGCAGTACCAGAGATCCCCACCCAGTGCCTCAGTCTGTCTAACATGATGTTGAGATCAATGGTGTTGAAAGCAGCGCTAAGGTCCAGGAGTACCAGGACTGAGCACATACCTTCATCAGCAGACATTAAAAGGTCATTGGTGACTTTAAGCAGGGCAGTCTCAGTGCTGTTGTACTTCCTGAAACCAGATTGAAACTTTTCAAATATTTTGTTATTTTCCAGTACAGTGAGCAGCTGTTTGGACACAATTCTTTCTAGAATCTTTGCAATAAAAGGCAGTTTTGAAATTGGTCTAAAATTTTGTGGGAGGGAGGGATCTAAACCAGGTTTCTTTAAAAGTGGGTTCACGCAAGCCGTTTTAAAATAATCAGGGACACAACCATTAGATAGGGAGCTGTTGAAAACAGAGATCAAATGGGGCCCAACAGAATCCATTACTTTCAGTAAAAACTTTGTAGGTATTACATCAAGTGGGCTGGAGGACACTCTCATTTGTGATACTGTTTTTAAAAGCTCAGACAAGTTGATGGGATAAAACTGGTTAAACTGGTTCACCTTATTGGTAAAATAAGATAAAAACAATTCACAGTCATCATTACTTCCAGCTGAGGCACAAGGAGGGGTTGGGTTTACCAGCTGATCCACAGTCTTAAACAGAAACCTGGGGTTATGTTTATGTGTAGTAATGAGTTCAGAAAATAGTGTGTTCTCGCATCCTTTACCATGTTATTGTAGTTAATTAATAAATCCTTCAGACTGAGGTAATGGACTTCGAGACTGGAATTTTTCCATCTGCGCTCTGCTTTCCTGCATTCCCTTTTCAGGCTGCGAATGCTGTCATTTATCCAGGGTTGCTTACTAGCTTTAGACGTAGGCCTAACCTTTAGAGGAGCAGTAATATTTAGTGACGACAAGCATGATTGAAGTGATCGACCAGATTGTTGGTGTTGGAATCAGACAGGTGTTGGCTTTGGCTCTGAAAGAATGCGCAAAACTTTGAAACACTTTGTTCATTAAAGATGCGAGAACACACGGAGCTTGGTGAGGCGGCATGAGTAACAGGCGAATCACATCTAAAAACAATACATCTGTGGTCAGATATGGTCATGTCCACTAATTCCACAGAGGAAATGCTGACACCCAGGGTAAAAACCAAGTCCAGCGTATGACCACGGTTACGTGTTTGCCCTTTGACATGTTGTTTGAAGTTAAAAGAAGTGGCCATATTTAAAAAGTCAGTTGCATGAACATTGGTGGGGTCATCAACATGAATATTAAAATCGCCACAAAGAACAATTCTGTCATTATTTAAAACCAGAGTAGATAAAAATTCAGGAAGTTCTGATAAAAATCCTCCAGGCGGTTTTGGGGGTTGCAGCCCTCCAAATTTAAGAGTGAGAACTTCAAAGGAGTTAAATTTATCACAGCGTACTTGATGACATTTTAAATTTTTCCTATACACGCTCACTAGCCCACAGCCACGACCACTGACCCTCGGTTGACTAAAACAATCATATTGAGGCGGACACAGTTCAGCTAGCTGGCTATAGTCATTCATTTGCAACCATGATTCAGTTAAAAACATAAAATCTAGATTTGCAGACAAGATAAAATCATTTAAGCTAAAAGTCTTACTTGAAAGTGATCTCACATTGAAGAGAGCCATTTTAAATGAGTTTGTTCTGGGTGCTGGAGTTGGTGCAGTTGTCCTAATCCTTAAGAGATTACTATTATTTCTGTGTGGGATGTGCACATTTCAGTTTACTGGTATATGCGTGATGATGACAGGAATAGAAGTCTTTGGAACAGCGCTGGGAGCAGACGACTTTACATGCCAGCAGGTGGAGACAGTTGTTTGCGGCAGTGAGGCAGAGATCTGTTCAGTGAGCGGTGGTGCGTCCAGGTGTGCTGCATGAATGATTAGTCATTCACGTAAGTCATGTGTGGACCGCACCACATGCTGTATGTGAGCAGCTAACATTTCTGAGCCCCGTTTGTTTGGGTGAAGTCTGTCTGTCTTAAAAAGAGACATTCTTTGCCACAAAATATTAAAATTATCCACATAACATACACAGTGAGCCCTGCAGACGGACTGGAGCCAGTCGTGGAGGCCAAGGAGTCTACTGAAGCAGCCAGCACCGCGGCCAACTGTGGGAATGGGACCAGAGATAAAAACGGACTTTCCACACTGCTTTAAAAAGTTAAAAAGACAGTTAAAATCTGATTTTGTCAGCTCAGATTGCTGAAGAGTTGTGTCATTTGTTCCGACATGGACTATCACTCTTGTGATGGAGGACGGGAGCGATGGCATTAGGTCCTGGAGTTTTTTTAAAATGTCAGCCGTGGTGGCACCGGGGAAGCAGTGAGTGGTAGCGTTAAAGAAACGGATGTTTCTGGTTATGGAGTCACCAATTATTAGTGTGGTTGGGGAGAAAAGAGGACGAGGAGATGCCGGTTGTGTGGTTCCAGAGCAGGACTGAGCAGAATCTGCTTCAACACTGCGTGCGGACTGAGGATGGAGTGTGTGAGCTGCCGAGTGTTGAGTAGCAGTAACAGACCTGAGAGAAGGGCTACCGGACGGTGCAGGGTAGAGACGGCCTCCGGAGCGTCTGAGCACAGCCTCCTCCAGGATCCTACGTCGGGAAGTGGAGGTTTTTGACCGGGATGATGGCCGCCGATCAGACCCAGCGGCAGACCGGCGATGTAGCCGGTGGAGGAGATGCAACAGTGTCGGCAGGCACTGTCCGCCGAAAGAGATCCGTATCAGGGAGACTCGAAGCCGCAGGTGCATCCGCTGGATGAACCAGAGTGTCGTCAGACAGGGCTGCATAGCAGTTGGAGAGGCCAATGTGCGGAGGAGAGGCAGCCCCATCCGAGCCTCTCTTGCAGCCACGGACCACCACTTCAGCCCAGCTTGACTGATGCTTCGAAGTCGAGCGGGAGGAAAGCCTGGGAAGGTTAGAGGGGTCCCATAACACGGTGTCCTGGATGTTAGCGGTTGCGCTAAGCGTAACAATCTGTTTGGCTTGTACTGAAGCAACATCCATAAAGTCAGTCAGCAGGGAATCTTTCTCTTTGAGTTCCTCTGAAACTCGTCGGATGTCTTCCATGAGGTCAGCAATCTTTTTGTTCGCTTTCTTAAGGAGTATGCAGTCCTCATGGGGCAGCGTTATCTCGGCTAGCATAACGTTAGTCGCAGGAGCTTTGTTGTGATCAGTAGCGTTGATTGCGTTTTTACGGTCATCTAGCTTAAAATCCATGTCGATGACTAAAAAGTTAAATAAAAAGGATATAAAAAATGTAACGAAAAAGTGTGGATTAAAACTGGATAAGAGTCCGGTTTAAGACGGAGCTTCCGACAGGTAGCTACAGACGCATGCGCACAGTGCAGATTACGTCAGCAATTACGTCAGCGATCTTGTCCAACAAGTATTTTTTTCCCTTTAGTAGACAAATTCTAGAATAAAACATAATATTAATTCTTGATCTTGTAAATAGTATTTTGACAAAACTTAATGTCCGTCGACTGGCTTTTTCTGTAGCTTTCAACCACATCACATGTCTAATCAACAGTTTGCTCAATTGTCTTGGAGATGGATCTGTTTACATGCAGGGTTAGCTGCTGCTATGATTTCATCCATAGAACTTTTATAACGTCTTATTTATGTTGACCTAATGTTAAAGGGGAACTTTACACATCAAAGTCATGCATGCATGTCTTGGGGAGTCCTACTGCATATGTGTAAAATGTTGTATGAAGTCGTTTGTGGCTCCAGAGGGAGATGCAGGAAATCTGATAAATTGCCTCAAGTGATGTCAATGTCAGATGAGATGATGATAACTACAAGTTAGAAAATGAAAAAAATATGGAGTTGGGGCGTTTTTTGAGCTTATCAGACACTTGTAGCTTGCTCCTCATCTCTGCTACACGTGTGTGAACAAGATCATGCCAAATCATTTGTACCTACAGCAATTCAATTATTAAATGCTAGATTGATCTTATCAGATTTATTAGACTTTATTATATTAGATTATTGAGATTGTATATTGTGGTGTATTTTCTATATTACCATGATAGGATTTATAGATAAGTGTGCAATTAGACTGGTAAAGGACAGATCTTATCAGGTACTATATTTTATGTACTAGACTCTTTAGTTTGTATGCTGTATATTGTATAAAATGTATATTTTTTAATTTGCCAGCATTGTATAGGATAATTTATCCACACCTCTGTGGGGTGTGTGGGTGCATGGTGTGTGTGTGTATGTATGTGTGTGTGTGTGTGTGTGTGTGTAGTGTACCTTTGTGTGTTAAACAGGACAGGTTCATGTACAGTGTGACCACATGAATTTCCCCTTGTGGTATCATAAAGTTTACCTTGACCATGACCCTGATCCTTGATCCTCGAGGCTAGCGGCTCAAGGCTACATTAGCTGCTACTTTCATAACACACCTGACTATCCAAATTACCTTATGGCAGACTCACTGTATTGTGGGTAATGTAGGCACCAGGTGATAAGGAAGAACGTGTGGAATAAAAAGGACATGTGGTTCTGCTGCATCAATATTCATACAAATAAACGTCATGTGTCTGACAATGTTATAGGAGTGCAGTTCTAAATGGAGTAAGTTCAAGCACAAGCTTGCATGTCAACAGAATCATCTTCCTGACAACTGAGCAAATGTTGTGATGAAGCTGAAAACTCCTGAAAAACAAGTGAACCTTGAGTTGGGATTGTTTGTTTTACTCTGTAGTATGTTATAACAGGAGATACTGTCACATTCTCACCTTTCCTGTGTTGAAGATAGATCACTGTCTCTCTGTGTTTTTAATAAAATAAAAACAAGCTATATTTTCCCTTAAGAACAAATTGCTCACTAGGATTAGATTTCACATTCCCTAATTCCCAAACAACGTTTTTGCAATGTGCTTCCACCAATTACATGCATAATCCTTCCACAGGCAGGTCTTTAAATCGTAAAACACCGTGTACAGGTTTTAGCACCATCACCAGAATGCATGATGCAGTTTATGGACATTTTTGGAGGACATGTTAATTGCAACATCAATGGGACAAAAATATTATGAGGGCATAGGTAGCTGAACAATAGCAGAGTTTACATGTGGTTGTGCATGTACATAAGGACATGTGACTAATAAAAATGGTACTCCCACTGCTCAAGCAACTCTTATTAAAACCTAAAACAATAATCAAATAAATAATCATATTGTTTCTACTATTTTCACTTTGTCATAATATTGCAGAGAGACTGCAAATCATAATCAAGAATAATACAAATTTAGATCACTGTGTGATTGTTTAAAAACAGTGCGAGGTGGTCTGCATGTGTCATGCCATTAGCATGCATCGTCACTTTAGTAATAGTGATGCTTGGATCATTCTGTGCAGCCATAATAAGAAAAGACAGGTCTGATATACTAAATGAAGGTTTTACAACTACCTCTCCTGCCCCATTGAGCTTTAACCTGAGAATGCAAATCAGCTTCATGAAAACCAAGTGATTTCATGGTTCACTGACTGCTACATAAGCATATGGTCTGCAGTCTCCAGGAAAATGTATTATAGAGGGGGGGTTATACATATGAATCTTACTTTAATCATTCAGTCATTTTTAGTGCACTAGTACATCTACGCTGTAGCTTCACATTTTGCTGGATTATACTCTTTGGGATCATTTAAAAACTCAGGGGAATACTAGCGACTTTTTCCACACGGCTATATTATGCCATCATTATTTACAGTATGTGGAAAAGTCATGGTCCTCTGTTCACAAATTCAAGCATGAAGATTACAAGGGCTTAGTACGACAAGTATTAGCATATTCTGTTACATACAAGCCTCTAAGCAGGGTTATGAGAGAGTAATAGAGCTGCCTTTAGCTGGTTGAAATGTTGAACAATTAATTGAATACTGAAAATGCAGTAAAATATTGGCACCTTTGCTGTATAATCCCTTCATAGAGATCAATGATTCCGAAGGATTCTGTGTCAACAGATTTGAAAGCTGAGGAGAGAAAAAAGCTTTCATTATTTTTACTATCCCCTCTTTTCCAATAAAGTGGGAGGGCAAAACCATTTTACAGAGCCCCAAGCACGAGCATAATTTGCTAAATGAATGTGACAACTTGTCTGTAAACAAGAGCTGGGACTAACTATGAATCATACTGGCTAGCCAGATATTTTTCCTTATTTACCATCTGCAAATAATGTCAGAGTTGTGCCCGAGCCCTGCCAGAGCTGTCACTCTGACAGGTTGTGGAGGTGGTGGTGCAACAAAACAGGTTAAAAAACAAGTGCTCTTCATTTCCTTCCCCTCATGAAAATATCCCAATCCTCTGCAGGCTGGTAAATACTCAGGCTTCTGTTTTTCATTCTTGAATTTATTGCCAACTGTAACAGGATTTGTCTGTCAAGATGAAAGTCAGGATGAAGAGACCAAACAGGAGAAGAGAAGTTTGATAAGATCATTTCCAATATGTCAAAGGAGGAATACACAGAGCTTATCTGATTTCCTCAAATGGCTCCCGTTTCACTGGTTCTGTATACCAAAAAATAATTTATTTAATTTGCCTTACTGGCTTTCCAATAACACAAATTCAATTAACTTAGCAGCACTATAAGAATACTGAAAAAGCTCGATCACATTAGGTGCAGAGGTTGAGATGTGCTTCTGCAAACCATTTCATTTCACCTGTATTTTCACCGCAGTCATTTATAAATTTAACAGCGACACAGTTTCATATATCATACTGACTATATTTATCATTAGTTATGATAAGACTGCTGGTTGCTGTTTGTTAACTTTGTCCTGCCGTGGCATTACTACAGCACAGGAGAAAGCTACAGTATGTTTATGCTAAAATTTGTTTTGGGTCAGAACCAACTCATCTGAATTCATAGGGGAGCCCAAAACTTGAGCCATAACTTCATGTGTGTTATTAAATATCAGTTGTGTTTTTCAGCTATGCTAGCATTGCGGGTCTGTCAGTCCACCACTTTGGTCCAGAATTAAATATCTCTACAACTATTGGATGGATTGCCTTTAGAAATTGATTAGAAAATGTCCCCCTCAGGTTGAATAGTTGTAACTTTGGTGACCTGGCTCTGACTTTTCCTATAGCACCAACAATCAGTCAAAAATGGAATTTGTCAAACATTCTGGTTTATGACCGAATACCTGCTAAACAAATGACATCCCATCAGCCTTAGCTTGCGTTTAGGGATAATTAGCAAATGATAGCATGCCATCACACTAAGCTCAACTAATGGTGCATTGTCATTGTGCACATGTTAGCATGCTGACCCTTTAGCTCAAAGCACTACTGTACAGCCTCACAGAACAGCTGGCAATAGACTGTTAGTTTTGTTAAATGACACAGAACAAAGCAATACTATAGATTAAACTGACATTTATATTTACAGCCAATGTTAATGTTTAGTTTAATGTAATGTATGTTTCCCTGTGCCCCTTTTTGTGCCAGACATTCATAAATGTTTCTGCTTTTGTCTCCTTGTCCAACCCTCTCTCCTAGAAATTATGTTTTGTCAACAGAAAATACATTTTGAAGGAAGTATATTGCCACTCGGATAAAGTTGTTATGAACATAGTGAGGAAAAGGAGTTAATGAACAAATCTGGCAAGTCCCAAAACACATATTAAACACATATCCCCTTGTTGTAACCAAAGCACGATTTACCATTTTTCTTGGTGATGTTTAGGCACTCAAGATACTTTGTCACTAAGGTCAGGGAAAAATTGTGGTCAACTTAAAGCACAAGACACAACATGTTTACCTACTTACCAGTGAAACCACAATCTTTCTGTAACCCTAAGTGCTTCTGTCACCTAAACCTAACCACACATGAGGAAGTGACCTCCAGGCTCAGTGTCAAAGTCCTGCACATTGTATACCAATCAACCCTGAATATCCACTAACAATTACTAAAAATGCACTACATTGTTCAGTGGAGAAAATGTTACATGGCATGAACATGATCTAAGCAGAATCCCATCAAAAACATAATAGTGATAATAAATTAGTAGTATAAAATGTAATTGCTTGGAGAGAGTTGCTGTGTTAGCCAGTTAGTGTCTATGCAAAGAGTTTAACTGGAGGACAACATTCATGTACTACTTTCACCCCTCACATCAACTGTATTTTTTTTTTCGGAGAAACATGTCTTTTTAAAAATTACTTCAACCTCTTGACCAGACAGAGAACTGAGCATTTCCTGTCCTTCACTACAAACAAAATAGGACACAACCTTAACATCTCTACCCTCTTATTACTGTATAACTCATTGTTTATCTGTTGAATTCAGGATGTGGATTTTCATCCTTTGCAAATCCAAGGTTTTTAAATAAATAATCACTGTGCTCTGTCAATAGATAAATAAAGCTAGATGTTCAACATGCTTCAACTTTAAAATACAATATTTTAGAGGAAGTGTGCATATTTGGTAATTACTGAATTGAAAATGAATTTCCACCAGTTCCTCTCAAGTCATGCATATTCCTGAAGCAACATTGGTTGCCCTGTTTTTGATTCTATGCACTTGGGCACATTTATCTCTGTATGTATAATTGATATACTTGGGAGATAATTTTACAACAAGGTCTTCAGGATCTATCCAACTCAGACAGATAGCTATTTTTTCTTGACGCTCACTGAATCCTCTTGGCACATTTGACAGTTGTAAACATATGTATACTGCTGGCTTGGCTGAACCAGCCATCTATAATGGATATGGAATCGTGCGGGGTGGAACAAGTCACCTCTGGTGAGATACTGGGACTCTATAAAATGTTAAAATAGGCATTTCCATGAATAATATCCAGAGCTTAGAGAATGAGAATGTCAATCACTCTTAGCCAGGCCTTCTGAGATTTGAATGAGAAAATATGTCTTTCTTAAATGTTTGTCATTTTGGAGATCTTCTCCCTCTTGGTGTGCTGCAGTCAGACAGTATTTAATAACCCGTACAAAAACTTCTTCAAAACTTCAAGATCTGCAGTATGCTATTGCTTACAATACAGCAGTTTGTTATATATGTTATACAATCTTTACATGTCATTAATGTTTTTGGAGTAAAGAGATTCCCCAAATTGCTACCTTCTATATAATATTGAACTGAATTTAAATTGAGTATCAGGATGTTCCACGGCCCATAGATGGTTTTTCTTGAGCTCCCCTTGTTGCTGTTTGTGCTTGTGATTGCTCTACTTGAATCCATTTTGATCTCAGTGAGACAGTTGACACCACAGACCAGGTCATCCTGCTTGAAAGCCTCGAAAAAAGGGTTTATGTCACAGTCACTGCCCTTCAAACGGTTCATACCATAACTCGCTGATAGATCATTTCCTGCTGTTGGAGGTAGTGCATCATCTCGACTGTATTTCATGTGTATTTCATGTTGTGTTTCCCATTTTAGCTCCTTCCTTGATTAAATACTCTTTATCAGTACGAATCAATATTCAGAAATGTTTGCAATGGGGTTCTGACTGTCATTTAATTATTTAGAAGAAATGTTCTATGAATACATAGCCAAAAGCCAATATCAAATGTTCAATAACCTTTGGAACAGAATAATCAATTGAACTACTGCAAATGAATAGAAGTTAACTGCCTGCAACCCCTGACTATATCTTGTATTTTTAAGGCCACATTGATTTTCACTGTACTTAACTCTGTCAGGCACACCTCTGTCTGTATGGTAATACTATTGGATGATCCAACTTGGTCGTATCATTTGCAAACAGGTTATCTGTTTCCCCAGGGAACACCCACTAGTTCCAGCCTTTAAAACCAATTAATAATGTCTGAAATAAAAAAATACGTTGATCTGCAATGAAATTATTAGGACCGAATCCTCTGTCAAATTACAACAGCAGATTCACCTTAATGATTGGCTTGCAGATATCAAGTACTATTTCCAAACTTTCTGCAAGTTAAAGATAAAGAATCTAGGATTGCTGAATTCCACCCACTCAGCTCTATTAATCTGATTCAACAAAAAAAAATAAAAATCATTCTGCAGCCTTTCTGGAAATACAGTGCATCAGAATGTGGTGTTTTTTTACTCAGATCTTCTTCTAAGATGAAGATGTAAGACTGGTTCCATCTTGCTTCTTCCAGTGAAAGTGCTGATAGAATATGGTCTTTTCCAACCTTGAGAAAGTTATCCATTTTATCTCATTTTCATCATCCCAACTCTCAACACCAGTTGGATATTTGATGTTAGGCCAACTAAGAGCCAGGATCATATTACCTCTAACTTGGTAAATTTATAGTAGAACTTAGTTTTGCTATTGATAATTTTTGTGACTTTTGCCTTCAAGGCTCTGACTTTATTGCCTTGCATTCATTCTCTTATTTTTTTTGTATTAATTATGCTGTACTATGGCTTGGCAGTGGCTAAAGAGGTAGAGTGGCTTGTCCATTAATTGTAGAATTAGCTGTTCAATCCCCAGCTGCATGTGTCGAAGTGTTCTTGAGCAAGAACCCCAAGTTTCTCCTGATCAGTGTGTGAATAAGAGGCAAATTGCAAAACGCCTTGTCCATCAAATGCAGTCAATTTACCGTTTCACTTTGTACAGAAACACAAATAGTGGTATTTCTATATTATCAATGAACCTGTCCAGTATTTGTACTCCTAAATGATTTTTTGTTTACTCTATAAAATGTCAAAAAAAATTAAAAATGAATACGCATCACAATCTCACAGAACCCAAAGCTGACGTCAAAGTTTTTGTTTTTTTTCTAAAACCCAAAGATTCAAGTTACAATAATAAAGAAAAGCACAAAATGCCTTAAAATATTTGATATCATTTGACTAATCAATGAATAGACTACACGTTTCAGCACAAGTGCATTATATGTATCACCATGACTTGATGACTGAATACTATTTTAAAGCCTTACTTAAGTTGTAGCGTTTTTCAAGTTTAAAGAAAAAGTATGTTAAAATGTTAAAACCTAAATATATTACACATATTACATCTCACTTATAGAAGCCAAACTTGCACAACTGAGAGCCTGTATTCTTCCTCTGGTCATTGAAGTTGGCAGATTCAAAAATATTCAGGGGGGAAAGTGATTGTGTAAGCTGTCTGTGTGATTTGGGTGAAGTGGAAAGTGAGTCCCATTTTCTATTGTGCTGCACTTGCTATGATGATTTAAGAGTGTCAATTTTCCATGAAGTGCTCAATAAAACCCTGAAATATTCTGCTGTAGATGATCAAAAAGTGGAATAGTTTTGAGTTTGCTAACTTTGTCTCAAGACAAGATTATTTAGTATTTACTTTTATTTTCGTGTATTTATAGTACATGTTCTTGTCAGTGATGTTGACAATGATAGTTTGAAAATCTGATTAAAAAATATTTTATCTTTATTCTTTATTTTTTGGACTTTTTTTGTAGTATTGTTCGTAAATGTATATGCAGCATTCTGGGTGTGGCTTATATGAATAATTTATTCATTGTTTTCAAACATTTTGAAAACCTTAGCCCTCTTGAAGCCACTGTATAATGCCAGGCTAGCAGAGAAGTCCACAAATAGTATTTCAGCCCAGTGATCAGCCCCGTCCACTGGGAAAAAGTCAGAAAGTAATGCCTCAGAGTGATGATGAGTAAAATATGTGGATGGTGCAGTGAAGCATCTCGTACATGTTACCTGCTGTAATGGTTTTCACTTGATTAAATGAAGTTAACCTGTCTGGTTCTTGAAGCTTAAACACTCAAGTTTGCTGTGCATATCTGATGAAAGGTCAGTTCACTCCAATTCATTTACCAAAAGGAGAGTACACAGGGGAACAAGCACAGGCGGGGAATTTAATCAGTGTCACCCTGATGCTGAGACCTTCTTCCGCTCTGTAAACAGCTTGTTTCTCAATGACATGCATATCTGAATATGGGCAACAGTGCATGACTAATGATCAATGACTAAGACAAAGAAATTCCAATCATAACCTTGTTATGACAAGTTTTGTTGACAAATTTTAGTTAGGAAAGACAGTGTTAAGTGATATATAGACTTGAGGTCATTTCAACTTCAATACACAGTGCTTTAAAATGGTGCAATATCAACTATGAGACAATATTATCCTGCTCAAGTCATCACACAAAGAGATGGCCATTTCTCATTTTGGAGTCAGGAGAAAGAATTTCACAGTCAGACATATCCAAAGTGGGAAACTAATAAGAGGAATTATTGATCCATTTATTTGGGCTGCGTCTCTGTTAAAAGTGAGTGGACTTGACCTTGATTTGTGTCTGTAAGTCCCTTGATGACTGCATGCACTCAGAGAACGATTAAATCGACAACCGAAATTAAAAAACTATTCCCCAGCCTGCAGTCTGCCTTTGAACGGTATATACACTTAGAGGCTGTAACCGTCAAGTGCAGAATACATGAATGACTAAATGACTTATACTGCGACACATCATGTTTATAGTAGGAGGGGGATTTAGTTTCCACAGAAATAATATTGTTGAGTCTCTTACTGATTTGCTATAATTTAATCAATTATCAATTCTGATAAAAATGGGTGAATTTAAATGAAGACGATTTTGTATTCAAAAGAAGTTCGTCTCAGCGGACGCACTGCGTTTTAAAAATATTTTTTATCATTTATATCATGCACTGTGCAACATTTTTAAGATAAAGTTATAATCTCTAACATTTCACTCCTGGTTAATTTATACAACTGTAGAGCAATCTTACAGTTCACCCAAACAAACTCACATTGTTTTAATAAAGAAGTCCGTCAAGAATTGGCCATTTTCTCCATTAGGCTATGAACAACTGTGATCTGATTTAATCCTGCTGTGCAAGTAGTTTTCTACATTACAGCAAATTATTGTGGGATTGGTTACATTCTGGTTCCATCACTCTCTGCAATATTTTATAACTGATCCGCTGATACAAAATGCTTAAATTTACAATTTTTGGTCGCATTAGACAAGTGTTTCCTGTGGCTTCTTCCCAATAAAAGTCACCCCATATTCCACTAGCCAAGTGCTTTTATGTGAAGCAGTAGCAGTAAGATGTTCTGTTTGCATTAGCTGTAAGTTAATTCAGCTGATGTGTTACCGTTACTGATCACAAAAGAGTGATCAGTAACGTAATTTGTTACGTTATGTTACAAATTACCAGTTTTGGACAAGTAGCGCTGTTACTAGTTTTACTGGTCTTACTGAAGTAGCGTCCGCACAAGCTACGTTTTCCTAAGCATTTCTGAAGCTCAAGTCTGAAATAACCGCTAAGGATCAGTAAAGCTGATGATACACGGGGCAAATTTTTGAGCAGTGTTGCTGGGCAATGTTGCTGGTGGCAAATCCGACTATGTTTTAAACGGGGAGGGGGGATTATTACGGTAGTAATCTTTACTCATTACCATTGACAGCAACATTGCCCAGCACAATTGTTCTAAAAGTTGCACCGTGTATCATCAGCTTAAGTGACGCCACCACCATACAAGGACCTGTATGTGAGGCAGACAGAAGCACTTCTGTATGATGGTGACAACACGTACCAATCCTTGGGCTGATGCCTGCAACTTTGCTGCAGGGAGATTGAATTTACTTGATGGAAAGATGGCAGAGGGTGAGAACGGAGAGGAAGTGATCCAGAGGGTGTCGCCGTGGATTTTTTGTTTGTTTGTTTGTTTGTTTTAGTTACCAAATTGGTTTTGGAACAGTGAGAGCAGAGAGCACAGCTTATTGTTTAATAAACAATTGAATTGGACAATTTTGCCTGCCTATCTGTTTGACTGACAGTTTTATTGATCATAGTGGTTTACCAAATATAAGCTATTTTTTTGTACTGAACGAACTTCATTCCAAGTCAATGCTGTCATGTTGTTGTAGCTTAGCTTACAACACTGCAAACTGCTCTCATCATAATTACTATGCTAGCAGGTGTTGTCACTTGAATGTAAACAGATGTCATTTTGGGTCACTCAGTAAAACGACTGATGCTGTCATTGTCCTTGGAAGTACAGTCTGGCTGGATTACATGCATACATTGTTTGCCTGAATCATCTGCGCATGTAAAGACTAAGTCCAGCACATAAATGGCAAATACTTTAATCTAATAAATCTTAAGAGAAAGTTTCACTATCTGCAGAGACAGTGAAGACTAATATCCTGCAAGAATTTATTGTTGTAGGCTACTTTCCAATGTCTTGACCATACATCTGCAAAAATCAACTGAGCCCTCAAACAGTACAGACAGCTATCGTGGAGATGTGAGCGTTAAAACCCTAGGAAAGTCTTCACAGAGAGGGCACTCAACCCTCTTCCCTTTTGTCTGGCAGTTGCTACAACAAACCCCACATCAGCATGAATGAAGGAACAGCAGAGTAGAAAAATTACATGCTGTGCCATCTGGAGAGAGATGTCCTTCATGGACTACAATACAGCAAATTGTGTTATTATCTATGACCACTGCATTCTATTATTCCTCTCTTACCCCTTTCTTTGTTATGCTCACACACTGATGAGGAAGGAGCCATATTTCACCTTGTTATTTACATATAGTTGTAATAATCCTCTGTGTTCCTTCCCCTTCACATTCATTTTGATATTCAACAGTATTTACGATTACGAGCTTTGCAGCGCGTACCCAAAAGAGGCGGAGGGTAATGAATAAATTAAGCATTAGAGTGAAGGCAAAGTCCCACTAAGAGGTCACATGTATTTTGCTTCCATTTTAAAACAGGCAGATCACTGAGGAATATGACAGAAGAATACGTCCAGTCAGAAGCAAGTGAGCGGCTGTAAATGGGCGGCCATCGGGGAGTATGTGAATAATTTATAGCTCTTCTTGTTGTGCTGCACAATCAGGGAGGTTTACTTCAAACAAAGGGAACATGATGTCTGTTACGAATTTCTGTTATGCTTTGTCTCACTCTGTCATGTTTGTACTCCACATTTTCATCCGCATTAGATTCATTTTATTTGATCTATCAAACTGCTGCCATGCAGTTGTAATTAATGCAGCTGTATGTGCTTCTTGAGGCGTTTACAAAATAATTTTTAATAAAAAAAGCAGTTGCGGGTGTTTGGATCAGAGAGCAGAAAGTATTTCAGCATGCTCTTACTCTGGCAACTCTCATCTTCCTGCAGCCTCGGACGTCCCACTATGTCTGTCTCCAGAGATGCCAGGTCTCGCTGACAGAATTCTCCAGAGAAACTCGCAGCGTGAACCGTTAAACATGGCACTTTTGTAAGGCATCATACTGAGAAGCTGTTTGCCTTTTCTTACTGAAACACTTCCAGCACATTTATTATGTCTTCTGCACTGGCTCCAACATGCTACAAGAAAAGGTTAGTTACAATGTAAAGTATATAAGAAAGGAAAACAAAAATGTAAATGCTTTTTACCGTATGTAAGCAGCAACTTTTTTTCTGTTGCCACACCTTCCTCTGTGTATGGCAACATAGCCTATTATATTTCTCTGCGGTTCTGATTTTAACTCTGATTAAAACTCACTGGCTGCAAGCTCAAATTACTATCTGAGCTGTCCTTGTTGGACAGAGTAGCTATATATATACAGTATATACAACTGTATACAAACAGGGGTTGCAAGTAGACATTCTTTTCTAGTGTTGGCTGAGCCAGTATGAATCCATCCATCCAACCGCTTATCCTGTGTACAGGGGTCTGGAGCCAATCCCAGCTGACATTGGGCGAAAGGCAGGGTACACCCTGGACAGGTCGCCAGTCCATCGCAGGGCCACACCTAAGGACAATTTAGGGTCACCAATCAGCCCAGGCCGCATGTCTTTGGATGGTGGGAGGAAGCCGGAACACCAGGAGAGAACTCACACAGACACGGGGAGAACATGCAAACTCCACACAGAAAGGCTGGTGCTTGAACCCACGACCTTCTTGCTGTGAGGCGACAGTGCTAACCACTGCATCTCCATGCCGCCCCCAGTATAAATCTCAATATTTAAATATATATACATACAAACACATGTTTTTATTAAATAAACAGATACAGATATTAGCTTAGTAGCTTTGCTATTAGAAATTTTTCACTGTAAATGTTCAAATCTCAATGTTTCGAATGACATTTCCAAACTCTCTCAGCAGTTACAGAAACCTGAATATTCCATTTTATCAATCTCTTTTTCTAACAAGCTTACGTTTATCACAATAAAACCCTTGTCTGTAAGCCACCCCATGTTATCTCACCTGAGAACTAACGAGTTGTCAGTTAGGTTTCTAATTTTGGAAACACATCCCTCAGGGGCAGGCCAAATAAAATTGCAGAAATATAGACAGCAGTTGAAACTGAATCAGTGGGGGAGAGCGCTCAAGTCATGGAGCTCAGTGGGAATTTTTATGTTAGATTTTCACGTCACATTACAACGATAGAACTTTGAAAGAGGCTGCTGATCCTCTGATAATACAGACACACAAGGCTGCTTAAGAAAGCTCGTCTTTGGAATGTAAATGTATGTGGGTAGCCTATAATTACTGTATACAGTGATACTACAAATAATACAGATATGCACATATAATGAAGTGATAACATATTAGCATATTTATTTGATCTTTCATTGAAACAGACATCTTTTTATTTGAATTTAAAACTGAGAAGAGCCATTTACATTTCACTGTATCTTGTAACAAAGATCCAAGAGGATTACATCCTATTTGCATCTTGTCTTTGGGATCAGACAGCAATTTGCTGCTGTGCGAGATGGCAAGTCTTGCTGCACTGCACATGTGGGCAGTGAATGAGAGGTAAGTTTGCTTACCTCTCCATCATAATCTGTTCTTCATCAAAGAGATCTATTTTCTGCCCCCTTTGTACCTTTCCACTGGACTGCAAACTCTGACAAAGTGTCTGAGTCCGTGCTCTTTAATGATGATATATGAAGGTTAGCCTGAGGATGTTGTCAGATCAGGGGATGTGCTGTGGGTGTAAACCTGGGTGGTGACACATGGAGAGTAAATAAAAGATATAGTATTTTTTCTGTAATTCAGAAAGATTATTTATCACTGGGAAACAATTGAAAGAAGCTGAAGGTGCTTTAACTGTTAAATTGAACTTAACATGGACTATTAACCCCCATTTTCCAATGTGTTTATCTGTAATTGGGAGTGTCGCGACTTAAACCATTACCAGCAGAAGGGATAAAAGCAGTTCAATACATTTTTCAGCTGTAGAGTAAAAAGTAATGTGTCCTCATAAGTTTTGATTTTCAGGCAGTTGTATATGATATATGCCTGTGATAAATACAAAATATGATGTAATGCTGTTGAGCAAAACTTCCACAAACTGATTTTTGGTGCATTTTCAGACATCTATCCCGCTGCAGAAATGAAGATTAATTCACGAATCCTCAGATACACTCCTAAAAATGGATTCCATTGTGTGTGAAATCTAGCTGTTGTTCAACTTGTATTGCTTTGACACAGTGTGTTTTGCAACAGCCATTTCTCAAACTGACACAGAATAAGGAAGGGTTGCGGCCTCCTCCTGTTTAATTATAGTGCTCTGAGAAAAGCAGCATATGCCAACAAAAGAGATCAAAACAGCTATTTGCATGAAGAGAGTCTAATTTCAAAATGAGTCAAAAATCTATACTTTGGTGTACTGATATTTTCAGCATGCTGGATGTGCTCTCATGGAGGAAAATGGTTAATCTAAGAGCTCTGCAGTTTCACAAGATATAAGATAACACGAGAAAAACATAATTCACTTTAGAACATGTGAGTCAGCTGCAAAAGACTGTGGGGAATGAAGTCTTTCACAGTTTAATAAAAAGTAATAAATGTGAAAGTGTCTCTCTCTGCTTCACGCATACATACAAAAACGAATCCTCTGCATTGCTGCTTATAATCAATCATTTATAAAATACCTTGCTTTGGGCTGGTTAATTATTATTAAGCATTATGGTATTTATTTTATTCTATATAGAAAGCACTGGGTAGTTTTATAACCTGAAGTAATGCTTATGAAGCCTTTGTCAAACTTAAGGGAAGGAAAACTGTTAAATAAGCTTTTTAACAGTATCCCAAAGTATCAGCACTAATTAAATCCTGTATTTATTTGTTATATATATTTTCTTAATTTACTGCAAATTTCCATCAAATGCATTTTAACTTTCTGTTTACTGCGTTCATATTGTGGCTGTTAAGTGAGCAGTTTAAAACAGAATCAGGGTCACACAGATAAACTTGAATTGTTCTGCCTACTGAATTGGCAACTCTGATAACTTTCTGTTCTGTAAACTATTCTGTAAAAAAGAAAAAAAAAGAAATGCATTCGTTTGAGCAGGAAGGAGTCTAATCAAAATGCATGTCAACACAATTATGATTGCATCTTTGACGACTCTGTTCTCTCCACATAAACAGAGGAAACATAACAAATTGTCTTTTAAATGTTTTAAATCTAAATCTAAATCTAATCAAGTGTTCCTACACTATCGCTATCATCCAAAGGTCTCTTTGCATTATTGCTTAGTCCTTTTTGAACCTTAACATACAGTATTCAAAGAGCTGTGATGTATCTTGGTAGCAAAGTGTCATGATGTTCGTTTCTTATTAAAAATGACTCCTTAATCAGACACATTTGCACTACCAAGTAGAAATACATCTGCACATACAAATGCATGAACCACTATAGAGAGTTATGATTCTGTATTAGCCCTGTGTTGCACCTTGTTCTGGGCAGTCTTTGCAATTGCCTTCAAAACTTTTGTTATTGCTCATACTATGGATTATTAACTCTCTATTCCTACCCAATTGCCAAATTAGCTGCTGAAGCCAGGCAGTACCCTTGTGCAGAAAAGAATCTTGCAGGACTGCTAGTTCAAAGCAAGAAAAATCAATGTCCTCTCACGGCGCCACATTATGTAAACCCCAGCCACCTGAAAACGATCAGGTTCAATAACTGCAATGTTTAATGGCTAATCCTGGCACATGTTGATGTCTCTCATACATCCTTTTATATGTTATCTGTGCAGTGTGATTTCTGTTAAAGTTTTTAGTACTCCTGCACAAGTACACATACATGTTATGTTGCATTATCAAGTGTGCATTCTGTAGTTTATTATATTAAATTCCATTATAATTAAAATTTAAAAAAATGTTTGTGCTTAAAGTTCTTTACAGAAAAGGGTGTTAAAGGAAGGTCCTTCAAGGAACTGTAAATTCTTACAAGGAGAGATCTTGAAACTTTCAACCTAATGATTGTAATAAATTACTCTTGATGCATTAGACCACAGATACGATCAGTAAGTGAAGCCTTATCAGGTGATTACTGTAAAACAGAAGAAAACTAATTTCGCCAAGGTATATCAACTAACACAACTTGGGCTCACATAATAACTTCAGTTTTAGAGCCTGGGAAAGTTGACACACAATTACTACTGCGGAGGTTTTTCATGACATTGATGAAGCTGTTTAAAGGGCTGGAAAAGCCACAGCAAGTCAGATCTTTCGGCTCCATCACAGACTTTGACTTCTTACCAAATGCAGCAGAAAAGAAATTTTGCAGATTGTCAGAAGAAAAAAAACATCACAGTACAAGGCTTGGATTTGTTTTTTTGCATGAGGGCTTTATGAAAACATGTACAAATATCCAGCTACTCTATTCTCCGAGAAGTGATAATGTGCTATCGTAAGAATGTTAACAAAAGGAGCATGCATGTGACACCGGTTCATGCTGAGTTTATGTCATGTGAGAATACAGCAGCTGACGAGTTGCTTTTATCTGCAAACATAGAGGCAAGTCAGTTTGTCCTAGAATGTGAAGCTCACAACAGCAACAGCACATTATAGACGTTTATAAACTAGAGTTCCTGATTAATGGTGACGAGAGCTCCCCTTCCATGAATCATTATTCATAGTACAAAGCAAATATCTATGACCAACCACAAATTCCTATGAGGAATATCAATGCTATGCCTGGTTATAAGTTATCAAACCATCATATTGTATATATTCTCAATGCATGTTCACCGCAGCCAGGGTGTTTTCTGCTGTTCATCAGAGGGGCTGTTTTCCCTATTGAGATAAGAAATTAAATCTGCAGGAGCAGAGGATGCTGGGTTTGCTGCAGGGTGGCGAAGCAGTAGCTCTGATAATGGAGCCGACTCCCATTGCGCAGGCTATGAGGCAAACAGCCATGGCGCCAGCCCAACCCTGCCTATGTGAGAGGAGAGCTAACAGTGTCACTCTTCAGAAGCTTGCTCTCACTCCCTCTCTCTCTCTGTATGTGAACATGTGGTTGAATCTGTATGTGACAGAGAGAGGAGGAAAATAACAAGAAAAACTGTAGGGTTTGCCTTTGTGTTTAATAGAGTGAGAATATGTATGCATGGTGAGTCAAACATACTGACCCTGTGGAGTAAAAACTGAGTGATCGATAGAGCCACAGGAAGGAAACATCATTTTTTCGAAGCCTTTCCCTTCTATCCCTTTGCCCCATCACTTTCTGGTCGTGTTCACAGTTTGGATGGGTTATGTGTGGTAGTATATTATGTAAATGTGAAGAGGGTTTTAATTTCAATTTGGGAACTCACCAGAATATTGTGTCGTTTCGGATGCTCCACAAAGGGTTCACTTCAAAGCAGTCTGCAGAGAGAAATAAATGGTCACACCTTAATGTGCAAGCACAAATAACATTGGAGGCCGTATGGCACCAGTTGTAATAGTGTCAGAATCATAAAAAGGTTCAATTTATAGTTCAATATTTGATTTTATCCCAGGCTCAATACAAATGATTTGATATTTCTGTAGCAGTGGAACAATCATCTTCTGCCCAGAGCCTCTCTGCCAAATGAAATTCAAGCAGAAATATAATTTTACCTACCTCCTTCTGTAAAGACGATTTCCTGCTTTATATGCATAGCTAATATTTGTCTTTAGCCTGTATAATAATCTGCCTCGGATTGTACACGGGAAAACTTGCATTACCCTGTAGTTAGTTTTTTTTTCACTCATTCTTTTCATTACAGCTATTGAAAGCAAAGAATGAATTCAATGAACACTGACTGCTGAATATAAACATATAATATGTATATATTGTACACATTGTGTCATTACATACTATATTGTTAGTTTGTCACTGAAAAGAATCCTATGCGTTTACCATAAAGTACCATACATTTATCTTATGCTTGTATCATAAAGTTTAATAAAGCTAATACATTTAATGGAGTGACAGAGAAACATAATGTGACTATAAGAATATTCTTAAATACATGTCAATGGGGTTGGGCATATTAACATACACTTTACTTACATGCAGTCCAAAACTACAACAGCCTATATGGGTGGTAACAGACAACCCACCACAGCTCTTTACCTTTAGTTAGCCCCACCTTTATAGTTCATTATAGTTCACATAGTTCAAGAGCTGCACTGATTCTGAAGCTCTATGTCAAACTTGCAAACCAATGTTTTGCACTGCAGATGAACATTGATATTTACCACCTTCAAACTAAAAGGCCAATGTGTTTAAACAGGTTTTACAGCTACATTACTGCTACATTGTTGTATTTTATCCAGTTTTTTAAAATAACTAATAAAGAACTGACAAATAAAGGTTAAAATAATCCTTTATGAGTATCGGTAATGTATAATTTCTCTTGTTTATTTTCTGGTAAAACAAATAAAATATTTTTTATTCCACATTGGGGGGCATAAATAGAAATCTAACCCAATCAAATGTAATTTAAGGCAACTAGCTAACCCCTCCTTGATAAAAACGGCACTTGACCTTTATTTTGTGGGTCATGGACGCAAGTACAAAGAATGCTTTCAAAAATAGACATGTTAATAGATTTAATTTATCAATTAATTTATCATGTAATACCAGACAGACTCTATGATGTTGAGATCAAGGCTCTGACTGGGCCATACCATCACTTTCAGGACTCCTTGTTCTTCTTCAAGCTGAAGTTCCTTCCTGTTTCAAATGCTCCACAATCATCCTGGTCCCCAAAAAACCCTCCATCTCTGGAATAAATGACTACAGGCCTGCCGCCCTGACATCTGTACTCATGAAGTCCTTTGAAAGACTGGTGTTGGCCCACCTGAAGGACATTACAGGCCCCTTGCTGGACTCCCTGCAGTTTGCCTACGGGGCTAACAGGTCAGTGGATGATGCAGTCAACTTGGGACTGCATTACATCCTGCAACACCTCGACTCTCCAGGGAGATATGCAAGGATCCTGTTCGTGGACTTCAGCTTGGAGTTCAACACCATCATCCCGAACATCCTCAGCACCAAACTCACCCAGCTCACTGTGCCAGCCTCCACCTGTCAGTGGATCACAAATTTCATGACTGACAGGAGTCAGCAGGTGAGGCTGAGGAACATCACATCGATCACTCGGACTGTTAGCACTGGCGCCCCCCAGGGGTGTGTGCTCTCCCCACTGCTCTTCTCCCTCTACACCAACGACTGCACCTCAAGAGACCCATCTGTCAAACTCCTGAAGTTTGCTGACAACACAACGGTCATCGACCTCATCCGGGACGGTGATGAGTCGGCCTACAGATGGGAGGTTAATCAGCTGACTCTCTGGTGCAGTCAGAACAACGTGGAGCTTAACACGCTCAAAACTGTGGAGATGACTGTGGACTTCAGGAGGTGCCCCCCCACTCTGCCCCCCATCACCATACTCAACAGCCCTGTGTCTGCTGTGGAATCCTTCAGGTTTCTGGGATCCACTATTTCCCAGGACCTGAAGTGGGAGCCCAACATGGACACCATCATCAAGAAGGCCCAGCAGAGGATGTACTTCCTGCACCAGCTCAGGAAGCTCAACCTGCCTAAGGATCTGCTGATCCACTTTTACACAGCTATCATCCAGTCTGTCCTCTGCACGTCCATCACTGTCTGGTTTGCATCTGCCACCAAAAAGGACAGGAGCAGACTATAACGGACAGTCAGGTCTGCAGAAAAGATCATCAGTGCCAACCTGCCCTCCATTCAGGACTTATACATTTCCAGATTCAGGAAACGGGCAGGAAACATCACTGCAGATCCATCTCACCCCGGACACAATCTGTTCCAGCTTCTCCCCTCTGGTAGGTGCTACAGACCACAGTACGCCAAAACCAACAGAGTTAGGAACAGTTTCTTCCCACAAGCCATCACTCTGATGAACAGCTGACTTACGGTGTCAGGAACAATTCTTGTGCAATAACCCAGTAACTCTGCCTCTAATCAGCCACCTGTTTACTGGCTAATTCACCATTCTCTATTTCAGTACTGTTCATACTGTTATATTGTCATATTGTAGATACTGTATACCAAATCCACCTACCTCTAGTCATAACTCCTGCACCAAATACTTACACTTATTTATTACATCGTGAGCAATGTACAATCCAGAGTCAAATTCCTCGTATGTATACACATACATGGCAATAAAACCTGATTCTGATTCTGAAGATAGTTCTTGATGACTTTAACTTCATGGTTGGGGTCGTCGTCATGCTGCAGCCAATAAGATGCCTCCCTGATGGTATTGCATGATGATATGTCTGCCTGTAGCTCTCAGCAATGAGAAGACTATTAATTCTGACCAAATCCCCAACTCTGTTTGCAGAAATGCAGCCCCAAACTTGCAAGGAACCTCCACCATGCTTCACTGTTGCCTGCAAACACTCTCCAGCCTTTCCATGAACAAACTGCCTTCTGCTACAGCCAGATATTTAAAATTTTGACTCATCAGTCCAAAGCACCTGCTGCCAGTTTCTGAGCATAGATGAGTCACATGGCTTTGTTTCCATGTTGGAGGTATGGCTTTTAGGTTTTAAGTTTTCCATGAATGCCACTTCTGACCAGACTTCTCCAGGCAGTAGATGGGTGTACCAGGGTCCCACTGTTTTCTGACATTTCTGAGCTGATATAACAGCTAGACATCTTCCGATTGCAAAGTGAAGTAAGCATGATCTGTCCTTCATCTGCTGCGGTAAGCTTCCTTGGCTGACCTGAAACCCCTGTGTGCCTTCCCAAAATCCTTGATCTCTTGCAAGTGTCCTAGAAGAATTGGTGCTATTTTGAAGACAGAGGGTGGTCACACCAATACTGATTTAATTTATTCTTCAGTTCACTTACGTTTTGTTAATTGCTAAATATAATCTATTAACATGTCTATTTCCACGCGTGCCTAAAACTGCACAGTACGGTTTGGCAAATGTAAAGCTATCTTGGGTAATACTGGCTGGTGTTGCAGAAGTGTAAACTTCACCAAATCCAATAAAGAGCAGGACAGAGCTGCTAATGTTAGTCTAAATTCTGATAGCCTCCAGAGCCAGCTTCTACGCAGTGGAAAGTAACCTACTGCACAGTGGATGCTTTAGTCATTTTAACATGTAACCCCACAAACTTATGTAAACTAGTTAGGTAATGATATGCTCCTTGGTACCAAACAAAACAGGTTAGGTGTAGTACACAAACACATTTCTTGGAACTCATTTAAAGTGATGTAATGTGCTATACATAGACTGAAACAATTCAAGGGATCCACAATTTCGTCTCTCTCTCCCAAATGCACAACTAAAGGCGCACATGGAGCAAGGTGAAGCACAAAGGGACCACTTTCCAATTTTTTTTTTCCTTTTTCAGGACAAGAAGAATAGCTCTGATTCTCCTCTGTCAGATTTAATTGCCAAAGCAACAATCTTGATTAGGATCTCAGCAGTCCTTTTTTATCAGCACCAGCCAAAGCAACCCAGGATGTTTGTCCAAGCAAGACATATTTACCAACCCAAGTTCTCACTTCTACTGAGTGCAAACACAGAAGGCCTCCACAAAAGATCCTGACATTGAGAGCAACCTTCAACGGTTGTTCATAGCCATTCATTACATCCAAAAGAAACTCTCTTCTTCTTCTCTAGTGTCACGTTTGCAACACACTCCCTTCCTATAAGTCCTCCCTTAACATGTAGGTGATATCTTAACATAAATCTTCCTAGGAATCAGTGACATATCATCCAGTGTGGGTTTTTTGTCATGTCTTTTGACTGCAACTTAAACCCTTTACTTCCAAAATGCCATTACGTAACATCAAACAGCCAGCTTTCTGACTGACCTAAGACAGTGATGTGAGATGTACAATTTCACGCATGTCACACTTCACCGAGATGTCCATCCTATCTTCATGTCCCTGAAGCATCCAACACTAAGGAATTGCTTTAAACATACTGCACACACACTCCCTTAATATCTGCAGAGCTATTCATGCTGCTTTAGCTGTAATCATGCATATTGTGACTGCATGCTAACTGCCCCTTCATCTATTCATCAAACTCCCACGCAGACACATCACATACACCACACGTACATAGACTTCCATTCAGTGACACAGCGACTTGGCTCGTGAGAGGATTTTCTAATCAACATTTTAGTTATTGTCGTTGCTTTTCTAATTAAAAACACTAGTAGTGGGATGTGTGATTTGCAGCAGAGAGGGGGAATGCTGTATGCTCAAAAGCAAAAGCAGTTTTGCTTCAAAACACCCTTCAAAGATCAAATGTTATTAGGCTCATATTCCTCCCCCAGCCATGTCTTCATTTGTACTAATGCTATAAGATTACTGAAACACAGGACCTGCAGCTTTTAAAGCTGGTATAAAACTGGTATAGTTCTTAAAATATAGGTCTGCAACTAATGCCTAATAAATCTGACTAATTAATCTGCCTGGTATTGTCTTGATTATTAAAATGCCCAATACATCTCCCAGAGCCTAGGATGAAATGTTTATATTACTTGTTTTATCTGACCATCTGTTCAAACTTCAACAATATTCAGTTTATTATCATGTATGACAAAGAAAAAAATCTAATCCTCACATTTGAGAAGCAGGAAGACATATTTGATATTTTTGCTTGGAAATATGATACATTATCACAATAGTTGCCAATTTATTTTGTCAATTGAATTATATTCAATTATATGTATTATATACATGCCCATTTATATATATACATATATATATATGTATATATATGTATATGTGTATATATGTATATATGTATATGTGTATATATGCATATATATGTATATATATGTGTGTGTATATATATGTATATATATATATATGTATGTATATATGGGCACATGTTATTATCACGTTAATGTATAAATTAATTAACGCAGACAATTATTTTATCGCACGTTAACGCAGTTTTTCTCATTATTATTTTGAATACACAGTCAAACAATGGGTCACAGGAGGGGGCGGTTGTTGATCAGCCAGAAAATCACCCACCCAAACAAGCAGTGGAGGGAGGCTTTAGCAGACTAGACAAGCAATCAAATGCCACAGCGAAGTGGATAGCTAAGATGACGATCTTAGGAACGTTCTTAAAATCACAACGTAGTCGCTTGGCCCCGCGGGGTTGCTCTTTGCTCCGGTGATCATACACCATATACCAGACAAGTGCTCCGCGAGTAAACGGCAGGTGCTCTATGGATAGTAACCATGGGAACAGCTTCCGTGCGCTATACAGCTGTAGCCTATTTAACTTAAAATTATAGGCTTCATAACTTTACCTGATAGGCCTTCATCTAGTTTTAGTGGAGATGCTCTGCCATGCGAATTCCTTCCTGTTGATGTCCTATTTAGTAAAACTGTAATAGATTCTGGAAACTCACAAACAGCGAGGATCAGTCTCTCTTCCAATGATCTGTGCTGCACGTCGCGTACAAAAAGTTCAAGACAATTCAACTTTGCTGCGCGGCGGGCGTTTGTGCGTGAGGCAAGCATTTCACCTCACTCAAACAGGGACACTTGCTACTGAACATAGACTGTTTATGCTGATAAAAGAAAAATGTTTCTTCTGATACCTGTTTAGAAAAAAGAACAAGAAATCAGATTTATAGGCTATATGTTAACCTGTTGCTCAGAAGGTGCCTGTTATGGTCTTATGGTCTGGACTCTAACTTGTTTTAACAAGCTATAAAAGGTAATGCCCTGACAGTGGCAAATAGCTTTGGTTTTATATTTGATTTGATTAAATTAATATTTAAGTTGAGATTTACAATTTATTTACAGTATTTACAATACTGCTGGTAAAAAGCACCTTATTTGTTTAAAGTGTTTGCAAATCACGTTATTGCACTTTTGTGTATATAGCAGTACATTTAAATTAAAAGTGCGCAATACACTATTTTAGAATACATACATACATATATATATATATATATATATAAAGCTTTGATATTATTTTAGGACTTAAAGTATTAGTCGTTTAATTCAATTACTTATACTGCAGCTGTCTGGTTGATGGCTTGCTCTTTCCTGTTATTTTAAGCCCAGTGTAGCAACCCTGCCTTCTCATTTGCAGCCATCCTCAAGGACAAACAGCTATTTGTTCAGTGTTTTAGGGACTTCAGAGCTCTAGTACACAGGGTAAGGAAGGCCTTTGGATAACTGTAAGCTTGGATTATGTCTCCACGTAGTGACAAAAAGGATGTTTCTAAAGACATTTTTTCACTGACTCTGCAGTATTTTTGCAGATGGGCATTCAACAAAACTAAAACAGTTTCATACTGAAAACTGAAACATGCTATTGCCTGTATTTTGCAGTAGCCTACACCATAGTTTTTGGTGTGTGACTAGAGGCCAGCGATGTCCATAGAAACATTATCACCTCTCAGTCAAAACACTCTCTAGAATTCTTAATGAAGAGTGAAAATGAAGCTGCTACAGGGCCTCTCTATAGCCGTCTCTAAACCGTGTGTTAAAATGTTAGGCACAAAACACATTCACATTACTCTGCCTGACTTGCCACAAGGCTAAAATAAGCACTTTGAGGCCGGGACCCACATTGCTATTATAAAACCTCCAATAAAAAACAAATAACAAAACACATATTTGATCTCAAGTGAACTTAAGTTGGATGAATTGCAAATAGTGGCAAGAGGCTAGCCTATGGAGTCTGAGTCAGGGCTAGTTATTCCGCCTGTTGAATCCCCCTTTCTTGAAGTGATCAGTGTGGAATACAAAACATGAAGTGACATGGTGAGAAAGGAAAGGATGTAAGAAATACCAGCCCCAATACACTGCAAGCTTAACTGATGGCTTGGCTGCAGCGTTTGCCTCTGTTGCGCATGTTAAGCATGTTGTCATTTTCATCAGATACCAAACAGCCGTGTCACACTGCTGCCTCCACCGAGTGTGATTTAACAGACAGCATATGGTTCTTTTAGATTGCCCGCACAGTTGGCACACTGACCATTACCAGTACCTCCAGGGCGGGCAATGTGACCTCCAGAGATGAGAGAGCTCCAGACAAAGGCAACAACCCAAGGCAAAGTAGAGGCCTGTACTATGGGTTGCACTGCAGAGAGCTGGAGCACACGAGTACACAGAAATAATGGCAGTGGTGGAGGTGTAAAATGATGAGGAATAAATTGTGCTGATGTTTCACAATAACATTTACCATGACTAGGATTTTGTGACTGCTTTGTTGGAAAAGAAATCTAGTAGTGGTGCAGACAGTGACCATGGTGAGACTGAGCAATAATACAAGTTGCCTGAGAGAATCACATCAAATAATATACGCTCTAATAATTGCTGTGGTTATGCAGCTATTTTTAATAAAAAACAAACAGTTACATTTACAAGTCTGTGCTATCCTAAACCATGTCCCACATATATAAGTCATTGAAAAGGCGAAGATGGTAAATGAATAATGTACTTAGTCATGTCATCACAACACAACACAAAGCTGTGCACGTGGCCACAGAGGTTAGCAGAGTTATCTATGAGCCTCCACTATGCACACTACGATTGTGTGAGGGATCAGAGTTTCCCTCCTTTCTTGATGAGTCAGGGATGATCTTCTCTGTTGCTCATGATCTGATGCTCTGGTAGTGAGCTCTTTCCCCTCCCCTTTCCCCCTTGTGTGCTGAAGCCTCTGATGATGTCCGTACTGCTATTTATACACTTAGCCATGCTCAGCAAATTTACCAGGACCACATAAATAATCAGTAGGTATGAGAGACAGTGTGCAAGAAGGACTGGTTTGCTTTAACACAGCAACTTCTACAAGCTTCATACCTTCACAGAGCAATGTACAAAGTTTGTAACAACACAGTTCTGTCTGTATTGTCACTTGTCATGATTTATGAGGTGAAACTATCATTAATAAGCTAAAACTGAATTTACCACCAAATGATTTGTGCATTTATTTTTGCTGTTGTCTGCTAATTACTAAATCTGTTTTACAACACAGTGAATATTCTGAACTAACATACCTGTATACAGAACAGCAGCAGAGAAGCATATTAAGAAGAATATTAAGAATAGTGTTCATGGGCCCAGAGCGTGACCTTACTGAAGCCCTAAGCGGCCATCGTTTCCCGTTTTTTTTACTCCATTTTCGCGTGATAATGGGATAATTATCTCGTGATCTAGAGATAACGACCATTGTTTTGTCGTGATCTCAAGATAACGAACGTTGTTTTCCCGTGATAAAGGGATCATTTTCTTACGATCTGGAAATTGCGAACCATAGCTGAATACAGGGGTCGGCAGGTGCGTTTCTTTAGGATAATTTCCAAGAAATTAGTGTAGGACTTGTAATTCAAGGATTGCAGGTTTGACTCCCGCTATCAGCAACTTTTTTTTTCTTCTTTTGTGTGTTTTTTATCATCCTCTTCAACAAAGTTTATGAAGAGATTCAGGAGAATCCAATCACACATTTCACGACGGCTATTTCAAAGGTTCCGAAATAGCCGTCAGGAAATGTGTAACGTTAAATGGATTCCCCTGAATGAGAAGCAGATGAATTTCTTCTGCTTGGGAATGATGGAGAAATGAAAAGTCCATAGGTTAATGAATGTGGACCAATCGCCGGGATGCGCACAGTCCAGCAAGTGCTTTATTGTGAGCATGTGAAACAGTCTCTTCATAAGAACTTTGTTTATACACTTAGCCAAACTCAACAAATTTACCAGGACCACATAAATAATCAGTAGGTATGAGAGACAGTGTGCAAGAAGGACTGGTTTGCTTTAACACAGCAACTTCTACAAGCTTCATACCTTCACAGAGCAATATACAACGTGCTTTATTGTGAGCATGTGAAACAGTCTCTTCATAAGAACTTTGTTCATAGGCCCAGAGCGTGGCCTTACTGAAGCCCTAAGCGGCCATCGATTCAAATATTTTTTTTACTCCATTTTCCCGTGAAAACGAGATAATTATCTCGTGATCTAGAGATAACGACTATTCAGTCATGATCTCAAGATAACAAATGCTGTTTTTCCGTGATAACGGGATCATTTTCTTACAATCTGGAAATTGCAAACCATAGCTGAATACAGGGGTCGGCAGGTGCGTTTCTTTAGAGTGTAGGACTTGTAATCCAAGGATTGTGGGTTTGACTCCTGCTATCAGCAACTTTTTTTTTCTTCTTTTGTGTGTTTTTTATCATCTTCTTCAACAAAGTTTATGAAGAGATTCAGGAGAATCCAATCACACATTTCCCCACGGCTATTTCAAAGGTTCCGAAATAGCTGTCAGGAAATCGATTCAAATATTTAACAGACAGCATATGGTTCTTTTAGATTGCCCACAACTTTATTTAAATACTGAGCAAATACACAGTATCATTTGCAGGTTGGGTTGGGATAAGCTTCTGTAATGGCAGATTATGTCAGCTGCATTCATCCCCTTTAAGAGCAGCAGACTGTTTTTCCTAATGGGCTGCAAGGAGAATCCAGACTGGCTTCTCCTTTGAGTAAACTGTTTCTGTGCAGGAAGTGCCAAGGCCCAAAGCACAAATGTACAGCACCCCAAATACGATTATACAGCACTCCAAATATTCCTCCAAGGGTACATCATGTCCCTGTTTAAATTTAATTTGTGTTTTAAGGAGACACTAAAATTGAGCAATCTTTTCAATGGGTATGTGAATATACTTATTTACTAGACCTAGGATTATTAAAGGAGCTCAGGATGCTATACTTAGCAACCAGGAGCCAGATGCATAAAACCAACAGTTCTCCCAGTCCAGTTGCAGTTTCCTTAGGCAAGACCCTCTTGAAAACGAGATGATGCATGTCAAGGGGCTATCCATCAATAAATTGAAATTGAAATTCTGAACTCCCGGTAACGTGTGTGTGTCAGGGTGAGGTTAGTTTCACCGTGGCATGTAAATTTACCCAAAAAAGTTTTGTCAGCTTGATATAGCCATAAGTCTGGTTCTGTTTTATAAATCGAAATTATTGTAGAACTGGGTGCATGTACACAAACCCCATTTCCACTCCCACAGTTAGCCATCATTGGATGTACAACATATGCATACTAGTGCCCACTTCAGGCGGGTAGTATATTTTTATAGGGAAAGTACATGAACACACGCAGTGGGGAAATATTAATAGGATTAAATAATCGCAATAACTTAGTCGGTTAGAGGCTCTGAATTTCGGTTTCAAATTACTTTTCAATTAATTGCCCAGCACTTTTCCTGCAATTAGGGTTGCCACCTGTCCCTTAAAATACGGAATCGAATGAATCACAGGCCTACATTATGGTATGATTTGTTTTTTAAGGTTGAGGTATTCAGACACATAAGCATTAATGTAATAAGAAATAAGAGAGAGAGGTGGGCTATTAATTACACATTTAATTATCAAAATATAGTACCTATGTGAAGAATATAAACAACTATGTGTTATGTTTAACTAATCTATAGAATTGCATCCTTCAACATTATAGAATTAACAATAGGCTAAATAAAAACTGAAAAAAACAAATACATAAATATATATATTTACTGATCAATCATAAAAATGGTGTCAAATCAAATGTAGAAATGAGACTGAGTGCATCTGTTCAGTGATTTCAATAGTAGATAGCTTATTATAACATCCATTGGTATCAATCTTAATACTTTCCTGAAAACATGTTTAAAGTTATGATATACCACCACTGGCACACCATTGGGCCTGTGGTTGCCGGGCCCCTGAGGGGTGTGGCCTCCGCTGCAGCAGGCGTTCCTTATTTTTCAGTATTGAAGGTGGAGAACTCTACCTGCAATAAAGCTTGATTTGAACTTTCTTTTACATTGTTGTCCATTTGTAACAAAATAGTGGAGCATAATACAGTTCACTCTCATAAAAGTAAAAAAAGACATTCTACTAAAATATACAGTAGCTCATTCAATTCAAATTCAAACTGTTCAAACTAAACTCATTTAAACTGAAATACATGAGTTTTAAATTGAGCACAACCCCCGCTGATCAGTTTTCCTGGTTTTCACACTGTTGCAGGATAAAGCTTTAGGAATAAGTAAGTATACAAAATTGATGGAAAAATGAATCTACATACTGTACATGGCTAAACATTCAAAAGTCCCATGTTCTACATTTATCACATTAAAAAATGTAAAACCTCCAAGTGATCAATGAAATCTTTATAAATGTCTAAATTTTCCATGATAAGGTAAGATGAGATGAGATACAATGAAACTTTAATGAGATCCTTGAAGAAACTGGGCTGCTGCTGCAGCAGCAAATATTGATAGGATATAATAAGAACATCTAGAAATATGTTGCATTCAACACTGAATGCCATTTCCAATATGTTAAATGCAAGATTTCAAATGCTTGGCAATATGATAAAGAAGCAAAAACAATGCCATTTTCAGCATTTAGCAACGTCTGAATGTGTAACGTCAACCTTGCCTGAAACCGCTTGCTTTGAAAAGCGATTGTTTTCATAGCTCTCTCAAACAGTCATGGTCAGTTGGACTTGGACAGCCTTGCTTAGTCACGCTGACAGAACATTGCTTCCACAAAACACAAGAAAAGCCCTGTTATGATCCACAGTTACAGCCTCATTTGAACTCAGGCACCAAATGTGCAGAGTTCCATTGTTTGTTTAGCCCCTGAGATGTGTTTGAGTGTTGGCTTTGTGTGTCCAATTATTTACTTCAATATCTGCAGGCCCCATAAATGCCAAAACGATGGGGTGCAAAGAATAAAACTCACCCTGGAATCCTCTTGATGAAATTTTATTGGACAGGTCAGCATTTTACCAATGGTTTAAATATGTTTTATCATCGTAGTCACTGGATCTACAGTAACAATTATATCACAGCAGTAGCTAATAATAGCACCCTGCAGCTACCGCTGCAAATACTGTGATCGGAAACAACAGTAAGCCTGTAAAACTGTTGTATCCTATCCATTCATGTCAGCGTATTGACATCCTCGCTGATATTGAAAGGGATTATGTGACTTAAG
This sequence comes from Micropterus salmoides, assembly GCF_014851395.1. NCBI lineage: Eukaryota > Metazoa > Chordata > Actinopteri > Centrarchiformes > Centrarchidae > Micropterus > Micropterus salmoides. Next base: position 28,154,054 of record NW_024042261.1, read on the forward strand.
TCTGCATGTTTTGCATGCCTGAAGAAGTGTTCTACTTGGATGGAAGCTGATCTTGCCGTGCCAGTCAGCTCTGTCTGAATACTGACTTCCTCCTTCGCAGATAATCCCATGAAAAAGACAACTCTTTAATGCCTAACATCCTTAACACAGCTCTCTCAATTCCTTGAATCGGAATTAGCCACCATGGACGCCCAATCCATTTTGTGCCTCACCGTGGACCTTTTCCATATGTCACTGACGATGTGCCGTGAACATGAATCAGGTTCAAAGTGATTGGGATAAAAAGCCATCACTGATAAGGAATGTGTTGGTGAATATTATGGGCACACGGAGGCCCTGTTTGTTGCTGTTAACAATATTCAAACATCTTAAATTCTCTCCTTTCTACAGTATGGATGCGTTTTACAATATAATTCCTTTGCTATTCATTTTATGTTGGATTCAATCACACACATAGCTCAAGCCTCTCTTGGTATTCACTGCAAAAAAAGCTGCAGATTTCAATTAAGATAAATTGGGAAATGCTCTGATAGAAAAGCCACATAAATTCACTGTTTACTGGAAAATTTCAAGAACAGACAATAACCGATTTGTTTTTAAACAGTAATCATGTTTCTTAAATGTATAACTAGAATTTCTGCCCTGGATTTGTATGCCTCCGCAGACCAGTCCAGTTAGAGTTTGCATCCATGTCTTTCCAGATTCATATATGATATGTAGCAAATTCTTGAAGGGAATTTAATAAAAAGGTATAAAGTGTATGTTTTGGCTAAATGGAAGTCACTATATGGATCACTATATTGATGATACATATGTATGATTGCAGTGAATAAACATTGTTGAACTGGGATAATCATACATGTATTGTCTAAACAGGTATACATGTACTTGATTACTGTGTAAAGATGGATAATTAGAGAGTATACCTACACAAAAGGTGCTTCTTGTGTTTTCTACTGGCATTTTTAGATGTGAAGCGTGTTTCAATACTTTGTTTGCAGTCAAGTGATTCAGATGATGCTCAAAACTCACAATGATAAGAGCAGCCGGCAGCCCGTACTGTGCTAGTTATTACTTGTTCATTGTGTCGTCTCAGTCAACATGGAATTCTGAAATCCCTCAATTCATTCTTAAATAATGGCAAAAAATCTATTTTGAAGTCAAAATGACCTTTCAAAAGTGTCACCTATTCAGTGTCTGACCAACTGTGAAATATAATCCTGAGTTATGGTGTTGAATAATGGTCAAAAAAGTGTTCTTTCAGGACATTATGATGTCACATAGAAGGGGTAACATTTGGGGTAAAACATGTCATCACTTCATCATCTTAACTTTGTGCGTGCAAATAGACATCTGCATAGGTGTAGGAAGTATGCATTTGTTTTCTGTTTCATGAAGGTCCGTATCTTTAAACATCTGTGTGAAATGTTATCATAATTACTGAGCCAATTCTTGAGTTATGGACCATAATGTGTTTGTTAAGGTCATTATGAGTGACCTTTGAGTCAAAAGTGTCTCCAATTCACTGTCTGACCAACTGTTAAATATGGTCATCAGTTCTTGAGATTTGGCCTAAAACATATTTTGTGAAGTCACAATGACCATGACCTTTGTCAAATTCATCCTTGAGTCCAAATGTCCAAATTTCTTAAAATAAAGTGTACAAGGTGTGATAACAACCTGAAATCATAATGACATAAAAATACCTCCTGCTATGTTATGTTGAGCTTTCTTTGAGAATTTTCCAAGGGGTCAATACAGACTTTAAACCTTTCATATTCTCCTATATTACATTAAGATATTGTGGAGGGCAGAAACACGAGTCCTCCTTCATATTTTTAGTCCTCTATTAAATGTACAGCAGGGTCCAGTTCATGACATCTGTGCCTGATAAAAATGAAAGAAGAGAGAAAATAAAATAAATATGAGCATGCGTCTGCATGGGTAAATTACATTACTGGGCAAATGCTCTCTATACTATCCACCAGATTGTGAGGAGGTGCAGTGAAAGGCAAAGAGGCTGTGATGAAATAGGACTGCAGTCAAACAGATTGTTTGCTAAGAAATTGCTAAGAAATGTCAATCAAAATGTTATGCCCCCGAGTGCAGGTGGAGTTAGCTCGCCTGCACACAATGCTTACTTATAGTATAAAGAGAAAATATATACAGTTAATTTGCACTTTATAAAGTGGTAACTAATGGGTTTATTAGTGGGTAATGACTAATTTACTGATACTTTATAGATCAGTCATGATTGAGACTTCTATTTCTGGGATGCGAGGTTGTCACAAGTCTGTTGTAGCTGCAGGGTGTCTGGGCCACAATCTGTTTATTATCTACTCATTAACATTTAAAGCTGCAGAATAGTTGGATTATTGTAAAAAGCCTTCATCAACAACTTGTTACCATTTATGATGGCTTATTAAAAAACAGATACACATTTCCTTTTATTATATATATATTTTTTAACAGTCTACCATCTAGAATTGATGATAAACTGTATTTTATTAACTACTTACATTTATTAATCTGGTAAACAAAACGTTATTTATAACTGAACAACACGTAAATGACCACCAATACAGCCATTAATTACAAAGTCTTTATAAAGGGTGCTGTATGACAAGGTGGAACGGGTTTTTTTTTTTCTTTTAAACCTGTCCTGCCCAGCAGCCTGGTATAGAGTATGATGAGCTGGATACCATATTATGCCAGACAGATTTTATTTTAACAAGAGAGTATTAATATACTCCTATCTATTACTCCTGTCTATTTTATTATTTATTAAATTATGTATTGATTTGTCACCGGGCCGGACAGGGGGGCAGACATGGGGATGGGGGGTACAAACAGACAGCACAGAGAAAGGACAACACCTGTAAGAGAAGGGGGATGGAAGGTGGGGACAACAGGGAATAGCAGAGGGAAACACCAATTGCTGAAAGCTGCAATAGAACAGAGAGGGGGGCTTGGAGAGGAGAAAAACAACAACAAACAAACAAACACAAACAAACAAACACAAACAAACAATAAAAATAATAATAATAGTAAAAGACAACCAGCCGAACAGCAGCAATAAACAGCTGACATAGTAAGACAACTAAGAGAAAAATGAAAACAAGAAACAGTCACACACACTAAATAAGCAACACAGCACAGCCACGAGATCTGGAATAATAACAATTAATTTAAATAAGTAACTGAAAGAAAAGCATCAGGAATGATTCTACCAGGGACAACCTAAATTTGTTTGTGTCTATGTGTGAGACTGTATGTGTCAGTGTGCGTGTTGGTGAATGTGTCTGTATGTGTGTGTGTGTGTGTGTGTACATGTGTGTGCGCATAAGCCTGTTAAAGAATGTAGTTGTTAGTGAGAGTGGGCCACACCTACCATAGCAACAGGCAGGCAAGAACCCCAGTAGCCAATAGGGGTGGGAGAAAAAAAAAAAAAAGACTCCCAGATGCACGTGGAAGAGTGGAAGAGCAGCGCCCGGACCGACCGCGGCGCGCACACAACATAGACCAGAGCTCCCCGCCACCCAGCACCCCACCGCCACGAAGCGAACAACCAAAACGCCCAAATGCCACGCAATCATCAACATCAATGCACAAGAGACGAGCCCAACGCGCGCACTGCGCAAGCACGGCGACACCCAATGCCCAGCAGCCCCCTGCGAATCCCGCGTGCGAGGTCGGGCAAACAAGAGAGAGCGAGCAGCAGAACACGACAGCGAAAGCCAGTGGAGAGAAACACCAGCAGCAAGTCCCAGCCCGGCAGCAAACGCGACGCGCAGGTCACCGTGCAGGTCACTGTGCACCCGCCAATAAAAGTCCGCCGTCCCCTCAACCGCCGGAAAAACTAAGGCCGCCCGCGCCAGCCAAACCAGCAACGAGGCAAAATCAACCAGCTCAGCTGCATGCCACCACCAACCCACCCACCCGTCAAGGGCCGAGAACTCCAGGCACAAGCCCAGAATAAACCGGAGCACAGCCCTGCCCCGCACCAACACTGCACATTCCGAAAACTAACTTTATACTTCAGTATCCAGAGGGGTCCAACAACTGGCCGACAGAGAAATGGGAAAGCATGGATCTGAGGCCAACGAAGCAAACCAGGGACGCAAACTGGTCCCTCCAAGCCAACGAGGAAATGCCTCCCCCGGACTCCACTGCACAAACTAAACGCCCAGCAGCCATCCAGAGACCCTGCACAGGGAAAAAGCACAATACATCAAGATGCATCAACAATCGCCCTACAATCCCACCGCAGCCCTCCAAACCGCAACCAGATCAAAGGCACCCCCCAAAGTGCAAAGGACCCCAGACCGTATGTGCCGGGGGAAGCTGCACCCCGCCGCGAGGACGAACAGCATAAAGCCGTGCCGGGAAGCTCCCCACCGCCAGGGAGCGATAACGAGGGAGAACTAGGCCAACAGTCCCCCAGCCCAGCCAGAGGCATCCCTCCCCAGAGTGCAGCAGAGCCAGCAGCCCCCGAGGACCGTGAACCCGAGGCCGATCTCATCCCTGGACAGGGGCCCAGCCCTCCCCCAAGGAGGAGCACCAAAACCTACCCCGACAACACCGCCCATGTGCCCCAGAGACTCCCGAATGCCCCCACTGTGAGAGAGCCGGCAGAGGGAAGCAGCGGGAGCCCCACCCCTGCCGAACTGGGCCCAGACGATGAGGTGGAACGAGTTTTTAGGTAATTTCACTACATCAAAATACCTTTTTATGGAGGGGAACAGTTAGAGCAGTACACTGGTGAATCCACATCCAAAGAAACAAGTACAGAAGGCCACAAATAAATAAAAACAATAAAAGACTAAATTGATTAAACAGATATGAGAATTCAATCTGTCTTCTCATCTAATGCAGTGAAAAAGCAGATAAGCATTTGTGCCAAAATGTTGAACTATTCCTTCAAAAAGATGTTCTTCCAAATATCTTTGGAACATGTCCTCATACCTACACGACAAAATAGGTAGGCTGTCAATTCTCCCAAAAACACCATATATGACCATTCCCCAAAACAACATATAGGACTGTTGGTAAAGTACTAGTCTGGTTAGTACTCATTTGGTTAGATTTAGGCAACAAAACTACTTGGTTAGGTTTTGGAAAAGATCATGGTTTCCGTTAAAATAAATACGTTATTTAAGTCACATAATGTGAATTCACTCACGTGATGCATCTAATTCACATAATGTTATTTAAAGGTATGGTAAGCGATTCTAATCCAATACTAAAGTCTTATAGTTTATTTGCCAGCCTATAGAACCTTATTGTGAACCCGGAAATGTTGAGTACCACAAAGTTTTATGCTAGAAATGTATAGTATGGGTCCCCAGTATAGTAAAACTGCCTGATGCTAACTAGCACTTCGTTGGGCAATTAGTATAATTAGCATAATTAGCATAAAGTAGCATAATCACATCTATGGACAATATTTCAGACAGTGCTTGGTTGATTTGGACAAACTTGGAGTGATTTTGTGGGTTCTTGAAGATGTTGAATCCATTTCTGACATTCAAAACTCATTTCTCAAAACTCAAAATGGCCATTTAAACAGTAAATTGTCATATTTCAACTCCTGGTTGACCAATTTTTATGGCGTTTTTAAAATTTCGATTACATTTTTGGGTCTTAGTGTCATAAGTGTGAATGTGAATGTGGTAGGAGTTCAAGACAAACGTAATTCATGGTAATTAATATATCAATAGTTAGTGTTACCACAACTACCAAAAAACCTCATCATTTGGAATGCCTAACAGTTACTCTACTCATAGATGCTTTGATGGAAGACAGTTCATGTAGGCTTATCTTTAAGTTATCTGTAGATCTCTATTTTAATTTTACTTGTCTTAATAATCACTAGAATTGGCAATCACGATCAGCTTTTTCCTAATGTAATATATAAAAAATAGAGCCCAACTGATATGGGTTTTTGGGGGCCGACACGATATTAAAGTGAAAAAGAGCCCATTTATGAGCCGATATTTAGATTTAGAGAATGATTTGGATAGTAGACCCCTTTACTGTATAAACTACACTTAGAACAGGCCAATATTGAAAGCTGGTATGTATGTGGGCTATAAACTGCTACTAAAGTGGATTATGTTAATAAAATAGATTACAGTCTCAAAAAGTGAACATGTAAACAACTGCACATCAATAAATATTTGTTGCTGGAATGTGCAACTTTCTCTATGTGTAAACAGAGAGAGAATAAGCATGTGTATTTCACTAGTAGAATTCACTACACTTCACAATGTAGCATATTCACATCCCTTTACCAGCACTCTTCTAACGAAAGCTACGAGAAACCATTTCTCATCATCTGTCTAAATCATGCCTTCTATGATACAGTGAGCTGCTGTTGAATGCATCTAATACAACATGACTCTCTACGTTTCACATCTACAGCGTCACAAAAAGAGCCTTGTAGAGAGAGCTGCTGTAACGTTATGTGATTTTAGAGAATATTTAGAAGTGATGAACAAGGTACAAATGTGGACAGTTCACTAGAACAGCCACACTGTTTCAGAATAAATCTACAGTTACGTTTGTCATCAGCACAGCTTCCAACACCCAGCTAAAGTTACCGTAACATTAACCTGCTGTGAGCTGCTAGGAAGCCAGGGGAGTGCAGTGAAAAACTGGAGGGTTAGCAAGTCATGAATGTTTTCCCGGAGAAGAGAAATGATTGGGTCTGTTTTTATTATAATTATTTAAGTCATGTAATTAACGTGACAAAAGACCGACTCACCACTAACACATCCCTCTGCGTGTTTGGTTTCTACATGCTGAAGTAAGCTCTGGTAAACTCTGGTCACCTGATTTTTTTTGTGGTGAGGCAGTGTTGTTAACAGGGGAGCTGCAGCTGGTTGCCCTCTGTGGGCAAACTATGCAACATCCATGACATGAGTGAAGGATCTGACTCTATGGCTGTATTCGAAACCGCCTACTATACTAGTAGTACGTACTGATTTGGCCCAAATGTAGTATGTAGTATGCAAACAAAAGCAAAATCTGCAGTATTTTTCAAAAATGCCCGGATGGCATACTGATTCGGGAAATATCTGCAGTATGCATCGGACCAGTCTACCTCGCGTACTGTGGCCCATAATGTAAAGCGCTAGAACTGCTAGAACTAACAACAACCCGTGTTTTCTTTAGATGAAAACAACAGAACTTGTTTTACAATTTTCACACACTGTTTCATCACTAAATCGACTTCTAACAAGTTTTGAGGCGAGAAATCAACTGTGTAGATTTTAAATGTGGACAGTTTTATGAAAATTGTTGGCGAATCGAGAAAATGCTCGAACATTTTCGGAGCTGAGAAGCTTGGCCAGCCCGCGGGGTTAGCTAACGAGCTAGCCAGTCAGCTCACAGAGCCCCCTGGTCCTCACGCCAGCTCACTGAGCTCACAGCCACACAGAGCGCTGCAGCCAACACACCAGACGAGTTGAGCAGCAACGTGAGAGTAAAGACCCGCACCTGTGAGACAGTTTAAATGTTATTCGCTGTTATTGTGTCTTTACATTCTGAGTAATATTGTAACGCTTTAACTTAAATCAGTGATGGACAGGCTTGTGTAACTTAGAAGCACTTTGATAAAAAAATAAAAGAATAGTGGTATGAAAGGTTGCTTTATTATTATCATTATTCTAAATAGACATTACATTGTTAGTGTAATGTTACAGTTGTGGTTATAGTGCTTGCTTTTTATTTGCTTTTATTTTATATAATTCTTATTTATGCACCGATATACTGAAGCAAACATCTGCTACAGGTCGGCTGCAGCCTTGTTCTCATATATAAGATTTAAAAGAATATGTTTTAAGCGTACTTACATTTATATTTGTCTTATTGTTCCAATTTTGAAAATTTTTGCTGCATAATAAATCTATTTAACAGTTTCATACTTCATACTATACCTCATACAGTATGCAGTATACAGTACATACCTCATACTGCGGTTGCCAGTAGTATGAAGTAGGCGGTTCCGAATACAGCCTATGTTTCTTTTTTAATTGTCATATATCTGCCGTTATAAACGGCCAATGCCGATTAAATGCAATTAGCTCATATCGGCCGCTAATATTCTCTCTAGGCTCTAATAAAAAACCTAGTGAATTATTCCCCAGATTTATAGTTAGTTATAGTTAGAGTGCTATGGTAAAACTCCCTACCACTCACCACAGAGACTACTACCCTCCACCATGTCATAAACGGTCAGGTGGCAGAAAGGACTGTGTGAGATGCATTGAAGATCAGACATGAGCACACTGTTTCTTCATTTCCTGGGAGATTCCACGTGCCCCTCTCAAATAAGGTGGTGACAATGAAATTCAAGACAAAAGGATTCAAGGTCAATTGGAAGATCATGTGACCTTGAGGTGTTTGCCCAGCTGCTGGTGATGGGGAGCAAGAGAAAAATGGAGCGTTCTGCCCTCTTTGACTATAAGCTAGGCCTGGTCACTGTATCCGTTGTCGATGAGTATTGATGCCTCAGAAAGGGTAACAAGTCTATGATCGTCCAGAGTCTTGAAATCCTTGTCGAAGGGAAGGCGAGAAGGAAGGACAGGAAGTCATCATGCCTGTTGGATATTACCTGCTGTAGCTACAGTGCAGGGCTAAAGCCATGTGTAAAAGCAAAGAGCAACTGCCCAGCTGCAGGCCTGGCCTGTACCAGCTACTTCTTCTGCAAAGGCTACGATAGTAAAGGCAACCCGCTCACACACTCACAGCAAGAAGAGCAGGATGATAAGAATGTAGAGTCTGGAGATGAAGTTAAAAACAGAGCAGAGGATGAGGTTGATGATGCGGATTTTGTTTTCTAACAGTGGAGAGTAGAGCCCTGCATGGGCCCAAAACTCCAGCCCTAGCCCGGCCCTGGCCCGTAGTGTTCAAACCCATCCTAGCCCCAGTTATAACACATTGTGTAACTAGTGGACATAGTTTTCTGCTCTGAAAATTATGGGTATACATACTTGTGTTTTAAAACCTCTTCCAGGACTCGTGTTCTACCTGTTAGACAATGTTTTACTTGTATTATACACCATTCTCTCTTTTTTTGAGAATATTATTTAGCCATAGTCATATTATTCTAATTTGGTATGGTACTTGTCTGTGTTACCTCCAATACCTAATTGTGAAAACAATTGTGTTCATAAATATCCTATAATTTATAACCAAGTTAAAGTTATTTCAATTAATTCAAATATAGAAGTTATCTGTTTATTCCAATTGATTCAGCGTCCTCAAAAGGAGTTGAGAAATGGCCACTTCTGGTTGAAACTGCAATTTAGAATTTTTGGAGAAGGAGATAGACAGATCAAAGCATCCATGAGTAACTGTTAGGCACTCCAAATATTAACTGTTGATGTATTAATGACTGTGAATATCTTGATCTCCTACCATGATATTTTAACAATTTGAACTATGGTTTAGAAGTATAGCGATATATGTAAGAAAACTAAAATTAAAAATGCACTACAGACTGTAATCATTATCTGCCATCCGCCATCAAAATTGGTCAAACTGAAAATGTCAGAAATGGATTCATTTCTAGCAAAAATCTTTGGGGTACTCAACATTTCTGGGTTCACCTTGCTGGCAAGTAGACTATTATCAAATATAGCGAATTTGTCAACCACCACAAGGTCACATAAAAGCAGGTACAAAGGACTAAACTAACTTTAAAAGTTAGTTTGTTCTCAAAATATCCAAGCTGACACCTTTACATGAGGACACAGGATATATACTGTACCAATGAGCATTACATCTAGAGAATATATATATTAGTGCTGGGCAACTATTGATATTTTAAATCGTGATTAATCACATGATTTTCTGCAATTAATCGCGAAAATCATGCATGATTAAATCTGTTTTCGCGTTTTTTTTTTCTGAATGGGTAGCTTATCAGCAGAAACATTTTCTTTTAGCATAAACAGTCTATGTTCAGTAGCAAGTCTCCCTGTAAGTGGTCGCCTCACGCACACGCCCACCTGCTGCCGAAGTTTAACTTTTTCTTCTCCCACATGCTGCATCCAACATAGTCTGCCGAAGCCTCCTTCTGCCGCTGCTGGTTTGGGTGAGATGATCAACATCCCACCCCTGCTGTGACCCATGGTTTGACTGTATGTGTATTCAGGGCCAGTGAGCAAAGGACTTTCAAAATAATAATAATAAAAACTGCGTTAATGTGCGATAAAATTATTCGGCTTTAATTAATTAATGCGTAAGGCAAAAGGCATTTATTAATTAATTAACGCATTAACGTGCCCAGCCTTAATATATATATATATATGAAAGACTAATGTGACACTGCAACCTGCATTTCAAACAACAAAAATAATAATCTTAAAAAATGAGTACTATACTTTAAACACTTTAAAAGCAGTGTGTTTTGTGTCTTCATGTTAAATGGCTGCATACGTAGCATTACCATATACTGTACTGTATATATACTCTACCCTTTCAAAAGCTCTTGTGCAATTTTCTTTTGTTTTCTTCCATGTCAAAATGTAATTTAAGACTGATGTAACCTTGCAATGGATTATCTCCCGGTTTACATACCCTGTTGACATCTTTAGTGCTGGCTCTGGCACCATTTCATTATTTTTATTCAAATGCAATTTTAGCATAAGGGAATGATGACTAAAATTTAAAAACAAATACAGTATGAATCAATGAAGTCCAATCAAACATTAGAGTTTATGGTAATCTATAGCAAGCAAAATATGTGCTAAAATATTATATACTATCAAGCAATGATGCAGATGCTTTTAATCCATATGCATATGGTGTGCAATGTTTTCAGTCAATTTAAATCATAATGAAAAGACAAATTACAAATCATAGCTCCTCCTAAGACAGAAAAAACCCATCTTTAAGCCTCGTGAAAAACCTTCAGGCACATTCACATAAATGAGGTCAAATGTGGTTAGTAACAGTTCATTGCAACCCAACATTAACCAACCACTATATGCTTTTCTGCACATTTTAGTCCACAAATCCAAACTAGATGGCTTTGTATTATGCTTCCTTTGACCAATGCGAACAAGGGACAAGGGTGTTGGGAAAAGATAATATAGGCTTGCTTAATAGCTGTGTTTCAAAAGTAATTGATGTGTTGAACAATAATAACTGAGAACGAATTGTATTTTAAGTGTGGACATAGAGTAAACCTATTTTATCTTTATTGTCAAAATAAGTAATAGCTGGACAAAGCATTATTCGCTGCATAGACCCAAAGCCGTTGAGGCAGTTGGTGTTAGGTTGTAATTTGAGCAGCACTTGACAGCATCCATTATTTATGACAGTGCCCTCTACATATGCTAACAGGCACATTAAATAACATGGTTAGCCAGTTGTGTTTTATTTTTCTGGAGGCATCTTGAACCGGCCGGCACAAAACAAGAACTGCACACACCGAGCTACTTATCATTAATTTGTCACCATTTACATTTTGGTTAGAAAGAGGAATCTAATTATGTAACCCAAGCCATATTTTATCCCTTACGGGAATAACCAGTGAAATAAGACTCTGCAGAGTTTAAAGCTAGATTTCAGATTGGTGTCATTGGAGTTAATCCCATTATGGGGGCAAATAGGAGCCAGGGTGAAAGAACGGATATGTATACAGAGAAAATGGGATAAGTGCAGAGATTCAGCCAACCAAGCTATGTAGGGGTGAACTCACGGTTTAATGGATTAAACCCAGTCAAGCCGTGATGATTAACCTGACCCCCTTGTTGGAGAGTTGCCCCCTTACACCTCAAAGCTTGGGAAATATGTGTCTGTTCTCGAGCCCGATCATGGCAGGTTTGAATCCAAACCGTCCTGCAATCATGGCCACCAGACAAGGCCCTTGGACACCCCGCAGATCCATCTGTGAAAGGCAGATGACGGGGGAGTTTGACTCGTACAACACACCACGCCATGACTCACAGATGGGAGCCAGCTCAGGCAGGATTTGTCACCATAATGGGAATGGTGTCTGTATATGTGTACTGCATGTGTGCGCATGTGCTTGTGTGTATGCACATCTTGTGAGGGTGTCTGTGAGCACAAAAATATATGTGTGGTGAGACTCTGGTGTTGACTTTCAGCGGAAAGGGGGTGGGTGGAGAAGAGGCGCTTTGACAAGTGTGTGATGCATGCTCCTGTGACGGCAGCAGCCATCGGAGAGCAGTGGGTTGAAAGAGACCGATAACCCAGACAGGAGGGGTTTACCACGACCTCTGTCACTGGGCCTAACCCACAGTTCAGTAAGGCCCTCGATACATAGCCTTTTAAATGTACACTAGAGTATAATATTGGCTTTTGGGATTTTTTAAAGCAGTGTGAAGACCTTTATTTAAAAACTACAGATTTAGATCTAAAATAATGTATAGACAACACAGGTTGTGCTTTTAACAAATGACAACTGAATTCACAAGTTCATTGACCTGTTCCTGAAGGGTTACAGCCTCTCTTCCTTTAAATTCAAATGTACTGTACTAACATAGTGTTTAACTTGTGAGTTCCACAACAGCTGCTCTTCACATTGGCTCCCACTATCTGCACAAATACGACAAACAAGTAAATCAATGTTACAGCTCTCTCTCAGTGTTACAGCACTCCTTATCAAGTTGAAGAGCAGACAGCCAAGTTATTATACCTTGTTTTCACTTTCAATTTAGCATTTATGAGGTAAAATATGGCAAACTGTAAACAGATGGAGATTATTTTGTGTGAGTTGAGTTGTAGTGCTAACAATTACCATCCTACCATGACCAGTGATGATAATTGCTGAGCGAGAATGGGCCTAATCTATTCTGTCAATCTCCTGCGTGCAAAAAGACATCTGCATAGGTGTAGGAAGTGTGCGTTTGTTTTCTGTTTCATGAAGGTCTATTCATCTATTTTGCATTGTTCTTCTCAGAGCCGTCTAAGCTATCCATTTATAAAATGTGAAATGATGAGATTTCATCTTTTAGCAAATCCTGTTACTGGAAAGGTTTCCGGTAGGAATGCATACGTTATGGCTTATAGTATAAGTGTGCAGTCCTACCAGTCTAACCAGAAAAAACAGGCAAAAGCAATAAACATTACAATAATATTCAAGTTTTATCTTTGCATTTTCAAAGTGACTTTGTTCAGGTCAACGATCTGGCTCTCAGTGAAGGAGAAAGACCAAGATCCTCTCTTCATTGACTTCTTCCTCCAGAGACACCATGCACTTACAGTCAAGCAATGAACGCTTCAATGCCTTCAGTCGACTCAAACAGCACTTCTACGTCTGCACAATGCTCATGGGAATAGTCAGGTAAAACCATTATATAATCAGGTTTGTCACTACAAACAAGGAATGTTAAATCTAGGACAACTTAACATTATGCTCTGTGAATACGCTTTTGTATATGTACATTACGATTGACAGTAGGTAATAAGTTATATGACTCCCAGGCAACAAAACATTCCACATGTGGGTGTTAAATGTAGTAATGTTTCTAAATACGTATTTGAGTTTTGAGGAATATTTCTTAATTTTACCAGTGTTCCTTTTCACAATATGTAACTACGGGGACAAAAAAATAGCAGATGTTTTGAAAAGCATAGTGAGGTAATGCATTTAAAGAATGTTTGGCAGCCAACTCTCAAGACTATAAGTTTCGTATAAAACTTAGCACAAGCAGATTCAAATCAACCCAATATGACGTTCACATGACAGATTACCAATCTCAAGAAAGTTTCAAGTTTCTGTTTTGCTTTGTTTTTTTAGAAAAACACAGTTGCAACTGGATGGTTTGGGAGAAGCAAATGGTTGGTAGTAATGCAGAGTAAATATCATTCATAGTAAATGGACTAAAAATGCTCAATTAGTCAATCGCTGCTGTGCAGGCTAATAAGAGATGCCTGAACATGCCTTTAGCTCCTTGACATTAACAAACTGAGACACCAGCTATATACAGTCAACATGGACATGGAGTTCAGCAATGGCTTAAAAAATCCCACAGTGATTTAACTGATATCCTAACATACACAGCTGCTCGATAACAGTGTTTTACAACATTGGACAGTTCATATATGTCTATAGAAAGCAACAGTGGGCTCTTTCTAAATAATAGTCTATTCAAAATTGTACAAATTAGGATATTTAGGATTAAACAATGCTTACTAATACTACAAATGTATCATCTTCTGTAGCTGTGCGAGAATACCACCACAATGACACAGGTTTTAGCACACAAGTTGGATTTGCTCACACTAAATACCAAATAGCAGTAAACGCCATTTTATGACTGTTTCATCGACTGCATGACAGTAAGTGGCATTAAACGTTGTCTGAATCAAGGTTCAAAATAATCACACAGTACATTACTATCCATATTTTCTGGACAATTATGGAAAATGAGGGTGAAGGCTCTTTTCCTCAGTTAACATGTTAGCCAGTTAGTGTGTATCCTCACCTAGCTAGTTTCTCATTGTAGATGGAAGACATATGTTAACCATATGACTGGCTCATGGGATTATATGATAATATGAAATAGTGGAGAGGCACCATTTATTCAACATTGCTTGGAGGGAGAGAGGACAGGGCATCTCTCCTGACCAATGGAGGTGCAAACAAACATGATAGGATCATGTGTGATGTGAGAACTAAAGGGTAATGTCAGTATTTTTGAACCTGGACCTTATTTTCCTATGTTTTGTGTCTATGTGACTAATGGGAACAATATTTTTAACATTAAAATTGGTCCGGTATTGAGCAACTGCACTACAGTCAGTAGTAGCAAGACAGGGTTGCAATATAAGGCTCAGATTGTTAGGATAAGTGTCTGACAACATTGTGGAAAAGATCCCTACAGAGATAGACCTTTTTTAAAGAGTAAGATCCTTGTTGTTTAACCAGTAACAGTTACTATATTGCTCTTGTTAAAGCCACCAGATTTCATTGATAAAAACAGCAATTTTACCTTGCAGCACACAGGAGTTGCTGGTCTTTCTCTGCCTCAGTGAGTAGTTTGTTTGTGTTATTTTGTGTCTTTGTTGTTTTTGTTTGTTTTATTGTGTGACTTTGTTGTATTTGTTTGTCTGTGTTATTGTGTGACTCAACACAACACACAACACAAGTCACACAATAACAAACAAACCAATCGCGGCAGTGGTAGACCAGAGAAGTAAAATTACTATTTTTGTCAAGGGAGTCTGGTGGCTTTGATGAGATCGATGTAGAGACTGTTTCTGGCTAAACAAAAAGGATGTTACTCTCTAAAAAAAGGTCTATCTCTATAGGGATCCTTTCCATAATGTTGTCAGACACTTATCACAATTCAAACACTGCAACTGTAAATGCATAACAATACATTTCATCTTCAAATTAAAGCATGCAGCAGCACTTACAACATCCAAGAGTCTAAAAAAAATCTCATAAGTGACTGTTACAAATGATTATTATGTGCAAATATTTTTGAAGACTACACAAATCAACTAAATACAAATTAGATGTTTGATTCGCTGATCTGAGTGACACTTGCAGCTCACCTTAGTTAACTCAATAAAAAACTAAAGGCAAAAAAACTGTCTCTGTTGAGTTCAATTTATAAATGTTAATGGCAGCCTGTCATTGAAGTTAGATTCTCTCAGGCACAGAATTCACCCTGAAATTTAACGTACGTTTTTACCATAAACTACAACATGTAGGCCTATTAAGGCAGAGAGTGTTGAGTTAGGCGAGTAAGTAAAGTAAATAAAATATTCAAGCGATGCAAAGCTCTGAATCCATACTGTTGTCTGACCTGTGAGATGACCTGCACAGCATACTGAGTGAATTTTGTGGTTTTATTTACTCCATAGCTGGGCTGCTGCTGCTGCGGTAAGTTTTCAAGCCTGATAAATGACTGTGTAGTTTGAATGGACTCAATACTTAATAAATCTTAACCATTCCCTTGAAATCTGAGTGGTTTCACCAGACCATAAACATCTTTTCACACAATGCCCTCCAAACTTCAGGAGAATGGCCAGCTTTGAGTATATTGTGTGTTTTGTTTGAGGATTTTAATGCTCAACCTGAGGGCACACATTCCCACCCACAACAATATCGCATCTTCACAGCCCGGAAGAAGGCCTTACTCTCTCAACACAGCTTCTGTGTGAAATGTAGCTTAAAATTTAAGAAATCCTTATGCCTATTAAAATCAATTAAAACACTTAAGAAAACCCAGACAGTTTTCTGTTCATGAAATTATAAGTAAGCCTCATTAAGTCTATGAAAATGTCAATCCTAATATAAACCCATAGAGTTGATCAAAAGGTGCATACGTGGCTTGGATATCCTGCTGGTCAAATCCCCATGAAATTGACTTTCAGGCTCACTTTCAATTTATGTTCTCAGCCAACATAGTGTCTCTCTGAAGGGAACTAAAAAGGGATGAAAGTTGGCATCTGTCTGCCATGGAATCAAGATACCCTGTCGCACTCCGACAGCAGTGTTAAAACGCCTGGGACGACAAGGAATGAAAAATCTTCTTTGACAATTTCTGCTGCAGATTCCAGAGGAGCTGCTGCATATGCAAACAATTGCAGATACCGTAAATGATACACCTTGTATGTCTGAGAAAAGAGCGGTGTGGGTGTAGCACTAATGGAGCACTCTTCTGACAGGCAGTTCTTTCAGTTGTCTTATGAAAGCAAACTGAATGAGGTGAATACAGTGGTGTGTTTGCAACAACATGAAAAGACTTAAGACTTTTATTCCGAAAATCACTCCAGTTTGTTTTAAGTTTGCCTACTTACAGAATAATGTGTCTGGTCTCACTCTCTACCGTATCAAAACGTTAAATGTTAGAGTAATCAACATACTTCAGCATTAGCCACTTAACCGCTTTCTTCTTGTGACTGTTATTTTCAAAATGCCACTTTTCCATCCCTTGTCTAACACCACACGCTGTCACAGTCAGATACTGCTCATTTCAGCATAGTAAGTCACACTTCCCATAAGCTTAGTGGCTGCAACTCCAGTGATGACTATGTGTGTTGAATACAGCTTAAACAATGACCACATAAGGCAAATTAGTCCATTAATCATCACTAAATAGACCATTCTTTTATCCTGCAGAAGCAGTCATGTTGTCAAGAGTCAAACTGAAAGAACTGGAGTATGTTGAGGCATGTTGGCTCTCGTCACTGACAGAGAACGGCAGTTTCCCAAACAAAAAGAGCTGAGCCGAAAACAGCCCAATGGGAAAATTTGTCTGCATATATCTGAGAGAGCTGTGAGTTGAAATTCGCTACATGCTTTTAATTAATGGCAGGAAGGGAGTGGAAGTGGAAGAGCGACTACAGACAATCAACAAATATCCAACATCGGGGTCTGAAGGGAAAGTAGCAGCAGGCACTGGACTGCAAGCCAAGGGTCTGATTAATGACAGCTCTGTAGTCTGGAGGTGGTTTTATACGCAGTCATACAGCTCTCCCCTCGGCCCAGAGCGCCTCAAAAGTATATTACTCCCATACAAATTCACTGATTATAAATCAAACATGAGACATCTCGAAGAATATCCTAGTTTTATCTAAAACGCAGATGTAAAAATGTGGAAAGCATAGAAATGATTCTGTGCAACAGTCTGTACGCAATTATTAAACTGTACGTGTGACAAACTATGTTTATATCCAGTGATGGAGAACCTATTCAGATCCTTTACTTTGCAATACCACAATGTAAAAATACTCAGCCCTACATTAAAAATCAAAGTCAAAAGTAAGTTAAAGTAAATAGGTATTATCATAAGTAAAAATTGTTGTTTTGCATGAAAATAGCCCCTTTCAGAGTTATATTTTTATACATTGTATTAATATCGTAGATGATTATTTGTGATACATTAACATGTAATTAGCTAATTTCAATTTATGTAGTGTCAGTTGTTTATTTTATGATTGATTGTTATGATTTATAATTATTTTGTATGATGTATTTTATTTGTATAATCTTGATTGTCAAAGTAAGTGGTGCCTTTAGCTGTCAAATGAATGTGTAATGGAGTAAAAATAACCATATTTGCCTCTGAAATGTAGTGGAGTATAAGAATGTAAGCATAAAGTAGCAATGTACAGTATTTTGTTACATTCCATCTCTGCATACATTGCACAAAAACAGGGATACATAAATTCATTGTGATGTCATAAGAATTATAAACATAAATAAATAGTAACACAAAAGGCAGAAAATACAGTACAGAGCATTCATCAATCTCTTCAAAAAAGCCAAAACTGAGAAAGAGCAGTCTGTCATGCACCCTGTAATGACATGCACGTCTAGAGACAATAAATTGCACAAGATGGAAAAGGCTGCTGTGACACAATCTTGGACAGGCTACATTTTGAATCTTTGAACAGCTGTCTGTAACATTATATTAATCTCATAGGAATGCTAAAATTGTAAAGACAGTTAAATGACTCTCCGAGCTATACATCGGTGTGAGATGGCATTCGTATCACATCGTTTGTTTTGTAGCTGTCTTTGTTGACGCTAGTGCCCATGATTAGATTAGAAAGGACAGTAGTCTGAAATTTGGTTGTGATGCACTGAAAGAAAAGAAAATGAATAAATGGTTTATAAATCCATTCATGTCCTTGGTTCACTTGTTTTAACAAAACCAATGTTGACAAAGATTTTTCAACATTTGTTATGGTTTTTCATTTGTCCTTTGGCAGTAGTGAAAACAATATTCCCAATATAAACTTTCACACTGAAAAATGTGCTCTTATATTGCAGAATATACACAACCATTATGTCGAAGGTAGTTCACCTATACAGATTGTGGTTTAATTGTTTGAGCTATGCTCGAAGTGAAATTATTTAAATTATGGTAGTCATACGCCATTCACAGAAATCTTATTGGGGTGAATGTTAATTGCGTAACAGCTGGATTTAGAATTTTCTTAAAAATCCATTTAATTTGAAGATGATTGATAATTGAAAAAACAGTGATTTGCTGCTTTTAAACAGAGTGCTGTAAACACCTGCTGAGGATCTTCACTTCAACTTCAGTTAAATTTTTACATTGTCCCACGTAACAGACACAGCTCCTAATGTAGGATTATTGGTATATGTGCAGATACAGATCTTAAAAACAGCGCTGAGCGGCTGTGAGCAGCAGTGAACAAAGCTGACACGGTGCCCTCTGTATGTCCAGAGGGCATCTCACATCTAACCACTTCACTGTTCTGTTTTATTCTTCTTCTTTACTCACAAACCAAATCCAAAACTCCTGCATAGTGGCTTTTAGTCCAGCTGCTAAAACGTCATCATTGTTCTTAAGATAACATCAGCCCTTGTTGTCTTCTGATCCACTCTGCTTTGTCAGAAACGTAATTGGCGAACCTCGCTGCCATTGTTCTGAGATGGCATCACAATAAAGGCCTCTCATTGCCTTTTTACAAATTTATTGCGAAGCACATGCAGGAAATGTTAAGCTGGTATCAAGAGACCAGAACACAGGAAACAATGCCATTGAAAATGCCATTTGTGTGACAGAATGACTTCTGGCAAATAATGATAAATGCAGCAATATTATACACAGAGGACTGGGGAATCATTGAAAATTCAGGCGTGGCGCACTGCCACAAGTCAATGAATGTAGCAAAGAAACTACATTAACATCATCATACAGCAGGAAAAAATTTTGAAAGGAAAATATAATTCTACACAATTTCCTGTGACATTAAAGTGTACACTATGTGTGATGCTTTATAGGATTTAACATTTTACTATTTTAATTTATTAAAAATGTTACTTGATGTTCGTCTTTGACAAAAAACCCCAGCTGGTTGCTTCTGGAAATCAAATGAAGCACAAAATATAGAACAAAAAGTCAAAGGGGGCGAATATATTTTTATATGCAACACATGCTGTGCTCAAGGCCCCGTCTTTAACTTAGCTCTCAGAGGCATTGACAATTCTCTTTGCTCCTCTACAGTCACAAAACTTTCAGTTTATGTTTATTGTGAGGCAGATGAAATTCACTCAATATGAATAGTTGTTTTTACCAAAGCAAAACAAGTGTGTCTGTAACATTTCCTCTCCATTAACACTTTGTTCCATATGTACGAACATTAGAGTTCTTTTTTGGCTCATTTCCCCCCTCATACCTCCATTTTGCATTATTCATCGAACATTTCACATATTGTGATTGTGTTTGTTTTATGCATTTATGGGGCAAAACACTTAATTCAATCATTAATTCACACAATTCATTTGCTGCTCAAATTAAGGAACAAAATAAATACCAGTATGAAAACTGCAGTGTTTTGCATCTGCATGTAATGTGCAACAAAATGTTCAAAAAGGATAGATATGAGGATAGAGATATGGTAAATGACCAAAGTATTCTACAAGCTAAAGGTGAGTGCTAATTTGTCTTAGCTCCTTAGCTCCATTCCTGTAGTAGTAGTTTATTTAATGCTTAATTAATTATTATGTTTTCAAATAGTTAACAATAATATATCTGTGACAGGTGCGTGCCTATATTGTACCTCTTGAATCTCAAATGAGAAGCAAAGTGCATGCGGGGAAATACTGTCACACTTCAAACAGCTGTAGACCTTCCCAAGTCGTACCTTCACTCTAGCCTAATTTTAATACTACATCGCAGAGAGCTCCTGCTTTGAACTTTCTCCACTTGTTTTCTCATATCTTGCTGTCACCTGGCACTGAGATGCGTCTTTGTTGTTTTTTAAACAAATTCATTTTCTTCAAATGTTTCTCATGAGCAGCAGGCCTTTACAATATTAAATGGGAACTGCTCTGTGTATGACAGTTGTTTGGGTTTGGAGTACATGTGAAACATCTGGCCAAATGTGCTGCATGTCATTCATTAATGCAGGAATAAATACTTTTTTAACGAGAGTTACCCAATTGCTTGCATAGGTAGTACTGTAAAGGTGGGTGCAGGGTCATCAGCAGGGGACCACCACTCTTTCATGTTTCTCTTCTTTAACTCAAGTACATGTCCTGGTAGCAGAGCAGTATCAAGGACATCTCCCTTTCCCCCTTGCAGCTTCCTTCCTTGTTTGATGGACCTTAATCCCTTTCCTTCCTCCTCAGCCATAGATAAAATCTGTCCCTCTCTGCTACCTCTGCAAGGTCTTTGGTCGAAGCTTCGTCCCCACAACTCCCTCCCAAAGCAGGCATGGTATACTGATGAAGCCTTAACAGCCCACTATCCCTGGGTAGATAATGGTGGTCAAGCCTTCCACCCTGCACTCAGCTCTGAATATTTCATCTTACACTTGTGGTAATGAGAAGACTGGTCTTGGCAGCAGCAAACCAGAGCACTACGTCTGGTCGGAGTGATGTGATGGTGATCTCTGATGGGAGCTGCAGCTGTGTACCAAGGTTGACCCTGGAGAGAGGAGTCTGGATAAGCCTTGCAAACTGGTGTCTCTCATCCTCTCTCCAGGCCTGATGGAAGTGGATGAGGTGATTGTAGAAGCAGTGTAGGGATTTCTGGCACAACTTTACCTACCTCCAAGGTGCATGGCAAAGGGAAAAAGTCTGATGAGGTAAAAAATCCAGCAACACTTGTAGTATACAGAAAGACTTTATTGTCAGACCAATGTGTTTGTGGCTTGTGGCCTTCATCAGGGTCATCCAGTGACCAATACAATACAATGACCCTGATGAAGGCTGTCAGACAGTTGTTGTATATGTCAGCCAGCTTCCTCAGGACCTGATCATACCGCCATGTGTAGCACCTCTGGGTCAGCGTGGTCTTGCACCCTGACAGGATATGATGGAGGCTAACATCAGTGCTATCCAGAGGGAGCAGCCATCTATATTTGCAAATTTTTGTTTTGCTTAGTGCAATCGTTTTGGAGTCTTCTGTTCACATCTTTAGTAACCTGTTCTTTATCCACAACTGAGCGTGATTCTTCAACAAGAGAAACATGTTTACAGTAAATGTTTTCCTTGATTTCCTTATTAATACCTATCAAATGAAGCCAGCCTTAATTAAATATACTAAAATCCAGGTCAGGTTTGGGAAAATTATGCTTTAGTAACTCTAGAACAAAACAAAATACACACACACACACACACACACACACACACACACACACACACACGCACACACACACACAAACTACTGAATACATGGACTATACATGAATATGTACTGTAATTATATAATTATGTACAGTATCTCTAAAGCAATAGCAGATTGAAAGCATACTCTCATGACCATTAACTGTGGTACAAATATTTTGATTGAGGTAAGGCTGGGCTAGTTATTTTGATTAATGTTGGTATAAATTAATTGTTTAATAATAGATGAACACTGTTTCACTTTCATGCAAAAACGGAACTTGTTGAGTCCCCAAGGTCCACAAATTGGCATACATCCAGAGACATACATATTACACTCAATTATGTATGAATATGAGCTTCATGACAGATCAGGCTAAAACTGTATTTAAGCTAATAGTAGTATAACACAGCCAAGGCAATTAATATTAACAATTTTACACAAATATACATTTTACAAATTAAGGTAAGATAAGGTTGTTATTTATTCTCCTTATGTCATAAAATTATTCTAGACACTAGTTAATTACTTTTAGAGTGGATAGATAAACATACATAGACTACAGATTTCTGCCACACTTCTTAAAAGGCTTAGCCATCAATGTAGCACACACTTTTGTAGTATAAAACTACTGGGTCACAATTATCTTATTCATTATTATTCTGATTGTTAATATTTGTATTAACCACAGCAGCAGTAGTAGTAGTTTTGCTACACATGCTGAAAACATAAAAGTTGTCAGTCATTTGTTCACCACAGTAGAAAAGATGCTTTTTTGATGAAAGGACAGAAGTTTGTGTTTGTGTCAACAGACAAGTGAAGTCTTTTACATCTTTGACGATGCGACTGCGACTGTTGATGTTTGATTGTATGTGCTTTCTGCCAGCATCAAGTCTTTCTGAAACAAGGTAAAGAATTCATGACATGATCCCTTCTCAAGCTGAAAGATTTTGCTTGACGGTGATGATGTTGCCCCACTTTCTGCTTAGCCCCCTTGGGATCGGTCCTCACTCTTCCCTCCTCGCCTGGTTGAAAACAGAGAGTCAGGCGCAGTGAAACAACTGCACTAAATACAGCTCTGCAGTTACCATAGAAACCAGCGCTGGTGCATCCCTGACTAGTCCTACTGTATTTCATTTTGCACTTGACCCAGAAAAACACAGGGAGGTTGATGTTTAGTTTCTTTCCAGTCAAACTTTTCAGAGTATAGGTGATATAACAGGCAGGAAGAAAGAGCGACGACGTGAATGAGGAATAAGCAAAAATTCAGTGCTTTCTGAAGGAGACAAAAGGGAAAGATGTAGGGGTGTGAAAAACGTTCACGCACAGTGATGGTGCCAAAGGCGTTTCAGACAGAGTGAATTTACAGTGACAACAAAATCGAGTACAGCTGTAAGGCTGGCCATAGCTACATTGGACTAGACAGCACATGATCGCATTTGAAATATATCAAGTTCTACTTGTGCTGACACCTTTCCTTAGATAAAGGACGATGCAGCACAGATTATTTTATAAGGAGTAGTGTAGCAGTTATTAAAGTTATATAATACAAGGTGCTGCACTGCATCAAAAAAGCATTGTTTTAAGGACAGTACTGCCCATCTCTAAAATTTCAGACAGAGATTACATTAAATTCAATACAGAAATGATGAATCTGAGTAAGAATATCAACCTTGTGTGTTATTAGCCATAAGTCAATCATCAGTAAGCTCAGTTGTTAATTCTACACATACACATAATATGTTCCCGTTCTATAGGTCCCCATAATGTCCAGGCATTTCACCAAGTTAAGTCATTTTATAGTGTACTCTCAAATCCACTAGGACATCATTATAGTGTCCAAATAGGTCAGGAGCAGCGCATTACACTACAGCCAGGCTTTATTCTACTGAACATGATAAAGCTTCTATATCATTACCACCCTTTTAACAACACCTAGTTGTTCCCACCAGTGTCTTTAACGTAATAATACACCAAACACACATGATTTCACATAGTTATTTGCATGGAACAACATCATAATGGCACTTTGCAATATATGGCCAAGACAGTGAATGTAACATGAGACCTACAGTATGTGAGGTTTGTATAATAGCAATTGCAATAAATAATGCAACTGTATCATACACTGAAGGACAGCTACATTTGGGCAACCTAAACATGTACAGGCTCCGACATCTATGAAGCCAACAAGTCACAACTGACCACTTGAAGTCCTTGCGCTTCAAAAGGAATTACTGCTGCTGCAATCCAATTTTGTGGCTTGTGGAAGGACTATATGCTGCATTTACAGGAAAATTATAATTAAATATATAATTATGACAAAAAGAGCTTTTGCAGTTATCAGATACAATAAAAACTAAATTTTAGTTAGAGAAGACAAATGGGAGACTGATGAATACATTTTCAATACATCTTTAAAAGCGACAAACTTCGGGTATTTCTGAGAACAATGATTACATTCCATATTACAGCAAGTCAGCAAAGCGCCATTTTGTATACACACTGTGGAGAGAACATTGTTCCCTTTCCAACATTTATTCTTCCAGGGAAATTTTGCCATGCTTGCAGGACATGGTCTTTTTCTGCAATGCTGTGTTTCAAACAAACGATACTAATATGTTTATTTTTATTGGGGGGAAAAGGTGACACTCCACAGTTCACAAAAACAATAAATAATTACCACCAGCTCGTTGACTGAAAATTAAATTCACCCAAAAGATCAATGCATGAGGTGATTTCTTTACTGTTTTTGACCCCTGAAGCACTTTCTTCCTTCTTGACTGAAACAATTTTTAGGCAGCACCCAGCTGAGTTCAGAAGTAGCACACCTGTTTCCTCTTATTTTACTACTGCTAATGCTCCAATAAGATGAGATCTTTTGTGGTGATATTCACATGCTACAAGAAGAAAACAAGAAGAAGGGGACAACTTGACTGAAATAAGCTGAATAAAATAAAAACACTGCTAAGAATGTAATACTAATTCAATTTTTATGTTTGGCACATTTGGCTGAAAACTGACTGAAATGCTTAATCATTAGCTGCCATATATTTATGATGATTGGCTGGTTGACTAATTAACAATTAGTTTCACCTCTACACAGCTCTAAAGAGATATTCTATTTTCTCTTGCTCCTCTTTTTATGAAGGGCAGAACAAAGGGCAGCTATACAAAAGCGCCCTTTCAGCTGACACATAGTCTGTATTAGTGGTCTCTTTTTGTACTGTGCTGCCCGTCAGCCATTCTTGCTCACCAGCCTCTCCAGTAGCTGCTGAAGAGAGCAGAAAAGGCTCCTCATTCACCCACATGTGCACAGGTAGTGTGGGGACTTGAACCGCTGGTGCTCTAACCTTTAGCTTCCCACCATCTCATTATACTTCAGCTGGAAAAGGCAAATGACCATTATCCTATTCATAACAGTATAACTCATAGATTGTTGCGCTCATCGTCTATTTCACTTGAAAAACCTTGCAAATTGTCTACTCCTCCATTGTAGCCAATCAGGCATTCAGCAGCATTAACAGGCAGACCAAACAATCAAATGACTGAATAAATGCAGTGGCAAACTGGACTAATTTTCTGATTATATATTTTTTTGCATTGAGCTGTGTCCACAATGACCGTCTGACATTGGATAAGCGTTGGGTTGCACACTCCTGTTTTTGTCTTTAATGGCCCTTTGAATGGTATTGGCATATAAGCCTAAACTGCTGAATGGGGCTGAGCCAGTCCTCCGCAGTTAGGGCCTGGCGGCATCATATTACACTGCTGAAATCTTCTATTAAATGTGAGCAGTATGGCACAAAACAACTGCAGCCTTTCTAACTGGTCTTTGTGAGCACTGTTACAAGGAAAAGCACACGAGTCATATAGATGTTAGTACTAAAAGGCTTTTCACTGCGTGGGAGGGGCATAAAGAAACAAATCACATGAGACAAGTGCACTTACACAATGGATGAAATCACACAACCTGTCACGTAAATACAACACAAAAAACCTGAGCACAGCCCACAGACTTTATAGTACGTCAACTGGGAGAATGAAACCATGGCTGCGCAACAAATTTGTTTTTGTATGTGTGTGGTTTCTTATACAGTTATCACAAAAGCAAAAAACTACACCAGAAAGAAAAAACATAACCCTAATACACATGTAAAAATACTTAAATGTGCATATTTTGTATTAGGTATTATAAACATCTGCATTAAAGTTAGACATGTCAATATAATGTCCCATGTATCCTCTCATTTTAAGTTTGAAGTCAATTCAAATCCTCTGCCAATCACAGAATAGGAAAGCAGACAAGAAGAAGATTAAATTAGGGTTGTAATGGCCTTGAGAGATGATTAATAGTAATTGTATGACTCGATCAGATAGTTAAAAGGAATTCAAATCAGACTTGGTGAGTAGGCTCGAATGGACAAGGCGAACAATGCAGAGTTTTATATTTTAATATGAAATTACTCTGCAGAAATTCAATAGAAAGTTAAGGATTCCTCAGGTTTACATGAGGGAAAATCTTCAGAATCTGGAATCAACAACAACCTGTAATGCAATCCCTGTTTCAGCAAAAAAGTGGAGTATGTATCTAACACTTTTTTGTTGTTAATGATAAATGTTACAAACTTTTTAAAAGCATGATCTAATTTAATATTTTATAGTAACAGCCAAAATTATCTAAAAAAATGCTTTAGAATGTTAGAACTCCACCAATTTTACATGTCAAAATAAATTTACAAGTGACAGGGTATACTAATCAGACTATGAAAATATCACATCTCTCATCTTGAGCATGGAAACTACAAACCAGTGTTACAAAACGTAAGGGTGGAGTTTACCAAAAGTTGAAATTATGTTATTGGTTGCATGGTGGGGACGTGTAGGATCAAGTGTGTTTAGAGCTTGACCCATACTAGGGACTAAAAGCTGGATCTCTCAGCCTCTGCTATATTGATTTTGAATAAATTGCTGGAATTGCCCTATAATGATTTATCTTTCCCTGAAAGAAATCAGTGTTTTATCTATAAAGAATAGCATGATCGAAAACCTTAATAAATAGTACATCTACAACTATTCTACAACCTAATCCAGGAGAGTTAAAGAATATAATTGAGCTGTAAAGTTCATTATTTACCATAGAAATAGCAGTTAATAAAATAACCTCAACACTATATTCTTTTATTAGCTGTTCTTATGTATTACATTCAGTTATTTAAGAATATTATTACTTTCTGGGCATCTTTTACTGTAAAATTTACAGCTCAACTAACAGTAAAATACCTTAACTGACCACACACATCCAAGGGGTTGTATATGTTACAGCCTAGTGACTGAGGGAAGCTGTGATGATTCTTCCCCCTGGATTGAAACATGCCCATCTCACATTCAAATTTATTAAGCATGTTGAGAAAAACTCATAGAGGGATTGGGGTGATGGTAAGAGGGTGGAAGCCCCAACCCATTAAAGCAATATATTTTGAATTACAAGTTCAAAGAAATCTCACTCGCTAGTTGACTGTGAGCTTTGAGGCACACACACACACACACACACACACACACACACACACAAATATCAGATTAACAGATGGTGGTTTCCTCTGGCTACAGCACAGTGTTTGTTAGATTATCTTTAGACTAATGATGTGTAATGAGCAATATTTTTTACTTTTCCTAACATGCATGAGTGCCAAAAAAAGAGAAGAAAATGTCCTATTACATAGATGAGATCCTAAAAGTCTTTAGAGTCAGCAGAGTGCACTGCATTTACGAGTAAGAGGTTACAATGCTGCTTTCCAGTCCCTTTCCATTCTCGGCAGGCACAGTAAAGGTTTAGCAGAGTAATTCCAGGCAGAGAAAAGGATGCTTTCACTGTTAGACGCTGTTGTTCTTGTGAAATTCCTTGAGGGTCCATTGCTGCCTTTAAGTGCCAGGATAGGTTTTGAGAAAGGTGAAGTTCCACTGGAAAGGGAAATTCAGACTACTCCTTGAACTCCCCAAATCCCTTTCTGCCTGGCGGTCAACTGACTCCTCGCTTTCACTCAGAGAGGCGACCATGTCACGCTGCTGTTGATGGGAAAGTGGCACAGTTTTAAGCCCGATGCCTGTGAGCAGTTGCATGACTGGTCTCTTCTCACTAGTGTTGTTCACTCACCGATACACTGAAAGTGTGTAGACAGCAGCAAAGTGATGACTCCGTCCGTATCTAAATCCAACCTGTTCTCAGACACAGCAGGGGGATGAATACATTACAGTATGCCGATTCATTAGCTGAATGTCAGCCACTAAGTGTGTACTGACAAGATCTTGCCTTTCAACCAGTTCACTACTTGAAAGAAGACCTTTAGTTAGACTTGAATCATCCACACAATAATTTAATAACTTACTATAATAGCTTTTTGTGCTTTAACAAGGGATTTTCACCAAAACTTTATCTGTGAACCTGCCCTCTATAAAGGGATTTTTGTTTTACTGTGATAGAAGCTTTGCATTTTGTAGTCTGAATGAGTGAATATGGGTTTATGAACAGCCAACCTCTTGTATTAGTAGGTCCAGGATTCCATAGACACCACAGGCATCAATATCACTGCCAACAAGTGTGGATTACAACCAGGAAAAAAAAAATTGTGTGGAGAACACAGCACACAACAGAAAAAATAATGCAACAACCAGAATAACTCATGTCCCCTGACAATTTAACATCATGGTCTTCTTTCAGTATGTCTTTGACATAATGTCAGAACTGTTACTTCTTACACATTGCACCTTAAAAATTTAGAAATTTTCTTAGTTAGTTAAGACTTTAGTAATGTGTAAATGTGTTGCTAAGAAACATGTGCAGACCCATCCAATCAAAAGTAATCATCTATGTAATCAGGAAGTCACAGTAACATAACAAGTTATAAAATGACTTCCCTGCTAATTGTTTTAGGGCCCAAACAATATGTTAAAATGAACTGCTAGGCCTGCACGATATGAGGAAAATCTGCAATGTGCTGTAACATTGATCAATACTGAGAAAATGATATAACTTGTGAGAAATAAATTATAAAAATTGAAGTGTTTATATTAGCTGCCTGGTTGTCTTAAAATTCGGAACAGGGTTTGAATTGACTATTTTAAATACAACTAAATGTTGTTTCTAGAGCAGCAACATTAAAGTTTACAACAGAAAGTCAATTTATACACTCAATAATATCTCAGCGGAAACAAATCTAAAATGTAAATAAAATAAATCATATTCCAGACATCAAAATACTGAGTGACGTGTAGAAAGAATGAAAAACTCAGACGTCAGCATCAATCCTTCTTACTGTCCTCCTTTTACTCTCTCTCTGCTGCTGTTATTCACTGCCTACAGGTAATGTTACTGCTGGTAAAGAAGAGTGGCTGGTTTGCCTCAGCAAGCAGATACGTTTACCAGAATGTGGCAAATTGTAAGGTACATAGCAAACTATGCTAAAGAGAGCCACATACAGACAGCTTTCGTTTGAGCTTGTTTGTAACAATTCACTATCAGCAATAACAACAATAAAAGGAAGGATCTGCAATTTATTGTTGACAACTGAGCAAAGTCTATTCTAACATTAAGCGAAATGTTATTTGTCATCTCAATGCAAACAGAACACAACTGATCATTTATTGTAAAGAAAGAGTTCAGTTAGGGATTCGGTAAAACTCCCCTCTTTTATAGCAAAGCCCTTTTCAGAAAACAAGCTAAAAAGATGATGGTAAAAATATTAATGTTACAGCAATATCTTTATCTGTCATGCACAGAGTATTTCACTGCAAACACTGTAAAGTCTTAAATTTTCCAGCTAAATCCCCATGGCCATTTTGTGCAGTAGAAAGATATGACCTCGGCATACAGAAAGAAAGGCCAGAATTCTGTTTTTAATACTTAATTTTGAAGTCACTGCTGGAAAGTGATCTTCGTGCTCTCTGCATACTAATTGGCACAGACGTCGTCCTTGAGAACCATGTGATTAATAATGGATGCAGTGTGACTATATGCCAATAGCTGTGGCAAGCTGTAGAGCAGTGAACTGAAACGCTGTGTTTGAAAACATGCCTCCTTCCATCTCCACATCTCAAATGTAAAGTGTTTGAATTAACTGAGACAATTAAGAGTTAACTTTTGCTACCTTAAATTGCTCCTCTCTGGTGGTTTTGCAGCAATAGGATACAGGAAATCAGTGAAATTGTATCATGAATCAGAGCCTGCCCTAAAGCTACACGCCTTCATAACATAACTGCAGCATTTCTACCTAAAGAACATATATAAGGTGGTTTTAAAAAAATATGGGCAAAATATCCTTCAATAATGAATGATTTCGGGTTTTATTACTGGCACATTTTCAGTAGGAATACATTGGATTAACATCACAGTATATTTTGAGTGTCAAAACTCAGCACAAAGGATTTCTCATGTTATTGTCATATCATCCTATTATAATACAATTTATGTCAGTTTATGTCAAATTCTCTAAGATGGGAAATTCATTCCAAAACACAGTATTTATCTGCAGTTCATGTTTCTAAACTGATATTCCAAATTTAGAAACATGTAGAAAGAAGTCCGCTGACAGCAGCATCAGTATCATTCCTCCTTTAGATACATCTTTATTGTTTTATGGTTTTATTTTAGTCTGAGTGTGATCTGAGAGAAGCCAAGCCTGCAATGTTAGTTATCATGTAAATATTGTGAACTGTCAGCACCACAAAAATACATTAGCAAGCTGCAGACACATTTGCTAGGGGCCATTTTAACGTCTGTTAAGAAAGTTCAAACAGAAAGCAAACAAGTTAAATGTCCATAATTAAACAAAATTTAAACACTTTATCAAAATCTAGCAGAGAGGATACTGTATCTGGGCCAAAGAAGACACTAGAGTACTCATGTTAGCCAAGGTTTTGGTACAGATGAAGACGCACTGCACATTAAAACGTTAGATGCCTATTAAACTTGGTGTGTTAAATGAATATGAGTGGTCCAGCGCCTTCTTTTGAGTTCAGTCCTTGTGAAATGACCCAGAGATCCTCTTGTCTGCTACACCATCCGCTTATGTGAGGTGTGATGTGCACAAGATCCCCCTTTACATTTCCTTCAAATCTCATATGATGCTGTCATTAAAAGAAGGTTTGAGTGGGTTTTGTGCTCTATGAACTACTTTCAGAACGAAAGGCCAGATGGAGCTTTATTTTAATTCTAAAAAAAGATCTCAAAGGGAAATGGTGGATGAAGAAATCTCTGCCTGAATTACAAAAGAGTACATTTATTGGCACTTAGCTGGTTACTATATGAGGCACACTGTAGTGATCTGCACCATTTGTTCTAATGGTGGTAAAGTCTTAATTCTCTATCTCCTGGAAATAGAATTGTTTACTATTCTTGTCCTGTTTAATAGGAAACTGTGTGTTGAATTACTTTTGCAATCACGCTAGAAATTCAAATGTGACATGGTGTTTTTATAGACAGAAAGTGATGCTATACCGCAGCACCTTCCAGCTCTATGACAGTCCTGGTAACCATTGGAAACAGCCTACTATGCAGAGGACAAAGGCAAACCTGAAGGATGGGACCTGCCAATGATTCCCCCTTGTGTGCAAGACTTACAGGCCATGTTGATTTACTGACAAAAACAAGGTCCCCTTCTGTGTGAGTCAGTGCTGGTGCGAAACACTGCTCAAACAGGATTTTTCGCTCTTTACTGGTGCTCATCTCTCAAAGGTAATGGCTTGGAAAATCTGAATGTCTTTAAAAGGCAACAGGGACTACAAGGCCATTATACATTTCTTATTCTACTGACATTGCCCTCACAGCTTAGACAGGCCGACACGGAGGGTCACTAGCTTATTACTTTCTCATAGGCGGTACGGTCCAAATGAAGAGAAAGCTATCATAAAGACTTTATTTACTGATGGTTGCCGGTGTAACCTGCACATGGCAGGTTGATTTAGTGTCAATCCCAACCATAGCTACCCTATCATAATCATTTCAAGCATTTACAGGATGTGGAATTGGAGTCCTAGCAGTAACAGCAGGTGACAGCTCAGCTCTTCATATGCTGTAATATTTACAGTGTAACCTTTACGTTACGTTTCAGGTCCAAAAAATACCTTAATCCGAAGGGTGATCAGACTCCAGCAAACCACCTATTAACAGGTGCAGAAAATATATCTGTGCACCATGAGAACATGTGGTCAATAGGTGGTGTACAAGATTTACCTCACTAAGCCGGCTTATACTTTAGCTCATAGCACTTCTAAGCTTCTTAACAAGTAAGCTCAAACTGAGCTAATTATTCATGGACAGCCTCCGTCTCAGGGAACACAGCCAGGGATGAGTACCTAAAATCATGAATTTTGTACTGTAACATATGGAAACAGTATAATTACCTATTTCACCATGCAGGAGAATCTCTCCGTGTTTTATCCACTGTAAAGGTATCATTGCTCTCGTCTATGCTTATTATTCTGAAAGTCTTACATCAGGCCATTGTCATCCACAGTCATTTGCTTCTGGCTTGCTAAGCTTAAACTGCGCAGCTACCATATCTTGATATTTTAAATTAAAACTGTAGGTCAGATGGGGATAGAATTTCTCTCATGTTTTCAAAATCAAGGCAAGCTTTTGTCCCCAAAGATTTAAAAGCTGACTCACAATGTTAATTGTTATCCATCTTAATACGGCTTCCCATGTGCCTTTGTCATTTTAATTTATCTACTTCAAAGTCAAAAGTCCCTTTCATCGTGTTTTTCTGTTATGTTGCTCACTGTCACCTTAAATGGGAACATTTTGAGCATCAGATAAGAGAAAGAATCTTCCTGACCACTAATATTAGACCACTGTAAATGTCAATTGTGTAAATTAGTAGACTGTTAGTCCACTGTAAATGTCAATTGTGTAAATTAGTAGACAACTAAAGAGCACTGTAAATCTGTGAATATAGTTCATGCAAAACATGACATTTATATGCCCAAGAAAAACCTGATAGAAATTGTGTGCATCTGCTGAAATTCATTTGCAGTTGCATCCGAGATCCCAAAATAACAGGACATATTACATTTGCATACCATTAGCAGAGATAGTTCATTACATTTACATTCTAAATCCTGCTTAATCTTTTTTTTCCCCATGCACGTCTACATTGATTTTCACATGTATGTAAATTGCTTACAGAGGCACTTCATCACCTCACTGACAACTTTCTAACTTCATTCTGGTTATCAGCACATTACCTAAAAACTCATTTATGAGAGACAATTGGATCACCTGTTAGGATCATTGTTGCGCAAAGTAAACATAATTGTCTATTTAAGATTCTGCAGTAATCTGATCCAACATGATTAACAGTGAGATCCCAACAATGACAAACTCCAAGTCAAACATATTACTGTGAAAATAATTACTTATTTGAATAATAGTAGGACAGGCTTTTGTATGACAACCATAATGACCTTAATTCTAGCTGCATTGTAATGGGGTGGGCAGTGGGGAAAAGGTGAAAACTGTGCATTAAGCACTTTCTATAAACGATGACTAAATTAAGTAGCAACAAAGTACCTGTTTGTACGAATAGATGTACTGCTAAATTATGATGCTATCAGCCAAATTTAATGTAAATGTTATGCAAAATACTGAAGAGAAAATTCTACTTTCAATGTAGCATGTCTGTGTGTCAGAACAGTTCATGCATAATGTGAAAAAGCTACATTCAACTCCTGAAAGCAACTGAAGGTAATAATGTATGAACTGACCTTAAATGATGTATGACTCAAAATAGAAAAACAAAACTATATTGAAACTTTTACATAGTTCACAGCTGATTAGTAAATTGAAAGTTAGGCCCACTATGGTGTATTTATCAGCCATTTTACTGCTTGATGCAAACATTTAAATTGCACTGAAAATTAGCAAAGTCACTTTTCATGACTTTAAATACATTGTCTACTCCATCCGATATTTCTCCCAATTTATAGCCAACCTAACAGAGTCAGTCAGTTGGTTGGCCCACCACATTGGTATGCTATCAATCAATCAATCAATATCTACTGTATGCAAACAGCAAAATTCTTTACAGCATTTATGGCTCCCAGACGTACAAGCCTAATGACTTTGGTGATTCCCATACTTTTCTTCTAGCAACACTGTAAGGTTCACATTTTAGACTAGACAAGACAACTTTTAGATGGATTGCCATGACATTTGGTACATATATCGATTGTCCCCAGAGGATGAATCCTAATAACTTTGGTGGCAGTGGTTAACATTAAAACTGCTGTTAACAGATAGCTCAAAGCACCGCTGTTCCTATGTACAGCTTCAAAGAGCTCCTGACATGGCTGTAGACGTTTGTGTCATTCAGCTTACTGGTTTTGCACACACAAACACCTGCCCTCAGATAATGGAAATACAAGCATACTGGATATTTTTTAA
This sequence comes from Micropterus salmoides, assembly GCF_014851395.1. NCBI lineage: Eukaryota > Metazoa > Chordata > Actinopteri > Centrarchiformes > Centrarchidae > Micropterus > Micropterus salmoides. The sequence continues at coordinate 28,188,572 of NW_024042261.1, forward strand.
ATCCTACTTTAAAAGTGAAGAGGACAAAATTGAAAAAGGAAGACAAATGTGTCTATCTGGTGAAACTATATAATCATAACAATTTCTCAATATTTAATATTTAATAATATAATTGCAAAAATAGAACACTTTTTGTCTTTTACCAGTCTCAGATGTTTTCTTAGTCTTTGTCACGTTACAAGGTTAAAACAACCTTCAAACTTTATATTAAATATCAAATTAACTCAATAAAGACTATGATCTAAATGTTCACTAACTCCTGGAGTAATTACAGCTATATTTTCTTTTTCAGTCAAATAAAGAGAACTTCTCAAATAAGTTAGATAAGCCATTAAAATCTTTCACTTTGCACAAATACTGCATGGGATTCTAGGTAATAAAAATAACTGACAAATACTAGGCTGAAGACATCATACTGACCACAACAACTACTGTACTGTTCTGCTTATGCTTGTATCACCTTAACTACATGGTACTAGGCCCTTCTTTGTCACATAAAATGTATGTCACCATGAGCCAAATCATTTGGAGTCTATTAAGTGTGCCTGGACCAGAATGATAGCGCTGTAGGCTCATCAGCCATATGTTAGGCCGCAGATTAGACTAGAGCCATGCTGAGAGAAACACCACCCTGCAAGTCAAACACGGAGGTGCATCTGTTTTAGATAAGGCTTGTTTTACATCTTTAAGTCTCTTTATTGCATATCTAATTAAAAGGGACAGTTGATTTAAAGTTTCACTGGTTGCCAAACAAAAGGCAGTACAGTGTCTTTTTAAATCAGCTTCAATCAACATATTTTTCAACATTCAGGATTTTCTGTCATAAGTTAAGATGAAGCATAATGCATCAGATCAACTTGCTCAAAATACCTTTACCTACATATTTTGTCTTATAAGAGTTTCACTTTCGCACAGTTTTAAAGGTTATTTTTTACAGTAAAACACAGTGGAGAAACATGCAAAAGATGAGACAAAGAGAAAGGAGTCCCTGCAAAGTATCCCTGCTGGATTCAAATACCGCGTATCACAATTACATGGCACACACTTTATCCAGCTGAGCTACCAGGACGCCATGAACACCTAGCAGGTTTGAGGGATATTTGCTGCCATGGCAACGCAGCAAATAACACTGATGTGTCTTATCAACAACCCTACAAAGCAAAGAAAACAAAGAGCATGAGCCACAATGCCACACAAGTGAAAGTCAGTGCCATTGTCAACAGACTCAAAAATGATTGGAGGGTCTCAGGAAGGAAATCTACTCAAAGCTCTATCATTCCACATTATTCCAGTAGAACGGCGTTTTTATTTTTTTGCAGCAAATTGAAAAAGCATTGAGGCTAAATATCTGTATTTCTTTTCCCTAAAAATTGCCAGTGAATTTTGTCTCTGTGGATTTCACAAAGCTTTAGCCGCTACACATTACCATTAACATTAACATTTTAATCCCAATGATTTATTTTAATGTATGCTTTAATATTGAATTTCTTGTGGCTATGTATAACGATCACAGGAGACATCACTAAAAACCGTAAAATGCACAACGGATTTCACTGTCTAATACGATGAAGTCTCTTCCCCAAAGCTACTCAAGTGACAGCCAGCTGCCAAGTGCTCAGCTGAGTAATCTAAAAATTACTGACATGTCAAAATTCAAAGACATCTGTAGCTATAAAGACTAGGAGTGTAACGGTGGACAAAATTTATAGTACAGTATGGTGCTAATTTAGGATTACAATTCCAGACGTTTTCTCGTCAAAAAAGCAAAAGTAATAGAAATAAATGACAAAAAACACTTTTTGTCATTTAATTTATTTTGAACATTAAACAGTGGCTCAATTGCCATCGTACTGTAACAGTTCAGGAACTTAAATGCTGGCATGTTTTCCATAAGACAACATAAGGAAATAACTCTGACCTGTATACTTAAGTATAAAACAAATAAAAAATAAAAGCTAGTTCGTTAAAGGTACAGTAAGCGATTCTGGAGAAATCACCATAACAAAAAACATGATATAGGGTGTACAATGAAAAAGCAAGTAATGTAATTAAACTTAGCAAAGTTGTGGGTTAGCATACTGTTGCTTGTCAATGTTGCCAACTTGGCGAATTTGTCGCTATATTTAACGACTTTTCAGACCCCAATAGTGACTCTTTTTTCAAAAAAGCGACTAGCAACAAATCTAGAGTTTGGTGTTTTTGGAGACTTTTGGAGACTGTTTAGCTTAGTTGATTGTAGACACGGATGAACAAAAGCACTGCATGCAGATCCCCTGTAACTGTAAAATTCATCAGTTCTTATCAAATGCAACAGTCCCTTTGTATTGTAAACAAATGGGAAACATTTTAGCAAATTTTAACAAAACTCCCTTCCACCTTCCGCAACTCCCACCATCATGCATGATGTGAATTCTGACGGAGTCATGTAAACTTAGTTTAAATGACTGTGTAGCAGGTGGGCCCCGTGATGAAGCCCCGCCCCCAGAGTCTAGCTTTCCCCCAACTACATGGCTGTAGTTCTAAACATATTTAGTTTTTTTCCCTCACTTTTTGTCTCTCCCACAACGTTATTCCTTTCTCCTACAGCGTCCATCACAATTACATGCACATGGCCAATTATGCAAATTAGGCAATGACATCACTTAGCAACACTGACGAATCTAACATGAAGCTAACATGCGGAGAGGAGCCAGAGCCAGCACATCAGCTCCAAACAGCAATGCTCACAACTCTCCTGCTACTATAGCTAACATTGCAACAACAGTATGAGAACTAGAATGTAAGATGACTGCCCGTGGGCATGTCATTTAACGTTACCTCACAAGTCATGGCTGGAACAGCTTGTGTGCTAGTTCCAAGAGACTTTGTTAGTTTCCCATTTACAGAGCCAGAGTACACACCAAATTTTATCAGAGCACACAGAGCTGGACAGCTAGCTGACTGTGAGGAGATATTCACTAAATTTGACAAAAAGCGATATTTTGGATTAGAATCACTTACTCCACCTTAAGACAAGTGCATCATTTTTAATTAGCTTAAATAAAAATAAGGCAGCAATTTTAGCAAGTTCAAGCAAAGTTAGCCAAGACTATTTATTTTCAAAAATTGTTTATCCGCATTGTCCGAGAAGAAGACAGATCTGTTTACAATGCACAGCCATTGGAACCTGTGCATTTCTGGTCGGCCACACACACTCACCAACTGACTGAACGCTGAGTTGATGTGCGTGTTTATGCGACAGAGATCATATCATCAGGTTAAAAGCAGGTGGGAGGCTGACGGTGTAAAAGTCTATGGGACTTTGGCTGCTCTGTGACAGATTCAACTTTATATTCTCGTTTGCCAAAAGTCTGGATGTCATATTTGGCGCGCGCATCCTTGCGCAGCAGCACTGCAGGAGAGAGTCTGATGCGCATGTTATGTGGATTGTCCTGCTGTCATCGCTTCCGCTGGTTAAGGTGATAATTAACAGCAGGCTAAAACAGCCCTCAGGTCACCACGGCCACTCAGCAATATTTACTTCCATATATATATATATCGTTACATATGGACGCTTGGTCAAGACCCCTTGGCGTAGCTTTTTAACTCTCTGGGTAATAATAAAACAGCATTTTGAAACAGCATGTTGTCAACGTTGTGAAATGCTGCAATTTGGTTAGGTTAAGGAAACATAAGTACTTGGTTAGGTTGGGTTAAAATAACTACATTCCATACGTCAGTTAATTTACATAAACCACTTCAATAAAAAAAATTAATGTTGACTTTTGTGTCACACAGGAACGAACACCAGTCTCCTGGATGAAAGTCTGTCTTTTCTGTTAAATATCATATACCTACCTTCCCCCACTGCATTGAACTACGATGCTATGGGAATCCCCAGTGCGTTACAGACGCCAACGGGTCTTAACAATGTTTCCATATGCAGAGATGGGGACTCGAGTTTGAGACTCGGACTTGAGTCCGACTTAAGTCGCACACACAGTGACTTCAGACTCGACTTGAGACTCGTCCTCAAAAGACTTCAGACTTGACTCGGACTCGAGGTGCAGGACTCGTGAACAATGTTTATTTTTAGGAAACGTCTGATGAGCTTGCTGTTATTCCCCTCCCTCCGTTACTTATAACCTGCCTACGTAACACGTAGTATCAGCTGCTCGCAGCCACATGTGAGAGAGGACAACAAACACCATCAGCTGCAGTGCCATTCTTCATAAACTTTGGCTTTAAAACTTCATACAACAAGGCCCAAACAAAGAACCGCTGAACGCAAAACAGGTTAGTAACCTGAGGTTAGTAAACATGTTTAGCTCAGCATTGGCCACCTAACTTTACCTTGCTTCTTGCTTTAGCTACTACCTACGGGAGTTGAACTTCGACTGTCGTTCATTATGAAAAGATGAATGAGCGCTTGTTTGCTTGCCAAACTTGTGGTAGTCGATTAACATAATCATTTACGTCCCGCTGGCTGCCATCACGTTAATTATCAACGTTGGCTGCAAATAGGTTACAGATTTATTGTTGATCATGTAACATTACAGTTTTATTTAGTTATAAAGTTACACTGGGTTTGAGAGTCTGGGAAATGACTTAGAGTAGTTTTCTGTCATTAACTGCATTGCACATTACATGGTTGTGCTCTGTGAAAAAAAGGTTACAGTTTTACTGGGTTTGAGAGTTTGCGGGGGGTGTTGACTTACAGTAGTTAATAGGCTGTCATTAATTGCATTGCACATTACATGTACTGTAAGTGAAAAACAGGTTACAGTTACAGAATTCCTTATAGCTATGCAGTTTTATAAGCAGCCTGGATTGAACGCAGCAGGTACAACATTCATTACAACCACAAGTGACTTGAGATTAACTTGTACTCTTGCTCAGAGACTTGACGTGGACTCTAGCTTAAAGACTTGTGACCATCTCTGTCCATATGTGATGAGTTGGAAGTGAGAACAGGTTGTCTGAGGTGAAGTGCTCGTAGATTCACTATGTGAGGGACGTTACAGGTCTCTAACGTATTTGTTTTTTCCTGGTTCCTACTTTCTCTCACTGTGGGACTATCTCAATAATTTGGTTCCATGGATTTCATTATCATGATTTTTTAAGAATCACTGAAAATGAAGGTGTAGATTCAGAGCTCATTATTGTTTGAAAGAGTTCAGGGGGTTAAGGATATCGATCACAGCCTCTCTCACCCTCACATCCCAGTCAGACAAATTAAAAGTGTCTTTTTTCTTTACTGCTTTTCTTGTCAACAACAACTGGTGCACTGCCAAAATTCTCCGGGTGGAATTAATACGCTAGGAGATTAAAATAAATAAAAACTTTTTTGACACGAATGGTTCGGGTCACACAGCACAGTGATGCAGTGGTTAGCACTGTTGACTCACTGCAAGAAATTTCAAACCCAACGGCCAACCGAGTTTGCATGCTTCTCCACTTCCCTTTCAGCGTCGGCCGATGGCCGTGCTGGTCACACTACACAACTTGCCGTCTTGTGACGGGAGTCTTGAAGTTGTTGTGGCGTTCACACTACGTGACTGATAGGTGACAGGGGGTCACACACTACATGAGCTGACAGCGGCTGTGTCACCCGACTCTGGTCTCTAAACCACGTTTTCTCAAGAAAACACACGTGAAATGTGAAACCGGAAATGACATGACCTACATACGAAACAGCTGTTGTTTGTTATTACAAAGATAGCAATTATAAAGACAAAGAATATGGGTGAAAGAATGGATTAGCACACGCAGGAAGCAGGGATTGTCTGAGCTACAGAGAGAGCTGGAGGTGAGTAAAAAGTGTTTTGCAGTGAAAAAGTAGCTGCCTGCTCTGCCAGCTGCCTGCTCTCATTGGCTGGATGTGGATGTCGAGTCGGCCGACTTCTCCAGATATTTGGCATGCTAGACATCTGGCAGACGACTGCGAAGTGGCAGTGATGTGTCGGGGGGCGTTTTGATGCGTCGCTGAGTAGTTCACACATAACGACTGGCGACCGCAGATCAACCGCTGATCTACTCCCGGTCACATCATGACCATCGTTGAGCGGCAAATCGGGATAAAAATCGTGTATTGTGAACTAGGCTCGTAAATTGCCCGTAGGTGTGAATGTAGATGTTCCTCCAGTGCCTTCTTGTTAATACAGTAGTAGATAGTAATGATAGTGTTGACGTGATTCAGACTTCGAAAGGACTTTTACACAATTAAGCCATATTTAAAATACTGTCACGATGGTTGCAATGATAATACAGAAATATATTTATGTTGTAATTCAATTTCAATCCCCTATTTAAATAATAGTGTTATTAAAATGCCTTTGTAGTCTAAACACAGTCAAGATACAATAGAAGCATTAACTGCTGAATGTCTTATCACAGTCAGTCAATCGCCTTCTCCTCCCCAACGGTGGATCAAAGGGGTATCCATCTGCTATTACTGAGCTAATGCCATGCGCTCTTTCAGTTAGAGGATTTCTCAGATGTTATCTCCTTTTCATCCTGAACCGGAGCTTTATTTCCTCTGAGACATGCACTCAAAAAGCAGCACCCAATCTAGCAAAACAAACAAAGTATGAGACAAGAGCGAAGGGTAATTGTTTTAAGATTTATATTTCACTGTTTTTAACATTAAAATGCAACATTTTACCTATTAGGTCATGTATCTGTATTAATTTATGGATGCTTTATTAGAAAAATGTAAGGCAACAGAGGCCAAGCAGAGTCAATAATTGATTTTGAGATTCAAATCTTACCTCACTGCTGAGCTCAAGCATGGAAATCCTGAGAAATCTAAGTTGCCTTTGGTTAGGAGAATTAATAATTAGAGACACTGACAGCAAAATGCTCCCTAAATGAATGTGATCTCATCCCTGCGGAATGATCTTGGACCCTTGAGGTGAGATATGTGTACATAAATAAGATTTTCCTAAAGCTATGAAAACTAGAGAGAAAGTTATCTAATCTTTGAAGCAGGGCTGCTATGAAAACAAATAATCGACTATTCAGATTATGAATTGCAAAATGACTGATGATCAACTTTTAAATTTAGCTTAGGGCTGTTTAAGGCATATGCTAACAGTAAAGACAATAAAATGAATACTGCATTCAAAAATACATATTTTAATGAACTTTGAAATGACCATTTCAAAGTAGGGTTGCAAAAAGTTGCTTCTCTTAACAGTTCTCTTAACAGTTATAAAACTTATAACTCTCTTATAACTTACTTGGTGAAGAATCAGATGCTGGACTCTGAGTTGAATACTTAGAAATATGCAAGTGGTATCTGCATGTATACTAAACTAATCTAATATTTTGCTCTGTTCCTTTAGTAGAGTTGATATTTAAGTGTAGGGATGAAACACTTTGATGGCTATATTTTCTCACTTTTAAAAGACAAAACAACGATTCTTTAGGTTGAAAATATAATCTGCAGATTAATCAATAATGAAAATTATTAGTTAGTTGCAGCCCTAAAAGCAATTTGAAAATATTCCATCAAGAAGAAACCTCCCTTTATTAATAAATTTACCTCAGTAACAGCACTCAGGACCCGAACCCTCTTGTCCATTTTAAAGCAATAGAGCAAAAAGCTCAGTATTTCCCTTTGAAATGCAATTAAGTATATGTTCGAGAAGAATGGTAAACCTGAGGTCAAGTACCAATATCGTTATACTAAATCAGTAAATATACTTCCCATCTCTCCTACGTTAACTGATACATGAAGCCCTGCAGGATAAGCCTGGATAAGTCTTCAACCATCCATTCATCTAAACATCCAGGAGGAGGCTGACACGCTTTATGAATGTCCTACATCACTAATCTTGGCCACCATAAATGAGGCCCTTTTAGTCAATAAACAGCCAGATCACAACGACTACATCCAGTCATTATCTATCAAGTCTCTCGATTGAGAAGCCCGATCTAATGACCTGATCTTGCTGAAGCCCGCCAAAGTGCATCATCAATAACTGCAAGCATGGATGGCTCCGAAAGGCCAAAAGCATGCCGCTATTGCCTGTTGGAAGATAATGACTCTTTAAAGAGATTATCACTTTACATTGCTGGGCTGGTTTGTTTGCCAGTTTGCCACATAGTATATTGATGTTGGTATCAAACAATAAAGCTTTCATATCGTTTCACATCTCAGCACCACTCATACGAATATGATATACAGCTGACCTTCTACTGGGCACTGTTTGCTCTGACATGAGTTTGGTTGCCGTGTCTCAATGCATCTTGACAGACAGGTACGCTAAGGGCTGAGAATGTTATGCTACTGTATTTTTTCTTTCGACAGTGGAGCATGAGTTGGTGGAGCTTTGTTTTGCCAGTTCATATTTCATGTAAGTCAACGTCACCCACCTGCCCTTAGTGCAGGCCCTTACAGATGATTCCCCACATCACAAAAGATTCAGTCGAGAACATGGCATGCTGAACCACTCATCCTTTGGCTGATTTGTCTTATATAAGCATGCCAGTTTAGAAAATGGGTAGTGTAGAAAAAAAACAATGCTTTAGACTAATTGAATTCCAGAGAGAGATTTCCAATTTTAAGATAGCAGTCTATGGGGCAGAGTATTACCTTTGCAATGGCCTCATCCTCATTTCTTTAAAACATTTACAACTTCTAACATTAGCATTTACATTTATGGCATTTGGCAGACTGGCTTATCCAGAGTGACTTAGAGTACTGCTCAGTTTTCATAATCAGCAACAGCATCGGATCAACTGAAGACATTTCGAAGCAACCTGATCATCCCAGCATTCAATCTACCATAAGTGTCCTACAGAGAGTTAACTGGTGTGCTAAACTAACAAGTTTCTACTCTTTCCCTTGAATGCATTTCCATTTATGTAGGACACAATAGGCAGTCGCACTTCACTTAGTGCAATATAGGATACAATCTTTATTGTAGAAAATGCTGGGCAGAGTGCTCACATTGTCAGCATGGCAATTTCTTTGCACTGAAATAGTACCTTCTGTTGCATTGTATCCCAATAGTTAATAGGCATTCCACAGGCTTTAAGCACATGTTACAGAGATTGTACCATTATAGTTATTAGATGGATTATTATATGCTATATTTGGCTGAAGATGCTTTGTGACTTGGCAGTAGTTTCACAAAGAACAGTGTACACTTGATGTACTTCACATAAGGCTCTGTTCCAAAAGAAATAAAGATAGTTTTTTGGATATTGTCAGTGCCCCATTAAAGGACAGGAGCATTTTCAAAGAGGTTTTGACAGAAATCCTCTTTGAGGCACTGGGTGTTTTTTTTCCCACACAGTTTTCAACAGTGTCACTGCTTACTGTCTGGAAAATGGTGTTAATCACAGCACATTGTAGTGTTGAACACAATTACACACCAAATGTATTGCCATTTAACAGTGTCATAGATGTTTTTATGTCTGGTTTCTCCTTGGTGTATCCCATCACTGGCTAAAGCAGGCTCTGTTATGTACAAATTAGCCAAATAGCCCAGAAAATAAACTAACAAACAAGGAGCATGTGTAAGAGAAAGTGACACCAAGGACAGACACACATTTATGGCCATTTGGATGCGTTATTAGGCACAAAAACTATTAAATGCTTAAACTTTGCCAAAATAAATGGGCAAAAACTACATTTAAAAGCTGGGTCCCTTATTATACTAGAATTATACTTAGAGTATGTAACGTGTTCACAATGGTAATGTGACAAAATGAAGTAAACTCAAAAAAGTCCCTTGAAAACGCTTTTTTCCCCTTTCTCTTTGCAATTTTTAAAGTTTTGGCAATAGCACTCTAAAGTCGCCGTTTGATTGATGTCCAATGACACGCATATTTATCATTTCCTCTTAGTATAAAGAGGTAATGTTGTTTTTGTGTACTAACTAACTAAATGCAAAATCAGTACACTTTCTTATTAATTATTAATTTTGGCAGGGGTTACTCTGGTGGCTGAGGGGCCCTAAATTGCCTCAGGCTGACTTGGATGGTGATGGTGAACATTCAGTAGATGGATGAATGTAACGGTAGATGGACTTTACATAGATACACCCATTAAAAGGACCGAGAATGGGTGCTGACTCACCCTGAAAAGAAGCTGTAGCTATATAAATGTAAATGATGTACTATGTAAACTATATTATGCTGATCTCTGCTATACGCAGCATGGTCATCCACTGCATGCAACACATGAAAATTTTATGCAGGATTAATACGGCCTACTAAACAGAAGGTCAGAGTGTAGCACATGGGAGTCACTGGACACAATCCAGGGGTACAAAAATCTATTCAAAGAAAACAAGTCCATAATTATCACCAAAAACAAGTAATACTGAAATTAACTAAACATCAGCAACAGCTCCTGTAATTAATAGCTAAACATCAGTGAACAGTTTGGAAACAAGGATAAAGACATCGAATAGATGTTGATCTGAGGGAAGGACTTCTGAGCCAGGCTTCAAGCTCTGTGTCAGCAAGAAATCCACCCTGCTCATGTATGTGTAAAAAATGTGCTAATCGGTGTTGTTATACTGCTTACTTAAGAAAGGTGCAACAAAATGAATAGACCACACTGCACAAACTCTTCATTGAGTAGGTTATGAGTAGGTTGTCTGTTTACAAGCAATTTTGTTTTTTTCTCATTTTCACATAACACGCATATTTTATCTGCAATGGCCATAATGAAGATTTAAATTACATTCACTACATCCATTAATTTCAAAAAACATTGATCAATACATTTCTTTAAAAACTTTTCTCAATTGTACCTTAAATCTACTCTGAGGAGAATGTGCTTAATATTTATAAAGTTATAAAGCTTTCAAAGATGTCAAAGATTTAAACAGCAATAATCTGTAGCTTTACACTAATATAGTGTCCCAGACCTCAAGATAAACCTGCTAGGTTGTTATTGTTTCAAAAAAGCCCAAGGCAGTAATTTATCAGTTTGTGAATCTTGTGTGCATGTTAGATAAATATCAAATAACACATGCACCAGAGCAGGCAGTGAAGTACTCTAAAACTTATTTCATGGATTCGGGCCAAATGCGTGGATATTCTGCTGCTGCGGTTCCTTTGAGGTCCCTTAAGCTATGCATTTTTGTGATGATCAAGCCTAGTTAGACTATAATCAGTGCAGCAGTGGTCTTCTGTAAGGCACCGATGAAATTCTCCTCACACACATTCAGACTATAGGGAGAGATTTTAATCAAGGCAAGTATAATTTTTCCACTAATGTTTGTCACCTCCAAAACAAGAAATCAAGGTGCCTGATTGTGAATGTCACAGAATTCTATAAGCTCTATGATTACGTATTAAAATATTAGGACTTTGTGGAAATATTAAAGCACAGAAATAGACTAATACAATAATATATATATACACACACACAGTATATATAATCTGTATTCTTGTTGCACAACATCAAACAGCATAAATGGAAACATGTCCACAACTTTCCTGGAACAACATGCATAGATACTTTGAAAAGATAACCAGATAGAATATGGTCAATGACAAGATATTATTCACAGACTTTTTGTTTTTGCACTGGGGTGCTAGATTATGCATGTGTCTCTGTTAAAGCCAGACATTCAACCAAACAGAGAAAACAGAATGTGAAGGTTGAGGCTCTTAACTGTTCACTTCACAAGAATAGTTAATGCTTCTGCGGTCTTCTAGCCTTTAATAGGCAGCAGAGTTAGACATCTCCAATGAAGCTGGTGCAGTCTGATGAAAGCACGCCATATGACTTTCTGACAAACAAATCAATATGTAAGGACAGAGCCATCTCTCATCATAGTAGCATATTCAGTTTTAGTAATTCATGGAGGCATTATCTTTTTCCTACTGCCTCAGTCAAGAATGAATAGTGGATTAAATGCACTACATTTTGACCGATGTTTCCAAGTTCAGAGAAGAATGTCTTTATAGGAATAGCAAGCCCTGTGGTAGTAAGCGCTGCACAATAATATATTGTTCTTATGCATTATTTAATGGGACTGTGGGGAAGATAGTGTTTGTGTGCATTTCAAATTCTGTATGAGATCATGTAGCTCTCTTAATTGGCTTTCTCAAGAGAGCCAAAGGGAAATGCTGTTCTGGCAGAAGATATTGATCAATATGACCAAATGCAGCAACTGAAAGCATGATCTAAATCAATGTCACTTTCAGGTAAACAGTAGAAGACTAGAAGCTGCAGTTTAAGACATCACTGGAAGTTTGCTATTATGCTACACACAGCCATTGTTTTGTGTTTACATAAAGATATCATATTGCTTTTTTAAATGGCCATGTAAAGGCTCTGACACAGTGTTGGGAGCAACAGTTTAAAGCTGCCACAGTAGCAGGATGACTGCACAACAGTGGTGCTTGAGGTAGACAGATGCCACCAATAATTTTCTTAACCGAGTCAACAGAGGAAATGGGCGACTGGCTGGTACCATGCAATAGATTGCATGGATATACACTGTGATGCTCCTCTGCAGTTTAAATCCCACATGATCTACAGTATGTGACATGTTTTTCCCAATTGAATATTTCTGTCAAGACAGTTGAATATGGTATTTGGATTTTGATGGCTGCTTACCACTGAGCTCAGCTGGGTGTTCAATATCATACCACATCCTGCACAGTATTCCTGAAAGAATTAGCTCTCTAACATCCATATAGATCTTTATGTGAATCTGTATCCCTCCTTCAGACAACTAGTCTCTGAAGATTGCTCTCCACTGTTTCCTTCAATAGCCCCCCCACACCAAGCTCCCATTGTTCATTCTGGTCAAACCCTATTGCTCCATTTTACATGTGACACTCATCATTTAGTACTAAGCAGGTCAGTCTTTAAGCACCAGTGTTCTTCGCGCTAACCTGTTTTATCAGTCATTTCCAGAAACAAACAACTTTGACTTAGCCATCGTTAACATTCATGCTTCGGGCACACATCCATGCTCCGTGACAATAAATGACAGTTTTCCTTATTCACATGTACTGCTCAGAGGTGAGAGTCTAAAAGCCTCCGAGATAAAAGGAGTCATGCAGCAATCATTATTTCAAAGGTTACCAAGTCAGAATACGAATGTTCTCAAGACATACAAAACCATCACATGTGTGAACGTGCTCCCATGCGTGCTCTGTTTTATGCACTCTTTAGTTTTATTCTTGGAAGGTTTTAGAGAGTTTTCTGCTGTTTTGCTTGTACTGCAGTTTGTTTTGTCTCAATTCATTGATTATTTTGCAAACAAGCACGTTTGTTTGCCTAACATATTTGTAGTGAGTGTAGTTCGATCATTACTCCATTTTCAACACTGCTTGTCCTGTGTTGAAAATGGATGTCGCAGGGGACAGCAGCCCTTCCCAGCACACAATGGGCAAGAGGCAAGGTATACTCAGGACAGGTCACAAGTCTAACACAAAGCTAATAAAGTCACACTCACCTTCGAACAGGGAAAATAAAGGTTCCAATGCACATAAAGTCAATAAAACTTTCTGATTCTGATAACAGTGCATGTCTTTGGGATGGGTTTCTTTTACGCTGGTTTTCTCTCACACATTCGACATAATGCCCAACATGCTGCACAAAACATCTTTTTTGTATCCTCAACCACTGTCAATTAATTCATTATGTAACGTGTAAGAAGAAACATTCTTTGAACAGGGTAATCTGTACTTGCTGTATCAAATATATCACATCAGTGATCAATAGCTCTGTTCATGACTTGCAAAATGTCACTGCAGTAACCTTTTAGTGTAATATTTTATTGCTCTTACCTTTTGCTCTTTTGAAATTTGAAAGTTTAAAAGTGGAAAGTGTAGTATGCCTCCTGAGGCCTGTATGTTATTTACCTGTGTTTCCTCCAGTATTCAGTGCTTGGAGTGCACCACTGATTTCTTGTGTCACTTTGTTACTCTCTAACCTTAAAAAATAAATTCCAGGGGTAGTTTTAGTTTAATTGCTTCAGTGCTTTGGTGGCTACTCCTTTTGATCTTTTTGGCTAGTTGTAATTATGCTCTTCCTTAACTTTTTCATGCATCTTGAGCACTAAATAACTTGACTTGCCTTGGGAGAAACATCTATCTCATTCTGTCGACTGATAGCAACTTAATTGGAACTTACTTTCTCCTTTCTTTACTGGGTAGTCCAGAAGTCACTGTCTTATTGTTTATTCCCTGACATAATTTCTTTAAAGTCTGTCACTGTTTGCATCATATTATCCTTTGATGCTTTGTTGTTTATTTCCAGACAATGCATGAGTACAAAGGCAGTCTGAGTTTCAAAAGGGGAAATGCAAATTCCTTCACATAACAAGAGCAGTCCACTGACCCTTCTCATCTTCAACAAACTACTTTCCCTGCTGGAATCAGACCCTTATCACTTCACCCCCAAGCCAGCACACATTACTGTGTGGTACTGTGACATTGAACATAATTGTGTATGGGACTGACTGAAAAGCATGCATGCTACTGTAAAAGTCACTTACTGCATACCGTCTTTTAATTATTAAGAGTAGCTTGAAAAACGTTAATCTCTTTTGCAAATGTGTACATTTAGCAAATGTCAGTCTGTGAGCATGACTCACTGTAAATGGCTATTTTAATATGCCTTGGATAGAGAACAAAAACAGGTTGATACATTCTGTTATGAAGTCTTTTATACTGCCAATCAATAGCTTGTGCGTGTTGTTATTCTCTCATTCCGGCAGTGGCTGATAACCCTCTACTGGTCCCGATTTCATAATGCCAACACATGACACCAGCACCATGAGCAGCTGTTGTAACACAACGCAACAGAATGGCAAGGAAGAGAGACCCCATTAATCTCACCCCATGGTCCGTATATAGCAACCTATAAAGCAGGAACCATTGTCACTTTCTTTTTATGCATTACCTGCTGAGATATGAATTTGTTCTGCCGTCGTCTCCTGCCTGCAGTAGCATTGTTAAACGTGGAAGTATTGGCAATAATGCATGATAATGATAATGACCATCCTGTCTGATTTCATTATGCAAACACATGACAGCAAGTGCTCTGAGCTTCTGCTGTAACATCCTGCAACACATTGAGAAGCCAAAGACCTGATCATCACCGCTTGCAGCACACACATCTAATAAAAAAATGCACATCTAAATACGTAAGAGCCCTGCTGCACGCACCGTTAATTCAAATTACAAATCCAATAAAGCTCAAGGGTATCAACCCTCCAAAGAAAAACCTAATTAACCTCTGTTTTTAGAAGTCTTTTCAAGTTCCTTATGTTAAAACCTGTATGATGCACAGCTTTTACCAAACATAATTTCAATTTGCCCCATTCACTCAGCCATTCAAAAACACAGGGTTCAGCCTTTACTGAAACACATCACAATAACAGTGAGCCAAGCCCCTGAGCTAGCTGCTTGAGATTTTTTTTTTTTTTACATAAAAGCCTTAAATGACGTATACAATACGATTTTTGTATTGCTCTTAGACATAAGAGGCATCTGACACAATATGGAACAATGCCAATACCTCGTGACAACTTTCATATTTCATCTTACTGTGGAATTTCAGTAGACAGTTGTATAGAGGTGGCACAGTGTAGGGACATACATTCAGTCTTAAGCCTCCCCAAGAGTAAAGGAGAGTGTATACAGTAGATGCAGCTGGTAGTCACTCTTTTCCAATAGCACCGCAAGCTGCAGTAACACTCACTGCATGCCCTGATGTAGCAACACGGCTGGCCAATGCCTACATCTTCCCTGGGGATGTCTTGGAAGGTATTATGCGGATAAAGCAGAGCTATATGAGGGATGTTCACTTGACTTTAGTATAAGCATATTGACATCTAACCCCACCTCAATCTAATAGATTTACAACCTCGCTACCTCCACGCAGGCATCCTGAACCCTCACTTCTCCCATCTGCTGTTGCCGATATCCTCTGAGTGATGATATATATACAGATATTTCCAAAAACCAGACACTGACCTCTCCTGCCCTGCATGCCAAAATCTGAATAGCCTGAGTGTAACAAACTTCCTAAACATGCTGAGTAGAATCTGAGGAGGCAGAGCTTATTGAGTAACTAGAAAATGATGAGAGGGGCTAAAAATTCCAGCTGCAAACGTAATTGCCAGCATTCTCTCACAGCGCCCATGAGATCATTATCATGCTGCATCAGTGATTCTGTATCCCTTTATCATCTCTAAACCTGCTTAGCTGATTGTCAAAAACCAAGATGATGTGCAGCCCTCTAACTTGCATACACAGTGCGCACACACTGCTGAGGCCTCCACTCACCATAAAACAAAATAATCATCTGGCTACATGGCTTTAAACTCAACTCAAAGGGACACTGACACGTTTTCCTAATCATTCAAGCTCTGTGGCTCCACAGTAAAACTGTCCACTCTCTCAGCATTCAGTGCAATTTGCCCTAATGGGAGGATTTCAGTGCTGCTGCTAATTTATGAAAAGTCTCTGCATAGTGCTGATGCAGACACGCCCGGGCTGGGCCATTTCCACACGGACTCCAGTCTCTGGGAATTCAACTCATATGTCACTGTTTAACCATCTTCATTGCACAGTTTGGAGCCACAATACAGCTACAGTATGATAGGGCTGTTTGGGCCTATCTAACAGACTGTACTGTAACACTATCAATAACTGCTCCACCACATGAGAGCTGAATTTCTCAAGTAGCCTGAACACATATCTGCTAGACATCATATTATCCAGCAGACTACTGTGAATGGCTGTCTTTAAAGTAAACTGCACATTAAGCAAGGAAGACATACTAGAAATAGATATGTTGCTGCTTAAGATAGATAGATAGATAGATAGATAGATAGATAGATAGATAGATAGATAAATAGCAGGCCTATAATTCTACATTTAGTAGTTTGCACAATCAATGCGGCACATCACATTTTTGGACATTGTTCAGCTCGTCAGAGGCACAGATTCATCCACACATGTGTCAAGAGTGCAAAGTCTACAAAGTGACTTACCAAAAGTGAGACTAATAAAGCAGATGCCGAAGGGTTGATCCTATTGCACATGATTCCCGCGGTCCACACACTCGTATCATTGGATAAATTCACAACGAATCTCAGACGGTAGTTCATTTATTCCATATTCACGCGTAAAACCTTCTCATCGGGCTGTTAAGGGCTTGTGCTGAAAAAATCCAACGGACGTGATGAGCGACAATCTGCTGCTGAAGTGTCATCAACAAGAGACAGTGGGATATCTTCTACCTGCGTCGGGATGAAACCCCACCTTAAATCCCTGTACGATCCGATAGAGGCGTTAAGGCAGAAAACGTAAAGCTGAAATCCCAAAAATCCAAAAGCTCAGGAGAGTCCGAGGCTTTCGTCCGAACCGCGTTCAGAGGGGTTAAAGCGTTAGTACGTGGTCGTATCAAGTCCCCCGCGTAAGGGGGTTGTAACGCAGGAATACGCGGAATTAAATGCCCATTAAACCTCACGCTTGTTATAAACTGCAGTACGGATAGTGCCAGGACAGAAAGCTGAATCCGGGGCTCTTTTTGAAGCGATAGATTGCGCTCTTGAAAAAAGCCTCTGCCGGTTGAAGGTTGGTGTAAAATTCAGGCTTCGGATCCGTCAAAAATCACGAAGGTCGAACCGTCGACACCAGTTTTCTAGTAATAACAGAACTACAGAGCAGGTATCACGCCTGTTTTACTGGCAGTTGTTTGCCATTACTGTAGCCATTTGTTGTCATAAGTTCCCCTGTCTGAAGCGCAATGAAGGAATCCCACCCATGCACTGATTCCGTGTTTTTTTCTTTCTCCTTATGCGTACCCATGCGAGCAATTACTTTTCATACACGACTTGGTCTGTCCTGCTCCTCAAACAAAGCAATGCGGTCGATTTCTCCAGGCGTGATGTGGCAGGGAAGCTTGCTGTGTCCTACAGAACAGGCAGCCTTTGAAAATGCGCCTCTACTCCTCATGCGGGCGCCCACCTGCGTAATAAGAGCCCGATATAAATGAATACATGTTGTCACGCCATGATGTCTGGAGCAGAGCAGAGCCAAGTGGCCGGTGGACAAATTCTTGGTATCTCAGGAAACGACTGACACCTTTCATGGGCAGTGTATCACTGCAGCAATGGCATGTCTTTTGAGCTGCATTTAAATAATATACACGGCCAACCGAGGGATTCTTTCTCTGTGGTGAAGATAAGAAGAAATTGTTTTTTCAACATGACGGTGGGTTCATGTAGAGAGGAGGCGCTGTGAGGTGTTTGTGATACTCCGGGATGGGCTGGTAGCTAATGGTCCAGCACAAGATACTGCAATGGTGGGGAGGGAAGTGACGGTGGGCTGTTGGGTCAGTGCTGCACACCATAGGCATAATGTTGTTTAGGCTGTAGCCTACTCTTTTAATTACTTTATTTTTTTTAATCTTCAATGCCCGACATAATAAGCAGAAGCACAAATAACGTGATCACCCACATGTCTCATGCTTTACTTTGCTGTGGAAGAAGACGCACTCCTCTTGGCCCAGATCAATGGAAATGAAATATTCAGTGTATAGAAAAATAAACATGAATATCCTCCCACCAGAAAAAACAATGTGTAATCCTCTCAGAGTTGCAGAAGAAAGCCAGAGACAGCCCATCCTTCATCATAATGTTCAATGTGCCTCTAAGAAGAGGATAACATGTTTTCAGTGCTTTTTCTTGCATATTCAACCCCAAGTTTATTGTCTGCCTGCATGGAGGACATGACAAATCCTGTCAAATCCAACTGATTTGACAGCCTGAGCATCACACATATTGCACAGACTTGCATTGTATTGTGGATGAAATGGTGGATTTTAGAGGCCTAAGACATGCAGAGAATTCACCTTTAATGTACAGTTGATTTAAATGTCTGCTATGAGCTGAATTAATTAGCTTTAAAAAGTACCTCATCCTATAAGAAAATTTAAGATACAATAAAAATATCACACATATTGTAACAGTTCCCTGATGTAAGACTAGAATAATGTTAAGAAATAAAAGTAGTACCATAAATGGCAAGGTAACTGCTCCTTATAGAGTACCACAGGCACACTTTATGTCCTTAAAAGGGAAAATTATAGGAATTGAAAATCTTTAAAGGAATATTTTTTTTTCTCATGCATCGTTTTGCAATAAACACATCCTCTTACTACTGTAGTGGTAAGTTTCATGTCATCTTTGTTTCACTGCTGCAACATGACAGGCGTCACAATTATCTAACGTGCAACTCTTTGTACAAGAACAGTAGCTGGTTTTAATTAAAGGGCAGTTCATAATGGGTGGAGCACCTCCAGGGCATTTTAAGTGGATCGTGGATCAGTGAGATGGGACACAAACTCATTGTGGGAGACTCATGCACTTGCAAAGCACGCTTCCTGTTTGAAGCGGCAATATTTCTGTCAAAACCAACCTACTTAACTGTAACTCAACAAATATTCAGCACATATTTATCTTCAAAAGGGTTGAAACCAGGTGAATTTAGATTCAAATGCACCCCCAAACAAGTTATGTGCCTTTTGAATAGATGCCGATCCTCCAAAATGTCATTGTGCCACAGAACGTGCTGTAGAGTTTAACTTTCATTATTTGACACTCTGAGCCCAATCTGAATGAGCATGTGTGTGCATGAGGTGGGTGAGCGCATAGGACGCATGCAGCGAATACTGATAGAAACTGAAAAAGAGCCATGAAGGAAGCCAATCTGCTATTTATATCAGGCTGCACTCCACGGGGCAAGGCTCCCTCTTACAGTAATGCACTGTAAAAGTGATTGATTAGTGTTATATTGAGAGATTGTCCGTCTTAACTGTCTTCACTCGCCAAAGTGATGAAATTACTGCTCACCAGTCTTTGAAAGCATAATAGCAGATTAGGTCAGTGTGATTCATCCACTCAAATAAGGAAACTTGCCATTCCCTAAAGTGCAAAACATAAGATGAGGATCAGCACTCAGATCCAGTAGACACCACCCAGCCACCTTCAGAGGGTATGCTTAATGACCTGGAATATGTTACATTTTGAGGTTGCGCAATTTAGGTTCAGGTGCACACAGTCTTTGTATCTGTCCACACCCCGAAGAGCAATTTTTGGCACAACACAGTTGCCCATTGATGTTTTAACAAATTGCTCAGATCAATTTCCATTAAGGACAGTCCAATTCCAAATTTCTTCTTCCTGGCTGAGCCCAAAGGACGTATGATGTGATGCTCCATCAGTTCAATGTGTCAGTGAATGTTCTCGCTCTTGTGTACAGTATGTGTGTGTGTGTGTGCATGTACTTTGAATTTGGATTAGAATTAGTGTAGTGACAATAAAACGCTGTCTTCAGGAACAGCAACATCATTTCAGTGTATACAGTGCTCATCCTGTACATTAGCACTCTCACTCACGGTGAAAAAAAGTTCCTTTTAATGTACTTTCTCTAGTTTACCATCAAATGCGGAAGCACAGTAGATGTTAGTTCCACTTTAAATGTCTCTAATTGTCGTATCAGCAGTGCTTTTTTAACGTGGTGAAATAACAAGCATGTGCAGAACACTTAATGTTTCAGCAGACATACAGATATGTTTGTGCTTCTTTGGTTATGTCAAGCAGGTTTGTCCTCTGATCTCTGTAGGCATTAAAAAATGCAAAATTAAAAAAAGAGTGTTCTTCCAGTGGGTTATGATAAAATTACATATATTATATTGAATATGTACAGCAAAATTGCCTGTTGGCTCAGCATGAATGATGGGTCACTTTCATGGTACCCGTGTCACAAACGACAAATACCTCACGCATTATTCCACTCGTACCAGTTACTCATAGTGGGTAGTCATACCTTTCATGTCTCATATGTACTGTATTACAGCCTTGGCCCACTCTATGTTAAATAAAACAAGTGCTACTTAACAGCTTTAAGAGCTCTTTATTGTGTCCTTGGAAAATCTTAAAGATAGACATGAGCCATCTGGGGAAGTGTGAGATACAGCTCAATCACAAGCAGTCCTCCGAGTTTGTCTTTATGCTTTAAGTTATGTAAAGAATCCTACTGCTCTTTAGGACCAAAAAGGCAAAGCTTTGAGAGTAAAGACCAACATGTTTTAGCTGCAAAAACTTTCATCAGTGTTTCAACATGTATAGTTAATTCACGCACATCTAAAATAGCCACTTAAATGCCAGTATTTAAAAACATTAAAAATAATATCACTAAGTGTAATTAAGGATCTGACACTGCAGCATATTTAAACAGCTGGAGGATATGTTTAAAAATGAGGTCCCCCATTTATTCATCTTGGGTTCAGACTTTCAAAAAGAAAAGATCCAAAAGGTCCCTCTCTTTTTTTTCTAATGAAATTTAAATCACCTCCTCCTGGACCAAAAGAGACCTTCTCAATGGCACTAAAAGAAAAAGCAGACACTGGATGTCTGGCCTCTTTTAAGTGGCTTTCTACATGATTTTTGACATCCTCTCTCTTAATGGAGCTCCTGCACTCAGTAATTCAACATTTCAAAGAGCACTCTGTTTCACTTTCCACGGGGGCATGAAATCATCCATCACATCTGTTGTTTTACAGTTAATGAATCTCTGCATGCCTTCAGTCTTAGAAAATTATTCTGTATTTCTTGTATATGAACAATCAAGGCTATAGGATTTTGGATATTGCTAAATGTCTTTATCGCTGACTGCAAATGATCATGTAACCCTGATGAAAGCTGAGAGAGCGGGGTTTTTGATATTAAAGCTGTCTCCGTTGTTCTTCAAGATCCGCTAGAATTCTGAACTTGAACTTTGGAGGAGCTGCAAGGTTGTAACAGATGTTTCTTCTGCCCTTGAAGATAAATATACATATCAGTCCTTACTGAAACTTTGTGAAAGTAAATGTATATATTGGACTGAAAAAATATAAAATCCACATTTGACTTTGGTTTAACATCAATATGAATACTTTATGATTGCAATTTGTGACAGAGATTGGCACTACATGGCATGTGAATTTCAGGATTTAATTAACTGATACATTCATGTTGATTTTAAATAATCTAATCTCACAACAGTGTTATTTTTTAAATTTATTTATTTAAACCTACAGGTGATAATTCCCAGTGGGTTCATCACTGCAAGCAACACCCTTCACATTACACAGCATTTGATCCATTGTAAATATAAAAATATTGGCTAGTAGCTCTAAAATACTATTTTAATACAGGTATTAATTGTGAACTAGCTTATCTGTAGTCAAAACATATGAAGTCAGTGCTTCTAAAATGTGATTCATTGAACTCTGGATGGATCAGACAGGTAGTCAAAAACTCAGGCATAATAGTATTATGTGATCCTACCTGCACTTCTGAGAAAAGTATTAAGAGAGAAAAATTAGAAAGTTCATTTGAGCATTTCTAGCTAAAAACTATAATGTTTGTTCTGTATATAGATATTACACCCTATGATCTGTGTGCATGCAGTGGGTGACCATGATTTAAACTGCCACCCCTGATGGGAGTCTCCACAGTCCTGCCGAGAGCAATTTCAATTTCCCATATTTCTGAGTGTTTGTGTATGCATTCAAACAGAATGAGTTCAACAAAAATACAGCTAGTGCACGGCGGCATATAACTTTTTTTATTTTCTCAGTATATGTCCACCCCCCAACAATCTATTTTTACATTATGTACTAATTGTATGTCAAATTGCTCCAAAGTAGTATTGTCTGTGAGGTAAGTGGATTTTCCTATCTAAGGAAGGAAAAAGGCATCTCTGCAGCAGATTTTTCAAGGTACCATGGCAACAGAACATTCAAAATAAGTTTGATGAGAACAGTGAGAACAGCAGGCAAAGAGTGACTGATTACAAGGGAGACAATTTGTTACTCCAATTGCAAGAGCAACAGAGTCTGATTGCATGCACACACACAAGCATTGTGTCCTACTCTTTATCCGGACCACTGTACAAAAACACTGTTCTTCTCTGTCCTATGATGGCCCTTCTGTCAGAGGATGAGTGAGAGCAGCTGTAGCATCTTTGTGTGAAGATGAAGGATTCAGTCTTGGTTTCTGTTGCAAAAGGGCTTGTTTAACAGCTCAAGTGTTGGCATAGTAATGCGAGGTGGATACAGCTTTGATTGGCAGTGAAGCAGGATGAGCACCAGACATGCAGTGGGCGTGGGCTTTTTTTTTTTTTTTTTACTCAGAGAAACTCCATTTCAAATCACATAAGAGGAAGTGGCAATCAACACAGCGCTGCAGCTGTCTATCTCGGGTGGCTATTCTCACTTCCCAATCTCACTCTCCAGTGCTCGGCAAACAGACCACCGTCCTGACAAACATAATCACTCACGGCGCAGATTCAGAGAGCATCTGTCAGCAGGGAAAAAGGTGAAAAAAATGCTGCATACACTCTCAGTTAAACACCTTTTCACACTGAATACACAACTCTCAGTAGCACATTATTCGGTGATGATTGTTCTGTTAAATTCCCCATCATTGGGAACTTTGACAGAAATCACAGAGTAGACTTTGCCGATGTTTATTTGCAATGCAGGAAACTCAAAGAGAATCACTGATGCCATATGGTTTAAATTAATATTTATATCTGATGTTTTACATGAAAAATTAAGACTTGTCTAATGTCATAATCATAACAGTCATATTCTGAAGTGCATATTGCTGGCGCCAGATTCACCAGTTCAGTTGTGTTTTCTCTGTTCATTAGAATGTCCAACTACCATTAACGGCATTTTAGTCATATTGCTCTAATAATCTAACAACTTTAATAATGTATAACATCTTAATTAGAATATAGGAAGGCGATTATCACAACCCAACTATGGCACTGTGATGGCTGCTAACAAATGAGATCTACAATTGTTCTAGTAGCACCTCAAGGTCTGTAATATAAGACATTTTCCCCCATTATTGTGCTTAACTGTTGGAAGTAATTACTGCAGAAATTTGTCATGCAGCTTATCAATGTACCATTGTTGCTAGAGTTACAGCTGTTGTGAATGTAAAGTCTAGTAGCTATATGTCTGAAGTATTCAAGTCATGATGTAAGCCTGAGCTCCCTCCCCTGCAGATGAAGTGAACTAAGCTTAAGAGTCAGTGAAAGGACCTCTGACTAGATGGATCTGGAGGCTGCCATTGTGTGAGTTCATGTAAGTGAGTTTCAAGGCTCCTCACCATGGTTTTGTGCTGTAGAATAGATGAGTGTTAAGGTTCAGTGGGTGTATGGAATAGAGGCTACCAAGGCTGAGATAAAAGGAGGATGCCTGCTAACACAAAGTGGATGGGTGCCGGTGACTAAAGGCCCTACCTGAGCACAGCAGTGCCACAGAGCAACCCTCATCTCCTCTGGTTGACTCTGATAGAGTGTGTTATCAGAGCAGACAGGCAGGCTAAATCACTGGTTGAGTAAAGGTTAGAGCTACTGGTCTGTTACTTCGCCCATGAGGGCAAAGAGGTGAATGTCAAAGCAGCCTGAATCACAGAGGAATGCTCTGGGGCTGAGGGTGAGTCAACCCCCAGGGCAGGCTGAGGCACTGATTTATGCATCACTTGTGTTCAATGGTGCAACACCATATTAAATTGAGCAGTTCACTGATGAGCAATATGTAATCTACAGAGATCACTGGGTGCCCTTATGCCTTTATGTTGAGTATTGTGGATGTGGTTGAAGTTGTTCAAGCTGAGGCCTAGTTTTTCCAAACTTGGTGTTTAATTTGGTCATTTAAGTGCATCATGCACTGGTCACATTGCAGAGCAGTACAGAGTCGTAAAGTTGCTCCTTTGTTTATTTATTTATTTATTTAAACAGTGACCATACGAAGGTGGCCCTGAAGTGCAAATCACAACAGCATTTCGCCACAACACGACAGCAAATCGCCACAACACAACAGCAAATCAATTATATCAACAATTATGTTGTTGTGATGTGGCGAATTGCTGTAGTGTTGTGGTGAATTGCAGTCGTGTTGTGGCGAAATGCTGTAGTGTTGTGGCGAATTGCTGTAGTGTTGTGGTGAAATGCTGTCGTGTTATGGCGAATTGCTGTCATGTTGTGCGAATTGCTGTTGTGGTTTGCACTTCAGGGCCACCGTACTATACAGATACATATTGTTACATCCAGATAAGCAATGCAACAGATAATGTATATATTATGTATAGCTTAAGCTAATTTGCAGCCCCACCACTACTGGTTGGACTTATTTACACAGTGTTTGCTAACGATGAAGCTACTTGCTAGCCTGCAAGCACTGACTGGCCCACAGCATGGAGCATGAGCAAAAAGTGGTGTTCAGTATGCACTATGGCTGTCAGTGCTCTGCAACGCGACGGGTGCGTGATTTTTTCCATCAATTTATGTGACTCTGTGGCAACCAGCACTTCCTTTCTGTTTGTATCTGTGTTCATGGAGGGAACTGGGGCACACAAAAAACTAATTCCAAAATTTCAGTAACTATCTTGTCTTCCACAGCCATTTATCCTCAGCAGGTAAAGGTAACTTCCTATCAATTTTTCGGTTTGGTCCTTTATGCAGAAAATCATTATGGAGCTTTCAGGCAAATTTCACTCTTATTTGCATAACGTAAAAAATATTTTGTCTCATCCGATACCATAATAGTTTGAGAGGCAATTTACTCGCATCCCACAGAAAATGAATAGGAGCTCATCATCGTCGCATCCCGCTATAAGGAAAAAAGAATGCTTTAACGCACACAACAAGGTTTGCTCGTAAGAATCCGTGTTGTAAAATTTTCCCTTGAAGTGCAGATTTCTTAGCTGACTGTGTTCTGGATAAAATCATGAATACATCCTACAGATTCATAGTTTATGAATAGGATTATGTTTTTACAATTATTTGACTTTATTTTAATATAATTTTCTAATGATGGTCTCTTTTGGCATACCATTTGCCTTTAGGCTTACTCATTTTTCCTTCTGTGTTTTCTTGTTAGGTCTCAGGGAGAAATAAAATTGTACATTTAGTATTTCTTGTTTCCACCTGGTACTTAAGAGTAGATCTGGGACTAAGCTATAATTGAGACTATGCAGGCTTCCATTAGTACAGTTGTCCAACAGGGAGGCAACCTGCTCTGGCTTCTCTGTGTGCTGTATCTGCTGTTTAAAAAAGCCATCATGGAAACCTTGTTTAATATTATTGGTTTCAAGCTCACTCTTCTTTCTCACAGGGCTTGCTTTTATTTGGGGATCTTGCACATTCAGCAAAATATAAGTTTGAGAGCAGCTGTACAGGCTGCATACTTGTCATTTTATGTTAGAAGAGTAAATGTGGTGTGTTCACTGGCTGACTGCGACGACTCTCTGTCTGCTCTACACTGACAGTCCTTTATCCATAAATCCCTCAGTTGGACAATAGTGCTTCAGGTTAAACAGCTGTTGTTGCTCTTTCCACACACGAGTCAAGTGTGTACACAGGAAGAGAGAGAGAGGTGGAGTCGAGCCTTGGGCACCTGCAGCTTTGCAACTTCAATAGATAACTATAAGTATGCTCAGTGTTTTGGCCCATGGCTCCCTTTTTTCTCTTTCCTGCCAATGTCATTTTAACCAGACTTGTGATAGAGCCTGTTTTCTGTGATACTCCATTAATTTCCCCAGGGGCTGATCATTCAATATTCAATAGCTACTGTTATGCAGCACCAACTGTGGATCAAGCTTCTGAGGCTGTTGTCTCTGACCAATATCATCTGGAGATCACAAGACTGAGACATGAAAAATAAAAATTACATCCAGTAGTCAGTTTGGCTGTCGTTACATGCAAAATATGTTTGTTCAACATTAATATATATGGAGAAAAAAAAATGTAAAGTGCCTGCATCACTGGCTTAAATATAGACAGTCTGTGACACATTTGAATGGGACAATCTTTCTCAATGCATATGTTTAGCAATGACACATTTTAATGATGTACTAAATGTTATTTCAAAATGTTCCTTATGTCACAGGAAACACTTCTTAATGCATTTATCACTTCTTTAATTTACAAATAAATTGTTATAAAATGGCTGTTTGTGTTAAAATAGTCCAAGAAGACAATACACAGTTGCCACTGTTACCACTTTTTAAAGAGAAGATGATGAGTTTCAGTTACTTCTGACAGAGTAATGTCTTTTTGGGCTGCATTCTGAAAAAATATACGCCAAACTCTGTAGCGCTGTAAAAGGGAGTATCAATAGCAGTAAGGGCTTATGCTTGTTAGTGCCTTTACAGTATACATTCACTAGTAAAGTTTGTCAGTGTAAAGCATGAGGGGAAAGATCAATTGGTGTTTAATCTTGTTTTGGTTCAACTGAATAGGGACTCTTTTCAGCAATTAACTCTGGCAATGATGGTTGAGACAGCGTGAAATCTCTTAACACACCATGACAGTGTTGTATATGTCCAGAAATGCACTCATACGAAAAACATGAAAACGATGTGTGATTTGATAGTCCTAAACATTCAAATAAGTGAGAGAGTGTTCTTGTACCGCTCCACAGTTATGGGTGTTTATAGGTGGATGGTGGGTGTATGAAGCACAGCTGCTTTTCCATTGACCATTAAAATGTTAATATGCTGAGCGGGAATTAAAGGGGACAAAATATCTGACATTTTGCATTTTGCAACATTGTCCTCCCTCAGTTGTTTCTACAAATGCTCAAAAAGAGCATTTATTTACATTTACATGGCAAAACCTGCTCATGGCAGTAAGAATTATGAATCTTGTCCATCTGAAGCAAAAGAGGAAAGTGTGATGTTATAGAGCCATAATGTTTACAGTAGCAGAGGCCAGGGTAGTTGGATGAGTCAGCAAATGTTGGGCTGTGTTTGAAATCACACGGTATTTATTTATTTGGTGTAGGAGACTGGGGTTTGAATCCCACTGCGACACATCCACCAATGTGTCCCTGAGCAAGACACTTAACCCCTCGTTGCTTCAGAGGCGTGTGATCTCTGACATATACAGGCAATTGTAAGTCCATTTGGATCAAGGACAAGGAAGTGATTTTGGATATAGAGGGAGTGATTTCAGAAACAGCCCTTGACTTTGAACGCTAGTTGTTTTCCTACAGTGGATTCTTGTTCCTTTTAAAGGGGACCTGCTCATTTCCAGCTTTATATTTTTATTCTGGGATTCCACTAGAGTAGCTTTGCATGATCCACAGTTCAAAAAAATCCTTATATATCTTATGCTGGCCCAGAGTTCATCCCCTGTCTGAAACAAGCTGTTTTACCTCCTGTCTCTTTAAAGCCCTCTTCTTAAAAGCCTGCTTTCTTCTGATTGGCAAAGTTCCTGGAAGCCTGCCAAGGGGCTTGTGAGCCACTGTTACCAGTTCTCTTTATACATCCAGTGCTGTGACCTGCATTACTTTATCATCATGCTGGTGTGCTCGATAGAATATAATAGTTTGTAAAATAGTGATATGGGGCACTAAATTTGACCACAAATGAGACAAGAATTAAGTTGGTAGTGGTAAGAAAAAGGTAGATGATGCCGGAGTGGAGTGTTTCTGGGGGCCACTCTAGGTACCAGATTTGGCATGGGGGCCTCACTGATTATTGTACCAAAACACAACTTTTGGAACTTTAGTTTATAAATGGACAGAGCTTTAAAGTAACCGCTAACGGTAACATTAGCAACTGTTAACTAATTATTTAGTTAGCTCATTTAGGAGCTTTGGACCTTCGGGAGGAGGAGGCTCAGGCTCCGTTAGCTAATGGGACCTTCAGCTGTACGCTAACTGAGCTAACAGCAGCTACCATTAACAGTAGTTAGCAGTTACATTAGCAACAAGTAAAGCCATCTGTCCATCAAGAAACTTTCCTTCACAACCAAAAAAGCACTCTCTGTGAGACATACTGAAGAAACTGCAAAAATGTGACCAATCTCCACAATTCGCTTTGATGATGGAGAAAGTGATATGAGCAGAGTGGTTGAATACTGAGAAAGACTGGATCGGCATGTCCATTCTAATTGGCATGTCCTTTCTAATACTGATAATCCAACATTAACACCCACTTCACAAAGTGATTAGACAGCTGTGTGGAGTTGAGAAAGAAGCCAAGATTTGAACTTTTGTATCTATCTCCCGTTTTCATTCGACTCAGCTATTTTTGGCACTTGTCGATCCCTTCCAGGACAAACCGTTTGAACCAAGCAGTTCATGTGCCTTAACCTAACCAAACCTAAACCATATCTGTGTCTGATCAAAATCAAACAGCAGTGATGTTACTCATTGCACTAATTCTTTATGGCTCATATCGTGAATTTTTTGCACATTTCTTGTAAATTATCCTATATATTTTTTTGCATACTTGGATATTTTTGATCTCTTTGCATTTTCTATATTTATATTTCTATATTTATGTTTATGTGTACTGTTAAGCAATATATATCAAGACAAAATCCCCGTATATGAAAATGTACCTGGCAAAAACCTGATTGTGATGAGTACGGTTTTGAAAGAGTTTGTCTGTCACCACAGCATGGACAAAAAACATGTTTTTGTAAAACTTGAACTTTGCAGGTTTGCAGGTTTAAAATCATGTCAGATCTTTAAATGTTTTTATCCAACCTTTATCCATAATTTGCCTCATCATCAAGCATAGGTTTATTTAATAAGAAATTCAACAGAAGAGCATTAGGTTTATACACTAAAACTACACACCATTGCACTTTGTTCTATTTGTGCCATGAGCCTATTGATATCACTCCCAGACCACAGATCTGCAGGGGAGAGCTTCATATACGGCAAAATTACTGGCTCAAGGTCTCGCTCATGCGGTGCAATCATCAATTCCACACCTTATATCGAAGAATACGGGATTCTTTCTGAACTCTTACCATGGGTGGAATATTGCTGGCACAAAATGTGTTTTCTTCAAGTAACAAAAGAGAGAGCTCATACACTGAAATGCAAAAATCTGAAGGGGAAACAGAAGGTACAGGCTGTCAAATATGCCTTTAGAGCATCTGTGTGACTGACAGAGGGAAGGGAAGAGAGTTTAACAGCTCTGCCCGCCCTTGTATACTTTTTACATAATAAACAACTTTACACCACCTTGACATGTTAAAATTAAATAAAGTTTTCTTGACAATTTTTTTGTCACATTAATGATTAAAATGCTTAAATTCATTTAAGTACAAAATACTATGCGGTCATTTATAGTCTCCAATATGGCAAATGGACAGCAGCAACTTTTAGCTTATCCGTTTCAAAGTGGAGTTGTTTTTGTTCATTTTCCAGAACAAACCTTTTGGTTAAACCAAGAATTAGTAGAATAATGTATGAACCAATGTGACCCAGTTTTTTATTTTTGTTCTGTTCAAGGAATTTGGTTATACACTGAACAAAATTATAAACACAGCCCTTTTGTTTTTGCCCCCATTCATCATGAGCTGAACTCAAAGATCTCTGACACATTTTCGAGTGGCTTTTTATTGTGGCCAGCCTAAGGCACACCTGTGCAATACTCATGCTGTCTGATCAGTATCTTGATATGCCACACCTGTGAGGTGGATGGATTATCTTGGCAACAGAGAAGTGCTCACTAAGACAGACTTTGACAGATTTGTGAACAATATTTGAGAGAAATAGGCCTCTTGTGTATAGAGAAAGTCTTAGATCTTTGAATTCAGCTCACTATGAATAGGGGCAAAAACAAAAGTATTTATAATTTTGTTCAGTATGAGTCACGCACATTTTTATCTGATTCTGCAACAATTACAAACATACATTTCTCCCCTCACTAACCAATTTGTTCAGACAGTCTTGGAAACGTGGAAGGCCCTTGGCAGAAGGCACTTCCACATCAAGCGTTCAGCATGAACAAGTCAGAGAGTTTCGCAGTTAGTGAGTAATTAGAACCAGTTGCTGGAGAGTAGCCAGTATTGGAGTCATTGTAAAGGCAGGTAGGGTATAAATTGTTCGATTGCCAAACCCTCAAGTTAAATGATATTTTCAATTTGTTCAGCAGCTATGGGCAGTGTGAATGAAACAATGTCAGATCCAATACAACATTTGAATAGCCATCTCATTTAATCATTGACCAATCTGTACTCATAGTGTTATTCAGCAAGTATGACATCACAAAAAGCTGAGAAAACGTTTGTACAGGAGTTACATAGTATGCTTACTTATTTGCTTTCTTGGCAAGAGTTGGACAAGCAGAATGATACCACTCTAATATATGTCCTTGTCAAGAAAGCAAATAAGTGTTATATGTAGCATAATAATTGTATTGAAGCCACTGGAGGGAGGCGACAAAAAAAGAGATTAAGTATGAAAATAATTAGCAAAGGTTAACGTAACTCAGTTTTGTTGTAAATTTGGATAAAACATTTACACATCTCGACTCTTTAAGAAGGAAATTACAAATTTTGACAAAAATACATTTTTTACCAAGGTAGTTCATCTTTAATAGTCCATTGTCAAAATAGAAAATATACTGTTTAATTATGGTTTGTGATGAGGCCATGTATCTAATTTGGTGAAATAACGATAGAAAATCAATTCTTCATGTGCCTCCTCATGAGTCTCGCTTTGCAGGAAGTAAATGACAGCCAAGGAAACTGAAACAAATGCCAACATGTGAGTAAAAATATCTACTTGTTCAGATGCGTAATGTGGAAACATGGTAAAAAATAAAAATACTGTATAATAGACAATCCGTGTGGGTGTATGCGTATGCATGGGAGAAAAACATTCTTCCAGCACAATTATTTACACCATAATATTACTAATTATATTGTATATATAGATATCACTAATTGTTTATTAGATATACATATACATATATGAAAATGTATATAAACCTGCTAAACGTGTGACAGATGGAGTGCAGCAGGGAGATATATATAAGTTGAGACTCGTGTCTCATTTATGTCTCATACATGTATGATGTCCCATATGATTGTAAAAAGACACTAAATATATAGACACGATACATATAGTGTCTTTTCCCCTATTTAATTTTACTCAGAAAATGATAAATGGACAAAAAGTGATCGCCTGTGACCTCAGTTTTGTCCCCAAAAGTATGCAGCTGTACTTTTGTGTATTTGGTCTGGGCCGTTTTTTTCAGGATTGGATCAGAGCGTTATTTAACAATTAAAAGATATCCTAATGCTACAGATTACAATGATGGTGTAGACAATAGTGTGCTTCCAACTTCAAAACAGGCAACAGTTTGTGGAAGCCCCTTTTCTTTTTTAATGTCATAATGCCCCCGTGCACAAAGCAAGGTTCAAAAAGTAAAGGTGTTCCAAGTTTGGTGTGGTTGAACTTGACCCTGACCTCAACCCCATCCAACACCTTTGTGATGAACTAGAACATCAAGGACGAGCGAGGACCTATCGCCTAACATCAGTGTCACACCTCGCAAATGCTCCTGTGGCTGAATAGGAGCAAATCCCTGCAAATAGGTTCCAAAACCATGTGGAAAACTTTCACAGAAGATAGGAGGGTATTACAGCTTGGTTTTGGAATGAGATGTTCAAGAATAAAAAGTATCATGTCCACACATGATTGGCCATGTAGTGCGTGTTGTGATGATGCCCCTTGACTCATGTTGGCTTTGCATGTGGAATGTGGAAAACAGGTATATAAATGGTAGGTTTTTACTGGGAAATGGCAACATTATCTCAAATACTCATTATAAACCTGAAAATATGAAGTACAAAGTACTGTTTAATTAGTTCTAAAAAAGGATAAATTGTAATGCTAAATCCATCAAAACATTCCCATATTAAACATAAGAACACCTATTAGTTCCAGTCACTTAATACCTGTGTAGTTATAAAAGTTATGAAACTTCATTTGGATGATCCCAACTAAGCTCTGCATGAATCCAAATCTGAGCAACAGTAATTTAGTCAAGGTTATTAATTTTGTACATTCTGATTCAGTGGTAAATTGGCAGTGTCTTTTGTTACACACAGATTTTTCGGCATCAGCCCTGCCAAGAATCTTAGAAATATGGCTCCACATCACACTGTCAATGAATTTCATGCAACAACAAGCCAAAAATCCGATCCAGTTGCTTTTTTCCCCAGTCTCCAGTATCACCTTAACTGCTGCTTTCATGTCATCCAACCACTGCAGAATGAGAGCAGGGCGTATTCCAGTGTATTCATTGAACAAAATGTTATCACTTTAGTTAGTTATTCCAATTATATAAACAAATATGAAAATAAAATGTTCTGTCTTCGGATGTAATTCAAACATTTTAGCTTGTAAGAGTCTTCAGAGAGGTGATTCTGTGGTAAGTGGAGCATAATTACTTCCAATTTGCAGCTTACAGTTTTATGAACTGAGCATGATTCAGATGAGTACGCAGTGAGCTCTCACACTCTGCTCTCTGCTTCCATCATTTTTCTGTCCTCAGAATAAAACACTCAAAAAAGAAAGAAAAAAAATGTCATTCTCAGTACATCTCGGTTATTGAGTAATTATGGTAAATGTATGCATGTTGGTTCATTTATTTGCCACTGTTTAAAGGGCCGGTCTGTGAATCTTGTGAAAATCTCTCTTCAGTTAATAACCTGAATAAAATTTACATTTTACAGAAACAAAAAGAC
This sequence comes from Micropterus salmoides, assembly GCF_014851395.1. Taxonomy (NCBI): domain Eukaryota; kingdom Metazoa; phylum Chordata; class Actinopteri; order Centrarchiformes; family Centrarchidae; genus Micropterus; species Micropterus salmoides. Next base: position 28,222,115 of record NW_024042261.1, read on the forward strand.
AAAACTTGTAATATGGATGCATCATTAAAACATGTATTTTTGTGTATGTATAGGCAGTACAACATGTACATCAGAATATAAATTAAATACGTGGGCTCAATCAAATAAAAGTGTATTACTGATATTATCACGTGTTCATCCATGAAAGTATTTTATGAATTTGCATATACATTTGACATTACCGCTAGAATGGTATCATCAGACTAATTCGCTCTCTGTTCAGTCTTAATTTTCAAGGGAAGTTATCAACGGGCACAGATCATAATGCCTTTGGGCGCAATTGGATAAACTTACAACCAATCAGAGCAACGAAACATGTGATGTAGCACAGTTGGTAAGCGGGTGTGATACAGTGACTGCACAGAGGGGCGCGATTTTGTTGGCCGACATTTTAATAAAAAAACAAGATCATTAAGCCTGAGGGGCACTTCTCACTGCATATTTATAAATGCCAGTTTATGTGTGGGAAACAACATAGGCATGGATTTTGTACTTACGCATTGTTTACACATCTCTCCCTGGGAGTGCAGTATATAGCAAGTCAAAAAATATAACTGCCTCTAAAACAGAGTTTGTACCAAATATTTCTCAGCCAGATTACATTCACTTGACCACTGAGGGGACAAGAGCATTCCTACTCAAAAAGTTTTGCATAAAGATAAGAGGCTTGTGTGTGCAGATTTGACAGCCCTCCCCTGAAACTGTGCAGCCAACGCACTGTAAAAAAGGGAAAAGAAAAATGTCATTCTATAGATCTTTGGTTTCACTGACTATTCAGTTGAAGTCTTCAGAGAATGACACACTGACATTTTGCAAGCTGCCTCTCTCTGTAAAACTGGCTCTGACTTGCAGGTGACCTTCAAAGGTCTATTTTTGCCAGGTAATGACTGATGTCATTATAATTTTCATTGCTGTTATTTACATCGCTTTTACTGAAGCAGTCATGCTTTGATAGAGACATTAAGACAACAACAGTGATGCGACGCTGATCGCAGTTGATTTGACCAGTATCCATAGAATAGCAGAAAGAGTGTCAGGTTTCCCACATCCTTGTTCAGAGAAGAGGTGGAGGTGCCGTCCTATCAGAGTGTGCTTCAGCGCCTCCAGCTCCCTCTTGATTGCCTGACATTCTTTATCAACAGTCAAGTAATTCTGTTTCCTTGGCAACAGTTTCCTGCTGATACAAAGAATCAGGTATCACCTTGAAAGTTTAAGAGTGTGGTTGGCAGCCTCGGTGTTTTCATTTGCGTGCAGCTGCACCATCATTTTCAGGGGGTGAAACAAGGGTTTAGTTGTCAGGTTTAAGCTTTTAAATTCATCCCCTCCTGAACTGCCCTACATTCAGGTCATGACATTCTTCTATTTATTCCTCTTTACAATCTCTGATCGGTCACTGCTGCACTACAGAGCTTCCACACAGGGTTTTTACTGTAGAGCTATATCTGTTCTTTTTCAGAGGAATGTCTCAATCTCAGTTACTCTCAAAACGTGTAGGTTATAGTGTAACTGTAATTGAATTTATATTTTATGCTTTATAACTCAGGCAACTTTGAGATTAGGCTTTCTCAAGCAGTCTGGGCGAGGGTAAGATTTTAGTTAAAAAAAAATCACTTTTTGACCTTCCCCAAGATTGTGATGGGGGATCACAAAATGTAATTCAAATGATGCTATTAACTCCCCGACTGGCAAGAACATAAGCCCTGAATTAAATGGTACCATATTATATTCACTTGGGCAGCACATCATAAGCACAATGCTGGTTTCCTTCAATATTTAATTTCACTTAAATTTTCTCTAAGTGTGGAGAACACCATGTCTCTTCTCCAGGGTATATACAGGAATCCTGAAGTAAAATAAAAGTAAAGTAAAGTAAAATACCTTTTTAAGACCTTTTCAAGACTTTTTCAACATATTTTAAGACTGCCGCGCCACTTTGAGCTTTAACCGATTAAATCAGCCACACACCTTTGAAAGTTTTATAAGGAATTTAAATATATTTAAATTAAAAATTGAGGCATTCACCAACTTTCTCAGTTGCCTATAATAGCCTGTATGGGCCAACTGTTTTCTACGTGAAGGATTGGTCAGATTTCCTGCGAAAAGCAACTGTCTTACATAGGCTATGACATTTATGTATGCAACATTACAGCAAATCATGTGAACCACAGTGTAATTTTGTGTTTTAGTTGGTAGATAATGTGAGCCTGCCTGCAATGATATGTGTGATAACTTTCATCGACCACTTGATCAATACAACAAAATTCAAATAGGCCAGGAGGGAACAAAGATGAAGAGAATAAACTGAGTGATGAATAACGTAAGTAGTGTAGGCGGTGTAGCACAGGCACAACCTGGAGGAGGAACTAGTCTGAATGACTGTATTAGTATAATATTATAACATTAAGTTAAAAGTATATTGTTAACTTAATAGTAGGCCTAAACTGTAAGTTTTATATTAATGTATACATTATAATGTCATATGTCAAATGTCGGGCGGCTCAGGAGATGTAACGTGTTGCCCATTAATCGTAAGGTCAGCGGTTCAATCCCCGGCTCTTCCAGGCTGCATGCAAGTGTCCTTGGGCAAGATACTGAACCCCACCAGTGTATGAACGTGTGTGAATGTTTCTGTTTGAGCACTTAAGCTCAGTGTATAAATGTGTGTGAATGCAGATGTAGCGTAAAAGCGCTTTGAGTGGTCGAAAAGACTAGAGGGGCGCTATACAAATACGGAGCATTTACATAAAGTATAATAGTAGGCCCATATAACTTACTAACTGGGTTAATCCCGTTACTCCTGATCGCCATTCCGACTATGTTTTGGACGATTAGCATTGAGGGTCTGGCGGGGAGGGAGATTACGGTTGGTTGCACTCGTAAATAATTTCCCGGTTCATACGGATCTATTTTTTGGAGCGTTTAAGAGAGAAATAGGCGCATGGTAGATCCCTGCGCTACTCACTGCCTGTCTAGTATTTTTGGCTATGCATCATAAATAAATACGTTCACCTACACTTTTAGCAACTTTTGGACAAACGTGATTTTCACATAGAAAAAATATAAATTTAATATCTTGTTAAATGGCGATTAAGACTTTTTAATACTTTTTAAAGGCCTTAATTAAAATAAAAATAAAAGATGAAGAAGAAAACTTTATTAATATCTCTAGGGGAAATACATTTTTTCTCTCTGTAGGGGTAGGGGTGTAATATCTTAATTGTTGTTTTAATGATGTGTGAGCAAACATTATCAAGTAGGCTAAGTTACTCACTTTGCAAAAAACTATCAAAAACACCATGTCTGTGCATTCACTGCATTGTGTGTCTGCATGTAGTACACGTGCATGTGCTAGAGTTAAACAGGCTGAAAAGTCGAGTGAACATGATTGAACAAACAGCGCCAGGAGATGAAACTGACACCACCAGCCTCACTTGCAGGTTTCACTCAAAAGACACCACCTACAAACTGTCTGTTGAAAATTGGTTGCCGTAAAGTCACCACCGCACAGAATATCAAGAATATGAAACGCTTCCGGAGTCAGCTGTCCATGACAGGCCTAAACCAACCAAGGTATCAGCACAAAAACAAACACCGCTACAATGATGATGACAGACTTAAAGCCATAACAACAACAGGTAAGACAGAACTCACAGCTATAGAGACAGATGAATTGGTTTACTCATACTTGCATTGTGTGATGTCAGTAATACTTGCACTGGTGATGGAAATATGACCTGTGTCCATTAATGTCATTAGTTAGCAAAAGTTTATATCCTATTAAAGGTGCATTATGTAGATTTCAGTGGCCACTTGCGGTGCTGTTTTAAGATTGCAACCAGGTGTGTGATACTGCATTTAGCCAACGTGCTACAGGTCACATGCTGCATTTCAGTAACTATCTTTACTAAGTGTATCTTTCACCAGAGGTGTCAGCACAGCTAAATGTACTGGATGATATGAAACGGTTAGTGAACTTGAATGAATATTATAATGAGATTGTGTCACACTTTATAATAAGGTGACCAGATTTCTGAAATGAAAACCTGGGACATTTTTGGTTTGGTGGTCAGTATGTCAAAAATATATTGTTATTATCTATGAAATGAAACCGGGGGACAATTTTTCTTTCATAATCTGTCAAACATAACTCTTCTGAAAGTCATTTTGAGGCAGAAACTAGCTTTCAGCCAATAAGTAGAGGCTGCAGTCACTTTCTGGAAAGTGGAATAATGCATTTTATGTGTTGTTTTGGCCGTTTAAAGGTATTTTAAGAGGTAAAAAGTACTAGGTGAGTTATAATCTATCAAATATAACCCTCCTGAATATAATGAAGTCATTTCAGGGCAGAATCTACCTTTCAGTCAATTAGCAGAGGCTGCAATCACATTCTGGCAAGTAGTAATAATGCATTTTATGTGTTGTTTTGGCCATTTAAAGGTATTTTAACTGGTAAAAAGGACTCGATTGGTTTGTACACAGCAAGTTAAATAATGTAAACTAATAAGGATAATTCCAAAAGAGATCATGTCTTTATTTTATATATAACTCAGCAGTAAGTCATGTTAATTATAGGCTACATTACATTTTCTAAAGGATATATAATCTAAATGCTCTGTATTGCACCTTTTGAGTCTTTATAACGTTACATGCTGCACGTGCTCCCGTGGACGACGTTTCTGGCCACGTAAAATCTGATTTCATGTCTGTTAACACCTTGTACAGTCTATGATTAACACACAGTTAAAAACAGGCTCCAGACGGGGACAGGCCACCAAAAACGGGGACTGTCCCCGGAAAACGGCTATCTGGTCACCCTACTTTATAACAGTTAGACCGCAGTAAGTAACTTTACTGTAGTGTTAGTGGATGGCTCTTCCTATTTGTTGTTGTCGCCGTTTTGTTGCAGTGTTTTATATTATGTGGGTCACGTTAGTTACAGCGACTCAGAAGTGGAGAAGCTGTGTACCTGAGTATCAGTAAAACCACAATAAATCTAAATTGAACGTTATTCTGACAGTCTTCATCACATAAATCTTTATTGTTGTTTTTATCCTTACATGGAGTTTATGTTGGAGTCCATGTTTTATGGTGTTAGTGGACTAGAAGTCGTTGCGGTGTTGTTGCTGTAGTCAGACAGAGGCTCGGGAGCGCGCACAGGGCTGAATCCGACCCGGTGTCCTCACATTTATAGCAGAATAGTGGCTAATTCAAGCAACAGAGAAAACAGGCGTGTGCTTCATTTCTAAGTGAGTTTTGAGCCCATTGACAATAAGGCAATGAAAATTTTATTTATTAATAAGCAATTTCATTGAAAAACTTACATATAGCCCCAAGGGCGAGCTAGTTAGTTAGACTTTTACAAACACATTTTTGAAGACCAAATATCATCTAATTATCGATATCGATAAAATGCCAGAAAATATCCAGATGTCAATACACCCCTAATTATTATACACACACAGAGGTCCAAAATACACACACATGAGGAAACAGGACCTATCCACATGTTTACGTATGGATAGATGTAACAGCAAGGCGGCTTCCAGTTAGGGGTTCAGGGCCTTGCTCGAGGGTACCTTCGGCAGTGCCCAGGAGGAGAACTGGCACTTATATACAACTGCACCGCGCTGGTTCCTAAGCCAAGCCCCACAGGCCGAGCTACTGCCACCCTTAGATTTTATTTATTTATAAAAATAAAAGTATTTTGAAGCAGAAATCTGGAGGACATTATTCACTATTTACGAAATGCGTGTGACTAAATTTTATTGTGGCATTTCTGTCTATCATTCTGGCAGATTGGATAACTGATAATATGAATTATGTCATTTCTTTTCATGGGCTTCAGCTAGATGCAATTAAAACACTTTTGTGTGTAAACATATATTTTAATTTCAATGCTAAATGTCCAGATGTGAAATGCTACAGCTACATAACATACTGCTGCATTTGATAGTGCTTGAGGGACAAGGGAGTTTGAATGGATGATTTTGCCCTTCTCACCCCAAAGTCATCATCTGACATCTGAATTCTTCTCATGTCAAAGGTTAGCATGTGCCAAATATTCTAGGGAGAGGCAAACTTGCCAACAGAAAGAAAAGATATGAACATCAAAACTGGCTCACATGGCCGGCTTATCATCATGGGTCAAAGGCTTTAGAACATTCACTTATATGCCCACACTTCAGGTGCACTCATGTGCACAGAGTGAGCTGTGAAAAATCTGTAGTAACTGTCAAAATATAAGAAATGTGAGGAGACACACAGGCATATTTTTTAAGTCTGTAGGCTTTTGAAAATGTCACAGGCTAAAGCAGAATGTTTATGTTCATTCGTAACAATAATCAACACCAAGAGGATAGAGGGAAATATTATTTGTCCACTGATTTAAAAGTAACTCTTCCATAAATGCAATTGCATCCTCATTACAAACTAAATGACTCTAGTTTCTTCAGCTACAACAACCACAGCCAATTAGGGCTGAAAAGCAGCTCACTGGCATGTTGGTGATTTCCTGACCAGTGAGATGAATGTTGTTCATATATGTTTGGATTGCTTTGTAGTGAAATGCAGATTAGAGATAACATTCGACACATTTAGATAGGGATGGATTGTTGCTGTTTGATCTGTCTAATAAGCAAAGACTGTTTGCAAGCCTAGTTCTTCAGCACAATGAAGGGAAGGATTAGTTATCATTTGGCTAAGCACTGCCTACTTGAATGAAAAATGAACATTACATTATACAAGAGTTTTATACTAATTGGTAATCTGTGATTATTTAATTGGTGAAGGAAAGATATATAAACAATCTGCATCTCACATGAGTAAATTAGGTAACACTTTATAAATAATTTCTTAGGTAGTTGTGTTAATGTTTTAAGCAGTTGCTTAAAGAATGGTTACATTTAAACCCAAGTTAATATCAATTCCTGATTCATTTATTGAAAACCTCCTATTCAGTATTTATTCTTAAAACATGTTGAATTGAATGCTTACCTGTAGACACATTTTACATATTTGCATGTTCAACTGACCTGCAAAGCACTGACTAAAAGATGGAAATATACTCTGTATACTAAGTAAAAGTAACACCCACACTGTCAACTCTCATGATAAATGTATTGAATAGCCACGTTGATATATGTGAGCAAAGATCACTTTTCATGACAGCCTCGAGTCAGTCTGTGAATACAGAGTGGATTATATGTGTCATGTGGTGTGGAAAGGTTGTAAATGTGAGCCGGAGCTCACATTTACAACCTTTCTGGGTCACTGTGAGGGCCAGGGTGAGAAAATGCCCTTCAAGCACTTGAAAATATAATTCCCACTCTGGGGGAGATTTGTCAAGGCAGCATTGATTGGAACTGTGTTAGGAAGGGTGACATGCTGAAACAAGCATCTTCTCAGCCCAGAGCAGCAATACCAATATTTCATCCTGATCTCTTTCCAATAGCTAGCCGCAACCACAAACATGGACACACCTGATTTACTGCTGCTTAAAAATGTAATTATAAGTCTTCACAAATAAAATCTTAGATCATTTGGTCGGTGAGTGTGTTATGGGTAAAAATCTTCCTCAGAAGATGCGAATTTTCATTTCTCATTTTCTCTATTTAGGATGTCACATTGATTATTGTTGACGTAATCAACAGCCTTGGCAGTGTGATTAGTGAAGACAAACCTCAATGCTTTGCTGCAACACGGTCTTCATTGTTTCTGTGTACATCTGAGGAGACCCCGTAAACAAAACAAGTCTGTGCACAGAGTGGTTATTATGATGCAGTTAAGTTTATCAAATTATGTCACTGTGGTATTATCACATCTAATGCCCCGGCGGATCCTGAAAATAAGCCAGTGTTGCTTGCCAAATCCTTCCTCATGAAACCTGCTGTATTTCTTGTGTAGTCAAGAGCACAGTGATGCATACACACACTTGGATTCTTGGGCTTGGTATGACAGGTTAGTTTTTAATGACTGCACTTTGCACCATGCAAATGAGGGATACAAATGAGGGGAAATAAAGTGTTTTTTAAGGTGGAAGGTATATATTCCTGCCATGGTGAAAGTCAAATAAAGACCACGTTTTTTGCTTCAAGGAAGACAATATTCCTGTCACAAAAAATAGAAGAATTTCTGCATAGGTGTATTATAAAAAGTGTAAAACGTTTGTGACCATAACCTTATACAGTTAGGGTAGTTTGTGGCAGGCATGTATTTTATATCTATAGTACAGATATTCCTATATACTGATTGTTTTCAAATAATCTTTCTCAGTTGGAGAATAAATTGCTTATTATGGGAAATGCATTGCAATGTCACCACCATCAATTTATACAAGGCTCAAGTGACATTCACCGTTTGTAAACATATTCCTTTTCTTAGACCCAATGGATTGATATGCATGAGCGGGGCAATTAAATGGGATTATGTGGACAATTAAATTAAATGGCGCTAATTGCTTCAATCATCAGTTCACCATTCCTTTTATTTATTTATTTTTACACAGCTCCACAGCCGTGAATTTATTCCTCTTCAGTTAAAGGGCCAATGGCAACATAAAATTTCCATTAGCAGTGTCTCTGAGCCACAAATTTAATATTTTCAATGCTGACTATTTGCTTTTCTTTCTCTGTGCAGTCTTTTCTGCTTTTTTTCCCCATGTCTGCCAAAATATGACGTTAATGTTCATGCTAGGATACACCTCCAATGCATCCACAAAAAATTCTCAGGTTTAGAAGGATGGATTTTGCTCTCATTTTGAAATAATACCATTATGCATTCCACTATACTATCTACACTATCCAAAGAAATTATTTAGTCACAGTTTTAAGCCACCTATATGCTGTAGCGTCACATCTTGTGATGAGATGAGTTAGTAGATGACTTCCTAACCAAAAGTCACACTCATTAAATATAGACTTAGTGTTTTTCCCTGAAAGTTATTGTTTAATTTTATAGAAGGGTATTATTATATTATATTTATGATGTTAATGGAGGTGGTCTTTGTTTAAATCCATGTGGCCCACCTCTGTTATAAAACACTGTAGAAAATCAAGCTATCCGCACTTAATGGAGATATCGCATACCCTCACATTGCACCCTCTGCCCTTAAACCATTAGACATCATTTACCATAGTGCCATTTGATTCATCACTGAAGGCAGCTATCACATTCATCTCTGTAAGTTAAACGAAAAGGTCAGATAGTCATCTCTGATATCTAGAGGGCGTCAGTGTACCTGTATTTGAAGACCTTGCCATCTAAATTGCAGAGACATGCTGCCTTTAGATGGAACATATGAGTTTGTGGTTATGATATGGTCGTATAGACGAAACACTTGGGGTTCAAGTGATAAATTGCAAGAACATGCTACTAAGCAAAGGCAACATGGACGCCAAAACGCTCCTCGTTGTTCTCTTGTCATTCTTCACTTCTTTCCAAGAAATGTTGACTTACTTTGTCTTTCAACGCCATGCGGAGGAACAAGAAATGAGACGACAAAGGTGACAGATTCTTATGTATAGTATTCCATTTCAGAAAACATCAGCACACAAATCACAACTTTCAGCTTTCAGAAAATTTCAACTTATGAGATTGTAAATACTAGTGGGTCACCATTTTCCATAGTTTTTACCGACACCTTTTAGTAATGCATCACTACCAGACGTGGGTAAAATGTGTGTTTGGCACATTCAGTTTGGCTCCAGTGATGTGAAATGGGCTAGATGCTCAGGTGGGAGCCTAATAGTGTGTAGACCTATTTACAGTGTGAGCGACACCACAACATCTCGTTACCATCCCTCATCAGCAGAGCCGTTCAGACTGCTAGTTACCAGTTACTAGTATGTATTTTATTTAATAATCAATAAAGAAGTTCAATCAATTAATAGGTTAGCTTTAAAGGACCGACTCTAAACAGGGGATTACTGGTTTCCAGTTTAAATGTTCATAATGCCTTACGTAAAGCACTTTCAATGCCCTTCGAGGTGGACATTAACACATATAACATACAATATCACATTTAAAATGAGATATCAAACACCCCTAGTTTTCAGTAGTGTGTGTGTGTGTGTTTGTGTGTGCTAACTGTTGTATATACTGTATCTAATAGTTCTGAGGTGATCTATCTTGCAAAAGAGCTTCACTAACTAACCAATCAATACTCAGAATTTAGCAACAGTCTGAATCTAATCCCACATTAAGCTAGGTGGAATATGCATGTGGTGAGAGACCATGTTGCAGGTTCAGTAGATTTCCACTACCAGCTCCAGTGAACACAGCCAATGTGGAGAATTTCTGCACCCTGGAGAGTGACCAACACCCAAACAGTGCATTTGCTGCAGCCGCGGATGACAACTTAATGAAACCCACCTGGTGGTGATGAGGGCCCTCTGACCACCTCTGTTGATGAATCAAGTGGCTCTGCTTTTGCAAAAAGGATAAGGTTTTCATTCCTTGTGCCTCCACTCCCATTTCTTACTTTTTATTTTGCCTACACAGTCAGCATTTAAAAGTACACAGACTGTTTTTATTATCCTCGCCCTTTCATTTATCATTCATTTGATTTAGTTATTTCCTTTTATTTCACTCCTGAAATATAAATGAAATGCTTTGCAAGGCCGCCATGGTTCAGCAGTTCTGTGGATTGCAGCCTCAAGTCCAACGACACATCCTGTCGGTTATCACAGCAGACATTAATCCCCTGAATTTCTGGGTCTCAAAGCTTGCCTTGGACAAATGAAAGAATAGATGATAAGGATGTCCTGAGAGAATCCTGCATACTCTGAGTCTTGCTTCACTCGCTGCCATTTTAACTTCACTAAATCAAATGTTCGCCTGAAATGACTGGGAGAAAGTGGTGTTTTTTATTCTCTGGGCTACCCCTGAATTTCCCCTGTCAGTCTACTATAGCCTAAAGATGAAGAATGACAGGGCACTGCAGGTGAAGAAAATGGTCATTATATATGCACATAAAAACAAAAACTACTGAACTATTGACTGTTGGTATTTGTCTAGTGCTGAAACAATTTTTAAAAAATTAACAAACATTTACAATCAGTCAAAGCCATTTATAAGGCAAATATGTCAAACATCTTCTGTCAAACTTTTCTCTGTTTTATATTGATCAGCTCAGTTTTGGACTGTTGGATGGACAAAACAAACAATTTCAAGATGTCACATTGGGCTATGGTAAATTGAAAGTGGCATTTATTTATTTATTTTTTTTTTAACTATTTTTGGTGATATTGGATGGACTACACCGATAGGTCATAAGATTATGACCATCTGCCTAGTATTATGTAGGTCCCCCTTTGCTGCCAAAACAGCCATGACCCGTCAAGGCATGTATTTCACTAGACTTCTGAAGGTGTGCTGAGGTATCTGGCACCAAGACATTAGCAGCAGATCCTATAAGTTCCGTAAGTTGCGAGGTAGGCCTCCATGGATCAGACTTGTTTGTCTAGCACATCCCACAGATGCTCGATTGGATTGAGAACTGGGGGATTTGGAGGCCAGAGTTCACCACTTTTCCTTCCTTGGACCACTTTTAATAGGTACTGACCACTGCAGACTGGGAACACCCCACAAGAGCTGCAGTTTTGGAGATGCTCTGGCCCAGCCATCTGGCCATCACAAATTGGTTCCTGTCAAACTCGCTCAAATCCTTATTATTTCCCTTTTTTCCCGCTTCTAACACATCAACTTAGAAGACAAAATGTTCACTTGCTGCCTAATACATCCCACCCACTGACAGGTGCCATAGTAAAAGACAACCAGTGTTATCCATTTTTTTTTTTTTTTTTTTTTTTAAACCTGTCCTGCCCAGCAGCCTGGTATAGAGTATAATGACCTGGATACCATATTGTGCCAGACAGATTTTACTTTTACTTTGTCTGTTTTATTATTTATTTAATTATGTATTGATTTGTCACCGGGCCGGACAGGGGGGCAGACACGGGGATGGGGGGGCACAAACAGACAGCACAGAGAAAGGACAACACCTGTAAGAGAAGGGGGATGGAGGGTGGGGACAACAGGGAAAAGCTGTGGGAAACACCAATTGCAGAAAGCAACGAAACCTGCAATAGAACAGAGAGGGGGGCTTGGGGAGGAGAAAAACAACAACAACAAACAAACACAAACAAAAAAACAATAAAAATAATAATAATAGTAAAAGACAACCAGCTGAACAGCAGCAATAAACAGCTGACATATTAAGACAATTAAGAGAACAATGAAAACAAGAAACAGTCACACACACTAAATAAGCAACACAACACAGCCACGAGAGCTGGAATAATAATTAATTTAAATAAGTAACTGAAAGAAAGGCATCAGGAATAATTCTACCAGGGAAAACCTAAGTTTGTTTGTGTCTGTGTGTGTCTGTGTGCGTGTGGGTGAATGTGTCTGTATGTGTGTGTGTGTACATGTGTGTGCGCATAAGCCTGTTAAAGAATGTAGTTGTTAGTGAGAGTGGGACGCCACGACTGTAACAGGCAGGCAAGAACCCCAGTAGCCAATAGGGGTGGGAGAAAGAAAAAGAATAAATCAAATAAATAAATAAATAAATAAAAAACAAAGACTCCCAGATGCACTGCGATGCAAACGCAGAAGACCCCGACCCAAATGCCAGTTGACAACGTAATGCCGACGGAACGCAAAAAGCGTAACCCGCGGAAGAGCAGCGCCCGGACCGACCGCGGCGCGCACACAACATAGACCAGTGCTCCCCCCCATCCAGCACCCCACCGCCGCGCAGCAAACAACCAAAATGCCCAAATGCCACGCAATCATCAACACCAATGCACAAGTGACGAGCCCAACGCGCACACTGCGCGAGCATGGCGACACCCATGCCCAGCAGCCCCCGAATCCCGCGTGCGAGGTCGGGCAAACGAGAGAGAGCAAACGGAACAACACGACAGCGAAAGCCAGCGGAGAGAAACACCAGCAGCAAGTCCCAGCCCGGCAGCAAACGCGCCGCACAGGTCACCGTGCACCCGCCAATAAAAGTCCACCGTCCCCCCAACTGCCGGAAAAAACTAAGGCCGCCGGCGCCAGCCGACATCCCCCATGCCCAGTGCGCCCTCCGGCCGCCATGCAACACCAGCCAAACCAGCAACGAGGCAAAATCAACTAGCTCAGCTGCATGCCACCAACAACCCACCCACCCGTCAAGGGATGAGAACTCCAGGCACAAACCCAGAACAAACTGGAGCACAGCCCTGCCCCGCACCCACACTGCACATCCCGAAAACTAACTATATACCTCAGTATCCAGAGGGGTCCAACAACTGGCCGACAGAGAAATGGGCAAGCACGGATCCGAGGCCAACGAAGCAAAACAGGGACGCAAACAGGTCCCTCCAAGCCAACGAGGAGATGCCCCCCCCCCGGACTCCAATGCACAAACTAAACGCCCAGCAGCCATCCAGAGACCCTGCCCAGGGAAAAAGTATAATGCATCAAGATGCATCGACAATCGCCCCACAATCCCACCGCAGCCCACCAAACCACAATTGGATCAACCCGCGCAGAGACCCCCACCCCCAGAAGCCAGAACACCCTGCGACCCCCCAAAGCACAAAGGACCCCAGACCGCATGTCCAGGGGGAAGCTGTACCCCGCCCAAGGAAGAACAGCAGAAAGCCGTGCCGGGAAGCTCCCTGCCGCCAGGGAGCGATAACGCGGGAGAACCAGGCCAACGGTCCCCCAGCCCAGCCAGAGGCATCCCTCCCTACAGTGCAGGCAGTGACAGCAGCCCCCGAGGCCGATCTCATCCCCGGACAGGGGCCCAGCCCCCCCAGTCAAGCACCCCCAAGGAGGAGCACCAAAACCTACCCTGACAACACCGGTCATGCGCCCCAGAGACTCCTGAATGCCCCCACCGTGAGAGAGCTGGCAGGGGGAAGCAGCGGGAGCCTCACCTCTGCCGAAGAGGGCCCAGGCGAGGAGAGGAGACAACGGGCCCCCAGGCCCAGGGACACACCACCCGCCCAGAAATGAGCAAAGGCCACAAGCCCGAGTCCGCAGAACCCTAGGTTCAGGGGAGCCCCGACTCCCCCCAGCCCACCCCAGATCAGGCAAGGCCGTCACCAACCCCACAGCACCCCCGACGCCCGGGGATCCAGGGGTAGGACACGAGGCCAATAAGAATCTCCCCCACTCCTTCAACCCCTCTGCCTGCCTCTGTAAATGTATTGTTTTGTGTTGGATGCATGTCATGGATTGTGAAGTGTTGTATGGTGGAGTAAAGATAAGGTGTGTGGTAACTAAGGTGCAACTAAAATTGGAGGCTAGTTTTGACACAGGCACCCCACAACTGTCAGGTAGTGGAGCCTCCCATCGTGCCCCTCCCACCCCCCAAGCCAAGTGTTATCCACTTCACCTGTAAGTGGTCATAATGTTATGGCTGATGAGTGTAAATCATTGGCTCCCAATGATTTACACCCAAGGAAGTGATGCCAACAAGGGGTCACAAGGTAAGTTCTAAGTTTTATTAACAACAAAAGTGCAAGAAAAAAATCTATCTCTGTTACACCAAATTATGTTTATTTTTTCATAAACTATTACTTTTACATGGTCACAAGTGGGGTCACAAGCTCACTTGGGGATCTCAAGCCAAAAAGCTTGGAAACCACTTGATTAAATGTTTAATCAATTAAATCCTTTTTTAAATAATTGATAGCTGAAGTAGCTCTAGTTGTGTCTAGGCGACATGAATCTTTCGATCATGACTTTTGAGCAAGGCTTGATAGTGTTTGTCTTACTGTAGGTAATCCACATTGCTGTCTGCATGTCAAGATCTTTCACAGCTGATAACAGCAAAGGCATGTGCACTGTGGTGAAGAGGGTAAACCTGTGTGCAGTCTATGACAGCAAAGTACTCCCTTGTGTATTTTTTTCAGTTCACTACCCACGCAAAGTAGCATTCTCAAGAAGTTTTCTGGCAGAAAATAGGTTAGAGTTGCACATTCATACACAGCTCCAAACAGTAATGTGTAACTTTTTGAAAATGTTGGTAGCTTAAAATTATGCAACGTTAAATCAGTGAATTGCACGGAACACAGCTATGTTTACCAGTCTGTCTGAGAATTAGGATAAGAAAGGCAAGCAGCTTTTAAACAGGATAGTCTAATGCTTTCTTTTCTGGATGAGTACCCATTGCTGTTGTTAAAGAGACAGGTTTGTGCTGTTTTGTTCATGATAAATAAATAAATAAAAACAACCAGGTATCTAACGTGGCTCACCGTGGCCTGTAAATTGCAGAAACAAGGAAACATTTCTGTTGCTTATGTGAAGAGGTAAAGCACCTATAATGATGCTAAATACTATAATAATGTTATGTCTTTTTTGGCATGACAACACAATATCTTACAAAGCCTGTGGCTCACTGATAGCACTGTTGTACTGTAGATCCCAGAGTAGCTGGAAATCAGAGCAGCTGTGTGTGTGTAGTTGTGAGAGTATTTGTTGTTAGCATTTATTCCAGTGTTGTGGTGGGGTGTAAAGACTTCTAAAGGAAATATAAATACAATAAAAAATTATTGTAATAACTATTGACTAGTTTATGTGATTTTGCTCTGTAGGGATGTCACCATTACTGTGTTGAACTGACTGCATTTTTGCTGACAGTGAAAGCACACATGTTGGGTTAATCACGGTCGGCAACCTGATGTGAATGTAAAACATTTGTGGTGTGTGGTAAACCTCATCCAGCATTGCTTGCCGGCTTATGACAAACTTGCAAACCACGACTTCTTGCACTGTGATCGAGAAATATCTGAAGCACATGAAATTTTAAACATACGCAGATGGTACCCAGCTAGAAAGACAGCAGGAGCAATCTATTACATATTGACAAGATTTTGGGGAAAATGTTTTTAGATTGTAAACTTTATTTCAATGACATTTTGATAACTATGTAAAAGGTTCTAGAGGATCTGTCAAAAGGTCAATAGCAGTGAAAATGTAAAATCTGTTACATACAAGTGAAATTATGATGTAATGGCAGCTTTTTATTTCTGCCTACAACAAAGTCTTTTAGGCAGTGAAACTTACTAATGGTATGCATGCAATCCCTCTTATGTCACTTCCTGTGATGCCTGGGATTTCTAGTTGGTCTGGGCTATGATCTCGTCTTGGGAACAGTACCTCTCAATGTATAAAATTACAAATAATGGACACTCACACACTGATTCAGTCTTTGTCTCAGTATCAGAGAGAATGATGAGAAATTGGCCATCTGCCAGTAATATTAAGCGCCACACAAAATCAATATTACAGGCCTAAAATGCAATTTGACACAAGAACACAACACCACAAAATAATCTTGGCCTACAGCAGCTGTGTGATCACCAGCACCACCATTACTACCAATGAAACACTGCTTATAACAAAACACTGCTCATAAAGGAAGAAGAGGAAGACAGCACTTCACAGCATGGCTTTTAGTAATAATTTGCTGGAAAAATGTTGATGTCCATTTTTGAAAAGGATGATTTCACAGTGGTCCTTCATGTGTTCAATCTGACAGCCTATGAATGGATTTATTTCATTTAAGAGCAATTTATCCATTTATACCCCATGATGGTTCATGAAATAAGTCTCATTTCTTTTGTCTGTCTCATAAGCTCTGTAGTAGATATTGCGGTCAGTGACGGGAAACAATGAAGGCTTTGTTGTTATTTAGTTAGATTACTTTTTTTCTCTCTAGCAGTGGGATGAATGTCTGTATAAACAGATGTGGGTGCACGGTGTCAAATCCCCTGAAAAAAGACTGCCCCCAGCAAAAGTGCTGCACCACCCCTGCTCCTTTCATCATCAACACCCCTCACTTTTCCTTTTTAAAATTTTTATTCCCATCTGTCGGCACCCAGAACCATCATAACTTTTCACCCTACTAGAGGCAACACCACACTGTCAGGCCCCACAGGCTATCACTGTGAATCTGTACAGGATATGCAGTTTTCCTAATATAACCTCCTACTTAAAGCTGAAGGACCAGCCCTCCCATTCCAGCTCACACAGGACTGACATGCAACCAGCTCCTACGCACACGTGCACACTTATCATATGTTTCCCTAAAAATGATAATGCTGTGTAACTGTTTTGATAGAGGAGACCAATTTGAATGTTAAGTCAAGCTGAGCTTCCTAATACACATTTTCATTCAGCTATTATGTTGAGTCATGATAAGAGCGTAGATTTTTCTGCTGTACCACCCAGGGTCACCCCACCTGTTTCTTATTGAATATCACAGCTGTACTCAACAAAAGAATTTCATTTTATTAAAGAGGGCAAATCTGTGGCATCTCGATTAACGGGAATTGCAGTAAGAATGTGATTCATGGCTACATTATTTTTCAAGTTATCTTTTTGCTCCACAGTGAAGCCTGGCTGCAGGGTCAGAGTTTAAGTTTCTTGCTCAAGGACACTTGAGCAAGGCAGATGCTCACAAGCACCACCAGGGTCTTTAGCAGCTTTCTAAATTTGATGGACAGTCTGTTCACTGTATTCCCATGCTGCCCATGAGACACATGTGTCACATACTGGCTGTTCTACCTATAATTACTGTGATTTCAAATGCAAGTTTTCCCTGATTCACAATGAGCTGTCATGACCAATCAACATAGTGCCTTGTATCAGTTAAAAGTTGGCCGCTTAGAGCTTACATTCCCTGGCAGGGTCCTGAAGTCAATTTGTGAAAAAACTGGCAGATCTGGAGGAGCTCCTTGACTCACAACAACCCTAATCCAGGGCCTGGGGAGGCAGGGAAGGGATGAAGTGGGGAGAGGGGGCACGCTGAATGGATGCTAGAGTGGACTTCAGTGTGAGGTCACACATACTGTTAACAGTCCAGGCACTTGGTTTGCTGCAGTATGTCATAGCTCTGTACCCACCACTGCAATTTTATTTCCCAGTGGCCTCAATTTGTCAAAAGGGATTCTGTGAGTGTCAGGACTTCCCCTCATAACTAAGGACAGTCTAGTTGTGAGAGAAAGGCCTAAACAGCTGCAGTGAAACAGTTCTAATGCTAACAAGTCTCTACTTAAGAGAGAATAATCACTGTCAAACAACTGCGTTTCCTCTGCCCCCTCCCTCTCCCACTCTCCAAGTTGCTTCGGGGGGTTGGTGTGTCATGCCCAGCATAAATAGAAAACAGAATTTCCATCTGCCTGGTAAACAAGCTGGCTAAGCTGTCACCTCAGTTCACCCATTTTGGATATTTCCCATAGATGAGGATATTCAGATGCTTTAAGCAGCACACAAGCATTTATCAAATCAAGCCGTAGCATTCATTTTGTCTAAAAAACAACCACTATGTTTATGTGCATCATGATGGGACCGAGCAGAGCAAAGTGGCAATATTTGCAAAGGCCCCTTAGACACTATTCATTTTATTTGAATGGAAATAGGAATCTTTCATCTTTGTATTGTGTTTGAAATGGTATTTCTATTCAACACTATCAGCAAACCCACATTTTTGTTGTTGGTTGTTTACTGCATGAACGGCTTTGAATGACTTTCCTTTGACGGACCAAGGTGCTCATATCTGAATGAAGAGGTGATAGAAAAAGTTCAGAATGATCAGGATTAATTAGTGGAGCTCTATAAGAAATGTCCTGGTAGAAAAAAAATAAAACAAGATGTTATATTTACAGTTTCTGAGAATTGCTAGTATCATTTCAGTTTACTTTTTAAACATAAATAACTAAAACATCCTAAACTACTAAACTTAACTACTTCAAATATGTATCTCAAAAGCCCATCACTGTCCACCACTGATATTTCTCCCCAAAAGAACACTTTTACCAGTAACACAATAACCTCATATATACTCATTGGCCAATGTACAACTGCTTGTTAACGCAAATAACGCTTTTAATCAGCCAATCACATGGCAGCAACTCAATGCATTTAGGCATATGGACATGGAAAGCATCAGGATGGGGAATAAAGGTGATTTAAGTCAAGAATATAGCATGGTTGTTTGTGCCAGACGAGCTGATTTAAATATTTCAGAAACTGCTGATCTACACACAACCATCTCTAGGGTTTACAGAGAATGGCCCGAAAAAGAGAAAATATCCAGTGAGCTGCAAATCTCTAGTTGAAAATGCCTTGTTGAGTGCAGAGGTCAGAGGAGAATGGCCAGATTGGTTTGAGCTGATGACAACAGTAACTCAGATAACCACGGGTTACAACTGAGACATGCAGGAGAGCATCTCTGAGAGCACAACATGTCAAACCTTGAAACAGATGGGCCACAGCAGCAGAAGACCACACTGGGTGCTACTCCTGTCAGATGAGAAGAAGAAGAGGAAACTTAGGCTACAATTGGCATGGGCTCACCAAAATTGGACTATAGAAGATTGGAAAAATGCCTGGGCTGATGAATCTCGATCTGTTGCAACATTCAGATGGTAGAGTCTGAATTTGGCCATCAATGGCTCAAAGCTGTGACTGAGTGAACATCTGAGACAAGAAGGGTGACTGACTTGAGGTAAGAATATCTGATAAATTAGTGAACAAATAAGAAAAGAAAACCACAGTCAGACTGGCCATCCGGACCACTGAGAGAAGTCGGGCTGTTTAGCTATATTCATAAAGTTGATGCCCGTGCCAATGTCAGTTCTCATGAACCAAGCCTGGGTGGGGCAGGACATTAAAAAAAGGTTGATGTGCTACAGTAAACTTTCGACATGTTGAGCAATTATTATGCATGAATGGTTATGGTTATTGACAAGTTAGAACATAGCATTAACACCTTTGAAAAAAATTTAACAAAAATAAAATCATCCTTAATCTTAAATTAAATTAATAATTTCTGTGGATTTAAGATCCTTGGTTTATTTGATGGCCTTGCTGCCCTGGCATATGGCCTTTGTGCCCTCAAAAAACATATTTTCTTGGCACACTTTGGGCCCCTTAGTACCAACTGAACATTGTTTAAAATTTCCATCTCTTTATGACCACAGTGTACCCATCTTCTGATGGCTACTTCCAGCAGCATAATGCACCATGTCACAAAGCTCAGATCATCTCAAACTGGTTTCCTGAAAATGACAGAATGAGTTAACGGTTCTCAAATGGCCTCCATAGTCACCGGATCTTAATCCAACAGAGCAACTTTGGAATGTGGTGGAATGAGAGATTTACATCATGGATGACCACTCTACAGCAACTGCGTGATGCTATTATATCAAGAATGTTTCCAGGACCTCGTTAAATCTATGCCACAAAGTATTAAGGTAGTTCTCAAGGCAAAAGGGCCCCAAACCCTGTACTAGCAAGGTGGCCAGTATACTTGCCTATAAAAGAAATATACCTATGTTTTATTGTATCATTATAACAAACTGTCCAGTTAAAAACTACAATAACACATCTTCTCATTATACAATGTACTACTACAGGAACACGTTTGAAATGCTGCACGGAGAAATGAAAAACTGTATAAATAGCCCAACAAATTAGTTCACAGACACACACACACATACAATCACAAATACCGCAAGTCAAATGTTAATTAAAACTAGATTTTCAGCATTGCCGTGCCTTTTGTTCCCTTTTTAATAAATGATTATGAAATTGAACACCTGAATAGGTTTCCTGCTGAGATGGGAGTCAGCTGTGATTGGTCTATGTATGCAACTTCAACCAGCAATTTGTCTCTATAATTATGTAAATAAATCTTTAGAAAATAATCTTTGAATTATAAATGCTTGTTAGCCATTATTGAAAAAAGCTGTCAAAATAATATTATGCATGCAACACAGCTGGTTAAATGTGCATACAGAACAATCCTAAAAATCATCATTGTAGTAATTTCATATTTTTTGCTATGTTATTCTTTAAAGTCACAAATTCTTTCTTTGAAAATGTCAAAAAACAAATTTATTTATCTACTGTATTCTGTTGTTGCCTGCACGCTTTGTTAATATAAAACAGTCAACATATACTGTAGACATTCGAAAAACTGAACACCTACTTCAACTGGTGTCAAATCTGTGTTCAACCACGGGTATTTAATCCTGTGATTCCATGACCAGCCACTGTAACACTCATACATAATTTTGCACAGTGCTTGCACACACACATACAGACAAAAAGATAGACACATACATCCTGCCTCCTGTCACATCAGTTTACAGCTTCATAAACAAGGTGCAAATAAGCACGGATACCAGCAACAAGAGCTGTAAAACCGACAGCTGTGTTGATATCTCCATCAGGGGGGATAGAGATGACTCTGCTGCAGATATGACACTCATTCTCTTTACACAACTTATTAGTAATCACTTAACAATGTGGCAGGTAATCAGTGCAGACAGGATCATATGGTCATCCATTTCAGATGTCTGCTGGGATATGACCTGAATATTAAAACTATCAACATCATGTATTGCCTCCACAAAACAACACAACTGTTTGCTTTCAGGATACCAAATGTGTAATGCAAAGAGGACCTGATTTAATTTGGCTTTTTGGGGAAAAAGCAGCATGTTGCATGTGCATTTCCTCTCAACACTAGAGTCATTTTTGCCGTGTGAAATCAAATCTATTTCTCATTACAGAGGCAGTGTTTGAAAGGTGCAATGTTGCATATCCATTGAACAATGTTGGACCGTTTTGAATAAAAGTCATTGTCTGAAATTTTCTTTCTGAGATAGAAACTAACCTCACTAAAGACTTTCTGTATACCAAGCTGCACAGCTTCAGTGTAAGAAACCCATTCTTCTCTGGTTAAATGATGTGACCAAACAAATATGAGTTAAAGGCCTTGGATTCTTCTGTTTTAACAGAAGCACAAAGGAGTTCAATCCTCGAAAAACAACATCAGTTTAATGTGATAATTAATGTTATCAGCCAGAAGATTTAAAAAATTCTCCCCAGCAGACTTGATTCATGGTGTGATTAATTCAGGATTTAAATGGGTCAGAGGGATATTGTCATTTTTTCCCTTTTTTTTTTTATCAAAGATGTTATATCCAGACTAGACAGGAAAGAAACTCTCAAATGCCTCTTGCTGAATGAATAGTAAGGAAATCTGTGTAAAAAGAGCCCTCCATTCTTCCCAAAATAGAAGATTTGTGGTTGCTGCAGATTAAGGTGTCACCCACTAAAAACGACGAACTCAATTCTGTGTCCATGGTGGCCATGCATCTTCTGATAAAAACAATTTAGAGCCACTTCTGTTAACATCACATTTATTTATCAGTTGACCTTTCTAAAGGCAAGGTTGACTTCAAGAGAGTAACTTTCTAAATGTTTCCAGATGCTACACTGTACTATCCATAAACTGCATCTAGTAATAATGCTTAGTGCACACATCCCATCAGCCCAAACCTAACCTAGGCCCTTGTCAGTGTCAATTCTGACTCTACTATCAAATTGCAAACATTTTTGTAATTTTTTTAGCAAATAGCAAATAGCTTTTAGGTCATTTCACTCTGAATGCAGAATGAGATGACAGAATTTATGAAGCAATGTGCTTTGATCTTGCTGTGTTGTCCTCATTTTTTTTACAGGAAACACCTGGCTCAAACACATTTAGGGAGATTAGGAGTGAGCTTGTTATCTTTCCACTCCACACTTGTGTCTTTTACAGGACTGGAATTTTAATGCGCGACCAGACACTGTGAAAACTGTCTCCACAACCAGCAGAACACAGACGTCGTTCATTTGTTGCTGAAATGTTGTTCAGTCACATCAAGGACTGGCTCACATTTAAATCCCCGGGGTACTGTTGTGATGCTGATTCTTTAAAAAACCAACAGGTCAGCAGTAGTTTCAGTGCAATTAAAAAGGTCTATTATGTTCAACCTGAAAAAAAACAACCCAACCTGGATGTATTAAAAGGCATTTTCTATATAACAAAGTGTATTTGAAAATGCAGTTTCATTTTGTGATTCTAGCATTCACGCCTCACCTAAAAGAACCAAAGAGTCTCCATTTCATCTTCAAAATATTCCTTGAATGCTCAAGATTTTTAGAGAGAGGTTTTTCACTGGAAAAGAGTATTACTCTCTCACAATCATAAAGTTTGCACTAAATAAATCCTTGGAGCTAGCAACATTGTCTTATTGATGTGCAGAATATACATGGGTAGGCGGAAAATCCCAAACCAAATTTCAGTGAGACAGATTGTGATTTCATCATCAGGGAAAGGCGATGGCTGAGATTGATTGTGCTTGAGTCTAGAAAAAAAAAGTTTTCTTGGCACCCCACATTGTAGATTTCTCATAGGAAAATCACTCTTTGCTCCGAAAATAATACATCTGTGGCTGTGTTAGTTTGCTCCAGGCTAGTGTGTGCCAGCCAACAATCTTTAAAGTGTGTGATGATGTTTTATGATGATAGTTTGACAGTGATGTAGTTGAACTCGCTGCCAAACTTGCTGACCTACAAAGCACACTGCCTGTTTGTTATCTGCCACTATCTTCCTGTAAACTATACACACACCAGACACAGCTCCCATTGTCACCATGCAGAGTGTAAGCTAGTTGAGAAAGACAAAATAGAAGGACAAGTATCAGAAGGACATAAACAATCAGCTATCTCATTTCTGCAGCCTATCTGTCAGTCTTATCTGTCTCTACCCACTACAACGATGTTAATGATATCTCACTGGACCCTGCCAATAGTTAGAGCACATCAGCTGAACTAGGCCTGTGCTTTGTAGATCTCATTTGATTTTCACCACTGATAGTGGATGCTGCAATTTATGCCAGTGCTCATTCAAGTAGATGAAGATCAAAGAACCTCGTCCTACCCCTCCCCTCACTCCCATCTCTGGTTTCATCAGATCTGCAACAGGAGTCCTTACAGAGGCTTCCTGATTCACTCGTTGAATCACCAGGGTCAAAATCCATTCCTGCAGAGCAAAGGTGTACTGAAAATCAAAAATAACAGTGTCGCTTGAGAACTTTGCATGGATTTGTTTATCAAGCATGGGAAAATGAGTTCCTCCAATCTTTTCTGATCAGACCCGATTGTAAAAGCAGAAAAATGCAGTGTGACATGTTATTTTCCTCTCCAGAACTAGAAAAGACAGGCTGAGCGATGGTTATCATTTTCATTTTTTCAGGTGTTGCTGAGCTGAATGAATGATTGCATCACTTTATACAGACAAACATTCATCCACAGTGCAACTGCGTACAAGTTTATCTGGCCTTAAATATCAGTTTAGGTCAACACCTAATGCATTACAAATCACCAAACGGAAATAGAAAACATTTTCAATTACATTTTTTGGCTTCATGTTTAATTTATGAGTAACATCTATCCATAATGTGCACAAATTGGTAATTTCTTTTGCATTGTCCCTGACAGACTATTCATTATTGCCAGTTTTGTCAATTCAGCTATATTATGAGAAAATTTGAATATTATTACAAATAGCTTTTACAAGTAGTTGAGATCACATCCACTAAACAATTAAAGTGATGCAACAGTCAGTATGATTCTTATTTACTTTTAGCGTTAACTAATATTCCTTTGAACAATAATTCATGTTTTGAAGGTTTGTGATGAAAATACAATGTCAGATATAGCATGTAGCACTGTGCGTAGCAGGTTGTACTGTACACTTTACTATGTTGTATCAGTAGTTTCCAAAGTTTTGGCTTGTGAGCCATTAAAATTAAGTTTACTTGTGGTCACAGGTTGTATGTGTCTAGGAGTTTTGAAGCATTTCAAGAATTACTTTGACTTCTAAGGTTCAGTTAACTAAATTTAGAGAGCAGGTAAAACAGTATTTCACAAGGAAAAGTTTGAGAAAAAATAAAAATGTTGTGTAGCAGACATGTGATTTTTAACCCCTCTCCTTTCACGTCAGTCAATGCAACTGCAACATGATTAATACCTGACACAAGTCAATTTAAGACCTATTTTCCTGGTGAGAGTAGTGTAATGCTGCTCTGAGTCTAGTAGCCTTGGTGTGTCATTTTAACAAGAGCTCATTACAGTTTCACCATGACAAAGCTAATTCCCTGAAAAAAGGGGAAAGGAAGTGAGGTACAACAAGAAACAGCAAGGACCTCATTTCCATGAGACCAGCCAACACAAACCTGACAATTCGTTGCAGTTGTGTGTTGCAGTGTTGCACCCAATCAAAGTAAACTAAACTACATGAAAGAGATTGCTTTGTTAACCCTTTAAAAGTAAAAGACGAAAAACCTTGCAACTAATTAATGTATTTCTGTTTGCATGAGGGTAACACTGAATAATGAACAGTAATGTTCCTGCACTTTTAATATGATTATTTTATGCAACCAAGGGACAAAACAAATGGTCATCCATGACAACATTCATGGAAGATCATTAAATCCCTATTCACATTAACAAAACAAAGCCAAAGGTGCAGAAAAAGGATGTTCAACATTAGCCTAACTACTGAAAGTAATGCTTATTGTGACTGCTGCTGTAATTTATTAATAACTGTAAAAATATGCAGATGAATATTCCTTCATGCCTTTGTGATGAAACACTAATAACATCTGTTAAGTCTTTTACAGTCAGGCGCTGTTCTTATATCGAGCAGATGCTCAAGTAGTTTTGTCAACAAAGCACACCTCAGAAAAGAAAAAAGTCAACAAACAAATGTGCCAAATGTTTATCTGATATTCAATAGGAGAGCGTAGAGAGATTGCACCATACATTGTACAGCCAAAAAGTCTCATTGTACAGCAGAAAAACTGCTTCAAAACTACCACGAGCTGAGGTAATTCACAGGGCACTGATGAAGACAAGGCACCATGATTTAGCTTCCCATTAGCACACGTATGCATACACCCACGGCTCTGCACACAAACACACGAACACACAGCCATTGTTCAGCATTACTATGTTAGAAGAATTGCATTCTAAGCACACAATATAAAGTGTGGACTTTTTGATCTCTGTAAATGTGGCTGTTTATGTCAGGTAACAGCAATGTTCAACTCTAGGCCAACACTAAATGGAGCACCTCAATGAGAATTTCCCTTATTTCTAACAAAACAATGTGCCTATATAAAAGGAAATCAAATTTGTATCAGCAATAAGAACAGTACACTGATAACTGTACCCATGTGGTTATGACTGATATAGTTGCAATATGGAGTGCAGATACACTGAGGCATCAGTGGAAATTGGAAACAACATTTTATTTTTTCTAGACAGAAACTTTTCCATCTCGCACCTACTTCAAACACGGTCTCAATAAAGATAAAACATAAAACTTACTTTAAGCTTTGTGGAATGATGCAAACAACACAAAAAATGGAAGAAGGTTTCATCTGTTATGTGTGAAGAAAAGCCTGTATTTGACTTTCAGGTCTTTCTCTTAACTTGTTCTGAGGTGTCATATGAAGCTCAACCTTTTCAAATGTCAGGTGTATCCTGCAGGCCACAGTAAAATAAGAATCCAGTGGCAGCGCTTGTTTTTCTCATATGCAATGAGTATTTTTTGCCTCTGGTTCATCTTGAATAAATTATAGGTTCTTGTGATTAAAGTTGCATACAAAGTTAAAATTTTAGGCTTATTATGATTATTGTGGTAACAAACAAAATTGTGAGTAGTTACTAAGGCTTCCTAAGCGAGAAATGAATCAGGAATGACCTTATCATTAATGAATCGTTAATAAATAGTTTGTGAATAACTCCTAATGGAGGACAGATAACAGATAATGATGGAGTAATGTGTAGTAATGAGTGGATACTGATGACTTACCAAAGAACAGAGACACTATATTAATGAATCATCAGGTAATGTTTACTTAAACAATGTATTGAAATACTGACCACTTTCATCATGAGTTGTTCCTGATTAATGACTAGTAGATAGTAGCTGACAAGTAGAGTTTTTACTGGTGAATTTAGAAAAAGGAAGTAATCAGGGATTACTTAGTAACCACTTAGTATGATGTATCACTTTACTTGAGGGGGCACAGAAAGAGTAACTAATGATTGAGTAATCAGTGATGTGTCAGTTGCTAACGAGCCGGCTCCTCGCACACCCCCACTCAGCAGCTGGTTTATAGTTAATCAGAAATTATTCATTAAGAAAGTGGTCAGTATGTCGATTCACAGATATTTATTAAGTAATCATTAACTGATGATTCATTAACATAGTATCTCCCAGTCAGTTCTCTAGTAAATCATTGTTATCTTCTATATAGTCCTCCATTCCGAACCGTGCGAGGTCCCTATTGAAACTGTAAAGATTATTATTAGGGCCCGAGCACGGACCGTGCGAGGTCCATATTGAAACTGTAAAGATTTTTTCTTTTTTTTTTCTGTAAAGTAGGCTCAATTTTGGTAAACTCACCAAACTTTGCACACATGTCAGAAGTGGTGAAAAAGTTCGTATTTTATGGGTTTCGCACATGGGTGTAGCATAATGACTCGCTAGCGCCACCTAGAAAATTGGAAAAAATTAGCCCCTCGTCCGCGTTCAACCTACATGCATGAAATGTTCAGGGGACATGTATCATATCAAGACACACAAAAAAGCCTCAAGAACCCATACCCTAAAGTCAACAGGAAGTCGGCCATTTT
This sequence comes from Micropterus salmoides, assembly GCF_014851395.1. Lineage (NCBI taxonomy): Eukaryota > Metazoa > Chordata > Actinopteri > Centrarchiformes > Centrarchidae > Micropterus > Micropterus salmoides. The sequence continues at coordinate 28,249,658 of NW_024042261.1, forward strand.
GAATTTTACGGCCATTTTTGGATGATTTACACACTTCGTACTTTAACGAACTCCTCCTAGGGATTTAGTCGGATCGACTTCTGGCTTCTGACTTTCTTTCTTCTGATGTGCCTTCTAAAGGCATTGACGATGAAAAGTTGTGCTATTTGTGAGTTTTCGTCAATGGGCGTGTCTGTGGCGTCGATGATTCGCCATGAAACAGGAAGTTATTATAACTTCTAGTCATAGCGCCAAGTGCTATGTAGCTCCACAAAGGGGACACAGGAAGTGACATTTAACACCTTCATGCAGCGTCCTAAGCGCGTAGCAAATTCACAGCCGCACTGGCGGAGCTCCAGAATATGCAGCGTGGCAGCCTCACGCCCCGACGCGCTACACGTGCGAGCGCCCGCCCAACGCTGCTTGCAGCTTTAATTTTTAACTGGTTTTCTTAACTAATGGATGTTAGCATAGACTTTTAGAAGCCATTTAACGATGGTGCATCTTTCATGGACTGTACTGAAGCACTTGACGAGATGTGTTTAGTCTTTTTGTATTTAATCAAACCACAACAATTACCTATAACCTCAAGCAAGCCATGATCTTCCCTAGACTACCCATTTCCCCTTACTTTAATACAAATGTTTTGGTAGCCTTAACCAACCACACGAAGGAGGCAAGACACAAACTCCAGTCCTTTTTTTAAAGTATTTAGCTTTGTACACCCAGTATAGACCACCCTCTTACAACTGTGTGGTACAAGAACACAGTACTTCCTGGAAAAAAATATTGCCACTGAACAAAGAACAGTTATGTTTATTTAACTTAGTACATTAACGTAATTGAGAAATAACAGAATGTGAAAAAAAACAGACAACAATGCAACAAAACCAAAATTTACAAACACAAGCTCATGTGAGCCCAAGGCTGTCCATGCTAGACTCTGCTTACACAACCCCTATGTTGTCATGTTATCAACAGACTAGCATTGAGATCTTTGAAAATCCTGTCTTACACTGTCCAATCATCACACCTGCTATATGGCATGGTGCAGCTGGTGAGCTGAGAGACTCCGACGGCATGTCATATTTTAAAGCAGGATTCAAAGCTGCTGAATGAAGGGGAGGTCTGTGGTCTAACTGTCAAGGTGCAGTGACCCGTATAACATGTATCATAACTGATTTTCTTTCTTTATCCTTTTGGTTATCCTTTCCTGAAAGCTGTAAATGATGTGCAGGTCGAAGCTTATCCAGACCCACATCTAGAAACCGGCCACTGCAAGGGCTTATGGAGATAGTCAAGGGTCTTGATTCACTAACACCACCTAGACTAAGCTTATCTGGCTCTGCAGATGCTGCTACTAAAAGCTATCATTCTTCCCATGGTTTTGTATCCTCAGTAGGTTTTAAAGGGTGATGTCGTAATGAGAAACTATGAGAAAAATAATGCACTTTATTATTATTAGATTATAGACATCACATTTTAAAATATAGTAACATCCATAATTATATTACCTAATTATATTCCCTATCTGTATTTTAAAATACAGTGTATAATATAGCTAATTATTAATCTAACTGCATCTTATGTGGTTGCATCCTTTAGACTGAAATGCACAATTAAAAGAAGAATTTCAAATGCATGCATACATTTATCTAAATCAGCATGTCAGCTGGCTTTCCTCAGGATTTATACTGTGTGGATAGTTAATGGATATTAATAATTTTATTTGCCCATGTCAACATTACTAATAATTCAAATGCAATTACTGTGAAATGTATTCATTTGAAAAAAATGTGGTGTTGACATCCATAGTAATGAGCCTCCTGCATTTATGTAGAATAATTGATAATAGTTGTTTACCTGCAAAGCATTCAGAGGCAAAGGTACAGACATTTTAAATGATTATGGTCCAGCATAATTCAAATAATAAACCTGCTATTTTGAATAATTTTTGTTAATGCAAGAGCCAAGGGCTATTCCTTACCGTGTATTCACTTGCAGCCCATTAGGGTCTAGCCACACATTGCTTTGTTCTTTGACCATCATGTTGTGTCCTCAGCAACTGCAGTAATTACTTTGTTGTGACTCCACAGAAGAGGGACAAAACATTGAATTAGGACACCTGTAGATCAGACTATGTGGTGGTAGCTGTCTGTCACCATTGCATGTGGACTGACAGTATGTTAGACAACAAGCCGTTTATGTTACAAGGTACTTGACATTAGTGATTTCTGGCTTTTTTTTCTTTTTTGTACCATATAAGGCCTTGAGTATATTTTGCTGCAATTTTCAACTCCTTTGATTCTTTAGATTCTGCATGGAGGTGGCTCATTAATGACCAGTTTAACTTGGAAAATAAATTTGGTTGCTATGATGCCAGTCCAAAAAATCCAATTGATTAATTCTCTTATTAATTAAACCCCCTTTTGCATAAGCAACCCAATTATTTCAGGGTAGACGCACACAAAGTAAAAGTTGGTAAATCAAAGATTTAAATTCCTCTGCACAAGGCTCAAGGCAAGGAGGGGATTGGGGCGAAAAACTATGGTGATAATAGCCCCCTAAAACTGAGCAAAGTGGTGATTATAAAGATCATATAACAGGCTTTCACAGAACTTCCTTGCTGACTTGACTGGTCCAAATCAGAATACAGCATAGATCTTGCAACCCAGGACATGTTGTGGGCGTTAGTAGTAGGTTGTGATGTGAAAGTGTAGAGAGAATAGAGAACGATGCAGTGAATGTGCACCACAACGCCCTAACTACAATATTGTTTTACTATTTAAGCACCACTGAAGCATGATAAAATGGTTTATTCTATTTCAGTATGGTGATGTCCTCATGAAAAGAAGTATTTCCTGAGTTGGGGATTTATCTTTATCACACCAAAAGGTTAACATCGCCCAGCTAATTTCCTCGGGGAAGAGAGTTAAATTTGCTACAACAATGACACGAGTTTTGTAAAGCGTTCTGTGTGTAATCACTTTAATGAAAATATTAAATGGGAATGACATGAGGTCTAAGACTGGAGGCTCTGATGCCTCTGATTCACCGATGTAGACCAGGGCTCTAACTCCCTGCAGCTGTTTTGGTTCCCTCCAAGTACAAAGTTTGGGAATCAAACACTGCTTTTCTCTTTAGATTTTCAATAGCATCTTGAAGGCATTAAATTGGTAGCTTAGATTTTAGAAGAGAATTTACAAAATATACCCTTTCAAAGCAACTGAAATATTTCAAGTTAAAACTTTTGAAAGTTTTAATTTAGTTTATCACTTCAGTTATGTATAATTTACTTGTTATATTTGGTTCATTCTCATGCAACAATGTACCTTGGTTACCAAGCTGAATTAATGCCCACAGATTATTTCACAGAGTAAACAATTAATTAATAAGGAGTCTAGGAACAATTGGTATACTAATATAGAATCTGCAATCTCTAAATCCATAATAAGCTACATGTTATTAATGAGCAAGAAGTGCCCCGAAGTGGCTGCAAAATATCACAACAAAGGATCATAAGTATCTGTGTTACATGATGATAATCAGGTAATAAGTCTCACGCAGAATTAGCTCATCGCTGACTACAGAATGCCTGTGGAGTATATTGTTAGGTGATAATTATTTCAGCAGTCAACCAAGTGTCATGTGTGGGAATTGAATGCAAGCCAGGACTAAAAAAAAATCATACATTTGTAGTCTAATTCTGCACTGGTGTCAGGTGCTTTATTTGAGCACAGTAGTAATGAATTTAAATACTTTGGATATTCAGTCCTAGAGAATACTAATCACTGTAAACACTGATTCTGAGGGATTAGCAGCACCACATCACGAGTTATTTCCCACTGATAGCAAGATGATCAAAGTACAGAACCATGAATATTAAGTCAAAAGGGACACAAAATGGTTCTGGTGGTTGTGGTTCTTCTCTAAAATGGGGTATATTATTGAGAAATTCAGCAGATTGTGGAGAATTAATTATCACTTCAAGAAACCCTGCATATATTCTGAGCAATGTGAACTATTTTCATTAATGCAGTGACTTCTAGGATGACAACACCACAGTAGATAGCAAGATAACAATGTTAAGTATAATCCTGAAAGACGACTAAATGGAAAGTCTGAAATGCCTTCTAGATATTTTTCTCCACACAATAACTTCACACTCCCCACAGAATCAATATGCTAACTGAGATACTGATTGACCTTGCACTTTAGGAGATGGCCAGACAATATTCTGCTACACTGTATGTGACCATATGTGTGCTATGTTGTAGAAGGGGCAGCATGAAACCTAATTTTAGAGTTTAGGTTTTGTGGCAGACCCTCACATTCCTCTGATTTAATCTCTTCTCTGCACAAAACAGTACAACATAAATGCTGAGACAAGGATGAATGAACTAATCTCATTTTACTTTAAAAGGTTAGCCTTTTCTCCATCTCTTGAGCCCCTGGCCAGCTCTGGACCACCAGGTGTCCCATCTCCCCTTTCAAAGACAGGCAATGTGCCCTATTTTACAAGACATTTAGAAATGTCACAGTCATTAACAGCTGAAAATCCAACCTAACCCATCTTCTTCAGGGGGGAAAGAGAGGCTAGCACACATGAAGTGATACTGTAGATTTTACCGTACATTCCTCAACACCATCTTAATCCAGAATTTTCTAATTCATCTATAACAGCCATTATTAGCCATCTTTACACAGCATAAGCTATGTCAAATCCAGTTGGATAACACTAATTTGGCACAAGCAAGATTTACTTAGTGTTTTGGCAGAAGTCCAGCTTAATTCTATTTTTGCTGAAGAATTCAATTTGGCATTATGCCACATGATAACACTGCCCGTGATTTACGGTGTCCTTCCCTTGGGCGCATGTATGAGCACAATCATTTACACCTGCAAATGGCTTGCTGGTGGCAGATTTCTGACCATGAATTTGTGATAAAAAGTTGTTGTCTAGTTCTGCAAGTATGAGGCAAGTATAAAAAAGCCAACCATTATTAATTCTCTCTAGGTAGTAAAATTCCACAACTAGAAACTATTCCACACTAAAATGATCAAATATAAATTACAATTAATAAGTTACAGAGTCTTACTTATAGGGGTGGAGGGCTAGAGGATTCAGGACTAATGTGTGGTGTGACACTTATATGTCCTACGACAACAAACATAGACAGAAGTGACATACCTATTATGTCTGTCTGAAGTAGGTGACCTTTGAAACTAATTCTGTTCCTGCACACAGATTAGAATAAGGAGCACAAATTCCTACTTTTATCAATCAAACGTCCTCCATGTGTGTGAGTTCTCACTCATCTGAATAATTGGACAATAGGATGAATGTTAGAATGAAACGCTCAAAAAAGCTAATGTTTCAGCAAACTCTACAACCTATTGTCATAAGCCTAAAATAACTAATTTGGCCAGTAACTGTTTTCTAACACAAAACACAAGACCTAATGTGCATGCCAGAAAGAATAAAACCGATCAAAGTGAAACAGTCAAATCCCTGCGTGAGGCTGCAGCGGGGATATGCTAACTCAAATTAATATAAGTGAGCTGTTGCATTGCCCTAAAACAGTTTACCTTCTTTATTTGCAACTGTCTTTAAAATTCACCATTTAACTCAAAGAATTTCTACATAAATAAGGTCCCTGGTGAGGTTGAATGTGAAATTGAAATCCCAAGAATGATATTTTGAGTGTGAACATGGCTTGAGGTTTCGCCACCAATTAAGAGAAAATCAGCCAAAGCAGGGATTTGCTGCATTTAATCAGCTGACTTGAAGGGCTGGTTGTTTTGAGTCGCAGCAGCAAGGCCAAGAGGTAATTTGACTAGACACACATAGAGCATGCTAATGACTGTCTGTGCTTCATTTACTCAGCCTGGGACTGCACTGTTGAAAAGAGTATTACTGAACAGATCTTTCGATCATCCTACCTTTTATATGACTTAAGCTCCCTCTTTCATCAACTTTCTCTTGAGTTTGGTGCATAATATTGTTTGTCTATCTGAGGCCAACTGAGAACGCCATTGCAATGTCATTACTGCTGCCTTCCCACTTCATTTACCAAGCCCTGACACGACAGTGATACGTTGGAATGAGAGTCCCTGCTGCTGAAGAGATGGAGATAACAGGATGATTCATAGTCTTTCAAAAGAGGTCACAGCTTCCTGTGCTTTTACGACAGGAATTTGGGATTCCCTCTGTGCACGCAGTCGAGGGCAGCAAGCCAAGCGTCCCAGTTGGCATACAAAATTAGGTGGGGTGTGGATAAGGAGCAAACGCCGCGCAACTCATTATCCTGAACTCCAATCCAAAGTACTTTTGAGAAGCATAATTTGATTTACTAATTATTTTAGAAAAGTGCACAAATCCAAACCTGTAGTATTTGAGTTGTAAGTATTGTCAGAACACCAAAAATAACAAACTCTGATAACAAATGCTTTTTAATATTTATACGAAGGGCCTTCATAACACCAGGAAAATTGCATAAAGACATAAGTTGTGCAGGAGGATTACCAAATAAGATGTGAAAATTCACTTCTAATAAAACAAGGGGATGTGAAGGTTAAATGCAAGCACTTCCCTCCATCCTCCCTGTTTCTAATTACTGGGCAAGAGCGTGAGAGAGCTGTGCTCCTGATTGCAGCTGCTGGTGACTGCAGCAGAAACCAAATCTTCTCTGCTGTCTATTATAATGAAAATGACCAGACCCTCAGGCACTCTGTTAGTATTTCTGTAGGGAGAATTGGGCTCTGTGACAGCTTCTAAGTTTAACCTACCTATCCCAATGAATTAAATATATGATTTCTAGATCATCACCAAAGATAGCCATCAGGGTGTTTTGTCATGTTGACAACGTGTGAATGTGCAGGGGTTGCACTCGTGCACATCATGACACTTGTAATAAACAGACAAGATCATTAATTAAAGCTCCATTTTAATGAGACTGTCATTGCCTCCTGGCTAACAGCCTACGCAGTGATGTACTGCATAATAGTTACATACCATTATCATTGGAGACTGTTGACCAGTGAAACATGATGTTTCTGGTTTGTCACAACATGGTGTGGTGTTAAATTGGTGTCTAATTCAGAAATAGTTGATTTTTTTTCTTTATATATTTCACCCAATGCACTTTCACAGCATCACAGCAAAGCAACTTCACAGAGCAGCTTCATATATTTTCTTGTCCTGAATGACGGTCAGATGCAAATCAAAAGCCTGCAGATATAGAAATTAAATTGCTGCATTAGATTTTAATCTTATCAGATAAACTGGGTGTTGCATCCATGCATTATAAAGTTTTTCACCAGATGTAATCAGTTTGTAACTCTTTAAATTCTCGTCATATGAATCATATGAAGGTATGTTGGGGTACTGTGACATCCACTCACACACACACACACAGACACACACACAGACAAACACACACACACACACACACACACACGCAGTTATTTAAATGAGGTATCATTTAAGTTTAGTTAGAAGCAGTGGGTATTTCTATATCATAGGGAATTTCCCCCTTAGCTTTGAATTTCTCCTTGAAAAATTAATGCATTATCCTATTCTTCAGTTTCATGCTTTTTACAAAGTTAAGTTAGGACCCGCCTCCTGTCAATCAAATATAATTCAAGCCAGCAGACAGTTTAAAGCAAGGTGCATTATATTTGAAAACTACCAGTGAAGTAGATTAAAATGTGATAAGGTGGCAAATATATCATAACATGATAACACAGAAAATGACCTACGCTGTGTGTGAAACAGTAAAGGAATGCAGGGAAGGAGTACAAACTCCAATCAAGCCTTAAGTGTCTATAGGATCTGTAGTTTGGAGCTCAAACAGAAACAGCATAGCATCCAATGTTAGCTGTCAGTTGATATACTCCCCTATATAAGTCATAATATACATATGAGTATACATATACCAAGATTTTCTATAATATTACTAATTTGGTAACTCCATTGTGAAAAGGTTTCTTGTCTTAAGGATCCAATTGGGAATTACAGTCCAACGCAATCAATACGACTGAATGTTCTGCTATGGTGTCTATGTGGTAGCTGTGGCTCAGAGGGTTGATCGGTCGTCCACTTATCTGAAGGTCAGTGGTTTGATCCTTGGGTCACCCAGTCTGCATGTTTAAGTGTCCTTGCGCAAGTCACTGAACCCTAAATTGTGATGTAGTGTAAAGTTCTTTGAGTGGTTGGAAAGACTAGAAGGGTGTTATACATATATGGACCATTTACTTTTATGTGGCCTGATATGTTCTTAAGGTTAGTGGTGGTGTTGTACTGGACTGAATTATATTTTGAGGTGTTTCTAATATTCCACTCCACTCATCACCATGGTAGGGACAAACAATCCAAACTTCCAATGCATTTTAGCATTGGTTTATTGCTAAAGAGGATACCACAATGATGCTTTTAAAAAACTCTTCACTCTCTGTCCAAGTTAGGTGAATCATGCAGGAAGGTCTGCTTCTCTTTTTGCAATAGACAACTACATATGTCACTCTTATCTCATGAATCAAGATCAAAGAATAAACTAAGGCTCCAATATCCAACATAATTCCACATGAGTTGTTTAATTCAGCCAACAACTGGCTTTCAGCTTTGATATACCAAAGTGAGCAAAAACCTCTCTCTCTTTATCTCACTCTCGCACGTGCATGCACACACGCGCGCGCGCGCACACACACACACACACACACACGCACAAGTCCAAGAAACTGAAAAGCTAAGGAAGGTGTCCATCAGCTTAACTGTTTTTCTGTTGGTGCTGTCAAATAAGACTGGGTAATGTGACTGAAATCAGTTTCACAATATTAATAATAATATTTTTCTGCTGTCACACACAGTATGGTAAATGTATGAAAATATCACATAAAATAAATTGTCTTCAAACAAATGTTTGATTGATGTTCAATGCAATGAGGTTTATGCCACTGCAATGTATTACATTAGAATAAAAACCCTCTTCACTCTCTTCTCTTTCCTATGTCTACATCTCACATTCATTTTTTAAAGTTTCCATCAGTCTCCATCAACAATCACACCAACACAATGCACAGCTGTATCTTACTGCATCACTTACCTAAGTAAAAGTACTAATACCAGACTGTAAAAAAAATACATAGTAAAATTATGCATTAAGTATTATCAGGAAAACATACTTAAAGTATTGAAAGTAAAAGTACTCAATGCAGAAAAATGGCCCCTGTCACTGTTATATTATATCATTAGATTATGATTACCCATGTATTAATATAAAAGCGGGATTTTACTACTGAATTTGGTTTGGATGTCGCAATTTTTAATTATTTTGTATAGGACTGCAACTAATGATTATTTTCATTATGGATTAATCTGATGATTATTTTCTAAATTAATCAATTGATTGTTTGGTTTGGAAAAAATTCTGAATATAGTGAGAAATCCCATCACATTTACCCAGAGCGACACCTTCACAATGTTTGTTTTGTCTAACAAATAGTACAAATCTTAAAGTAATTAATATCGGGGCACCCAGTAGTTCACCTGGTAGAGCGGGCAGTGTACCATTAAGACTGACTCCTTACTGACTCCAGCCCGGGTACGATTCATATTATTTAAGCTCTTCATATGTTTTGTATGCAAATATTTTAATTTGTAAAGTAATTAGTAGCTGTCAAGTGTAGTGGAGTAGAAAGTACAATATTTACTGTTTCATAAATGGTGCTCAATCACCGCAATGGTCATCTTGTTGGCCATGCAATTTCAAGCATTGTTCATTTCTTCATCCAAAGCGAGGATACATTTTAACCTTTACGACTGATAATAAGAACTGGACAAGTGAGAGCTCACTCTGTCGCTAATTTCAAGCTCCAGAATCTCAAAAACCATCATATCTGACCTAACTTGCATCATTGATATCCCACAACACAAATGTAGGTCTTTTGGCTTCCTTTTCAAACTTGAGAAATACAGGTTCAGCACCTCATTTCCTGGCATTTGTATGTAGACACTAGTAAGACACACAATGTGCTGACATTGCTTTAATTGCTGGCTCGGATGCCGGATGGCCAACATACTGTACTATGAGCAGCAGTGTGTGATTCAGCCATAGGTCTAGCTATGGTTGGGTAGAACATGCATTAATTTTCGGTTCTCTTAGCAGGTAAAGGATTTCTCAAACCGACTTGCATTTGAAATCACATCTTATAATCTGAATTTTCATTAGTGGACTATGGGGACATTTTTTCACAGGATGCCACTAAACAGGCAACACCTTTTATATTCTTTCCCCTTTACTCCGTTTTAATTTGTTATATTTCTCTCTTCTCTGACCCAAAAATAAATACTGTTAAGCATACTGTCTTACATTCAGATACAGCTGATAAAGTAAAACTCCTTGGACGTAGTTGTGCTGCTTTTATTAGAAATGCAATTCAACATGCAAAGCAAATGGCAATGATAAAGTGTTGCACTCCATGTGGGTGCATATAATGTAACAAAGCAATCTGTGTTCATAAAATAAAGCCCTCTATTTTGCTTGTACATCTCACATGGATATTACATTAAACATTAAATGGACATGGACTGCCAATGTTCCTTCATTGATACGACATGGAACAGCCAGTCATTGGCTACCCTTCAGCTCCATTGTTTCAGATCACTGTGAACTACAGCTGAACAGGACTTCTACTCAATAACTGAGCCAGCGGCAAGTTGATAGAGGATTTTGTGTATGTAGTTTATTCAGCGTTATTGTAGTCAAATACAAATGTGTATACGCCTCAGAAATGGATACTATTACTGTGAGAAGTTTCCAGGGACGATTTGCAGGACTTAAATGAATGCTCAGCTCTCTGTGAATAATGAAACCTCTCAGTCTGGCATTCCAGGCAGGAGGGGATGAGTTATTAATACATTTGATAAAAGTATTCCCTTTAGTTCAACAGACACATAATAGCTAACAAAACACCTTCTACAAATAGTTGTTGTTCTCCATTCTACTTCAGCTAAAAACGTATGTTTCATACAGTGCATACTGTATGAAACCAGATTTTTTCAAGTAGATACAGCTGTCTATCAATCAGTGCTGTGAAAACAATGGAGCTGATTTTACATCATGCAGAGCTACCCCTGTTGCATACACTCTGTGTCAATCAGTGGAAATTGTAAACTGTTTTAAGTATCTAGGTACACACATAAATGACAAATTGAGTTTCACTGAAAAAAGTGATTACCTTTGTGAAAAAGCCTGGCAGATATTGTTTTTACAGTTTTTTTCTCTCGATTGCTTAAACACATTTCTTGAAATTATGCCTCTTTTTCTCGAAACTCTAAACACAAATCACAACTTCTCCCTCAATTCCCCAAACCTTTCAGGTCAAAATGAAGTTTTCCTCTCAAAACCATTCAATCTTGCTGAAAAGCCAAACTTTGTCCTCAGATATAACACACAAGCCCCTCAAAAACACACACAATACAACACAGTTTTACACTGGTGAGATAAATTCAAAACAAAACTACAAAAACTAGTTATTAGTAATGTTGCTTGTGGTTCTCCCTGTCAAAAACCTTTTCACATGATAAACACAAAAGAAATAACAAATATATACAATGTACACAATTTTTTTATTCCTTAGTGTGCTGTACAGTACAACACAACACACCAAACAACTAATTATTCTGCCCCAGCGTCCTGTCTTTGGTCTGGGACAAGCCAGAGATTCCTCCACCTCCTTCTTCAACTCCTCCTCCTCCCTACTCCTCCCCCCTTGCTCCTGCTCCACTTCCTCCTACTCCTTTTCTTCCTCCTATCCTATCCCCAACTCCTACTGTTCTCTTACTCCTCTCCATACTGCTCTTCCTCCTCCTCCTCCTCCTCTCTGGTGTCCTACACCTCTTCCTTCAGATTTCTGGATCCATTGTTCCAAACTGAACTGGTCTTTTATCTATCTATTGAAGGTTCTGATTGTTGTTGTAGGAGCCATACTGCCTGTTTTCCTCCAAGCCACAGGGGGAATGATGTTGTGTTGTGTTGTGGCCGATGCTGGCCTCAGGCAATTTAAGTTCATGTATTGTTGCAAACAGGTGGTTGTTAATTAAAGAAGAGGAGCAAACGGGTTTTAACTGTGCTCGGATTATTGTGCTCAGATTATGTTGTTTATTCTACTTTATATGGCGTATTGGTGGAAGTGGAAGCAGGAAATAAACGCATTAACTGCAAACTATTGGAAAAGACTGGACATTGTTTTTCAGGGTACACGTTAGAAACAATAAATCAATTAGTTTTTTTGTTTTTGTTGTCACAAATATATTTGTGATGAAGCAAGACAAATTCATGTCACTCTGCTGGGGTTATTGCCAAAAGATGAAGCATGTGAAGATGTTTATTGCTGATGTGAACAATTGTTTGTGTGATGTTCACAGTCACCCTGTTAATTGTGATGAGGATAAAGAGAAGGTTTTGGTTGAGCCTCATGACAGTGTCTCAAATGTTGCATCAAATACCTCCAGCCAACAAACAAGTCACAAAAGCTCAAAAAGTGGTAAAACATCTTCTTATATTACATCTGCGCGTGTTAAAGCAGATGCAGACAAGGCTGCACTTTTGGCTCGTGCTGCTGCTTTAAAGGAGATGCATGCGCTACAGGAGCAGGCAGAGATCTTAAGGAGAGAAAAGGAGCAGCTTGAGATGGACATTGAAATTGTAGCTTCTATGGCTAGTTTTGCTGTTCTCCAAGCTTGTGACAGCAATGTTTCAAGTGTAAAATCAGATTGAATGGAGTCTTATTTTGAAACGGGGTTTGCACACAAATACATATCTACATCTCTCAATCCAAATGGAAAGGAATATGAGCCTTTGCGTAGGCAATCATCACAGCATTTAAAGGTCCCACCTCACCACAGTAAGCATGATGATGCCAAAGTACAACAAGAGATGCCAACAATACCTACAGTAACTTTGGGTCTTCTGGAACAGCAAACAAACCCAACATTCATCCATACCTCTTTACCATATCAAAGCAATATTCAGCACCAGGAGATCTGTACAGCTTGCTGCAACGACAGAATTAAATAACATCACTCCTTGTTCAATTGCAAACCTTACAATTTCTACCTCACAGGGACATTCCAATCTTTTATGAAGATCCTCTGCAGTTAAAATCATTTATGAAAGCTTTTGAGCATAGCATGGAAGCAAAAACAAACAATAAGGGGGACTGCCTGTTCCATCTTGAACAATTTACTAAGGGACAGCCAAGAGATCTTGTATGCAGCGGTTTTCATATGGCACCAGACAGAGGTTACACTGTTGCCAAGCAGCTACTGAAGGAGCATTTTGGAAATGAAATAAAGGTCACAGCAGCCTACATGGAAAAAATTACTGGCTGGCCAACTGTCAAGTCGGAGGATATTAAAGGACTCCAAGCTTTTGCAATGTATCGCCATGAATGTTCCAATGCTATGGAAGATCTTGAATATCTACAAGAGCTAAACATGCCAGCAAACATGAGAACTGTGATTCAGAAACTTCCATATAAGCTCAGAGAACAATTGAGAGTATAAGCATGTCAAATCATGGACCAAAACAACCAAAGAGCTTGTTTTACTGACCTTGTCAAATTCATTGAGAAACAGGTCAGAATTGCTTCCGATCCAGTCTTTGGTGACATACAGGACACTCCATCTCAGAAAGGTATCAAAAGTAAGTCTCAAATGAAACCACCTTTCAAAAGAAACAGTTTTGCGACTCATGTCTATTCCTGACAAGGTAAGATCAGATGCTCAAATGAGTGCAAAAAGAAGGTAACTCCTGTAACAAGCCAAACCAGAATTCCTGTCTGTACTGTACACATGGTCATGCATTGGAGCAATGTCCACAACTGGAGAAAAAGACACATGGGGACAAGATAAACTTTCTAAAGGCAAAAGGTCTTTGTTTCGGCTTCCTGTCCAAGTGAAAAGCACAGAGGGAAATAAAGTGAACTTGTGCTTTTTTAGATCCAGGAAGTACAGGCACCTTCTGTTCAGAAAAGTTGGCCTACAGATTGAACATTGTAGGACAAAGAGCCAAAATTCATGTGCGCACAATGGGTCATAATAAAGCGGTACAAAGTTGCATTATTAATGGCTTAGGGCCCGTGTCCACCAAAGCTTTTTTTTCTGACGCCAGCGTCTATTTTCAATTCATTGCAATGGGAGCGCATTTTTCCAAGCTGGTAGAAACGGCAAGAACATGACGAGGCGCTGAGCGTCTTTTCCGCGCTGGGCGCTGGGCACTGGGCACTGGGCGCCGGGCGCTGAACGTTTTTTTCCGGTAGCCGGGAGTTGAAAAATGTTCAACTTTGGGAAAAATGCTGCGCTCGTCACTGTCACTTTTTACCCAGCCATCCAATCATAGTGCAGGAGGGGCGGGACAAACACCGCACCGAGCACATCCAATCTTAAACGAAACGATGTGACTACCCGCCGAGGTGTTTCCTCGCCCGCAAAATCTCATGAACCCATGTACGGACAGTCTGTGCTCTCATGTTTCAGCCTTCTCTTCATGCAGAGCAAGGGCCAGAGGAAGTAGGCCTACATACTTTGTGGTGACATTTTTACATTCACTAAAATTAAGTAGGCTACCGTACTTGCAACACATCGCCTCCATGGAAATGATGTATCATAGCAACCACAGTGTCTCTAAAAAAAACACTGCGCCTCCAAAACGCATGCTAGCGCTCCCAGCTAGGCATTTTCAGAAGAGCAGGTGGTGTTTTCAGCTGGCAAAAAACGCTTTGGTGGACACGGGCCCTTAGAGATCTCAGAGTTTGCTGGAAAACACTTCTATGAGCTTCCTGATGTTTTCACTCAAGAGGAGATACCTGTGTCAACAGACAACATCATCAGTGAGGAGGAGGTGGCTAAGTGGCCATATCTAAAGGACATCGTATAAAAGTTAATGTGGACTTGTTAATCGGGACCAATACCTCCAGGTTGATGGGGGCTTGGGAGGTTATTAACAGTCAAGGGAATGGACCATATGCTATCAGAACCTTATTGGGGTGGGTGATTAATGGTCCATTAAAGGGAAACAGTGACAAGCAAAGTCTGAGTGGTTACCCCGAGGTTACTGTTAATAGGACTATTGTCAACAGAATTGAGGAGTTACTGATGAACAAATACAACCATGACTTCAATGAGGGACCTCCAGTGACCAAAAGGAGATGTCAAGAGAGGAAAAGAAATTAATTGAAATAATGGATAACTTACAGCTTCATAAAGGACATTTTAAAATGAAACTGCCTTTTAAAGAAGACGTCACCATACCAAACTCTCCCATCCCAATCTCTGCATTGCCAAGCAACGTGTTCATGGCTTGAGAAAAAGGCTTCAGAAGGATATAAGTTATCATGATGAGTACACAAAGTTTCTTGCAGATGTCATTAACAAAGTCTATGCGGAACAGATGCCTCAACATCAGTTAGAACCATGCAAGGGTAAGGTACAGTATATACCTCACCATGGAGTATATCATCCTAAGAAGAGAACCTTGCGTGTTTTGTTTGACTGTGGAGCAGACTTCAAAGGCGTCTCTCTCAATAGTCAACTTTTACAAGGCCAAAACCTGACCATCTCCTTAGTAGGAGTCCTTTTACAGTTCAGACAAGATCCTGTGGCCATTATGGCAGACATACAAGCCATGTTCCACCAAGTCATGGTGGCAGAAGAGCATGTGTACTTTTTATGGTGGCCTGAAGGTAAACTGGACTGTAATCTGGTAGAGTATCGTATGACTGTTCATTTATTTGGGGCTGTATCATCACCCAGTTGCACCTGCTTTGCTCTTAGGAAAACTGCTGAGGATAATCAAACAAGCTTTCCAGAAGAAGTCATTGACACAATCAAAAGAAATTTCTACATGGATGACCTTCTGAAAAGCCTTTCCTCTGAAGAGGAGGCTGTCCTCATGGTTAAGAATCTAAGAGCCATTTGCAGCAGGAAAACTGCTGAGGATAATCAAACAAGCTTTCCAGAAGAAGTCATTGACACAATCAAAAGAAATTTCTACATGGATGACCTTCTGAAAAGCCTTTCCTCTGAAGAGGAGGCTGTCCTCATGGTTAAGAATCTAAGAGCCATTTGCAGCAGAGGAGGTTTCAATTTCACAAAACGGATCAGTAACAGCCGGGACCTACTTCAATGTATTCCAGAAGAACACAAATCACAGAACTTGTTTGAGCTGGATCTGGACAGAGATAAACTGCCAATAGAGAGGGTTTTAGGTCTGCAATGCTGCATAGAAACAGACACTTTCTAAGGTCAAGGAACAACCTCACACCAAACGTGGCATCTTGTCTGTTATCATATCCATCTATGATCCACTGGGGTTCTTGGCTGCAGGAGTTATATAGGCTAAAGTACGATTGGGATGATCTCATACCTCCACCCTTTGAGCAGAAGCGGATCAAGTGGCTGACAGATCTGCAGAAAGTGGCTAATTTCAAAGTCAACAGGTGTATCAAGCCTTAAGGATTTGGAAAGATTGTAAGCGCACAACTGCATCACTTCTCAGATGCTAGTGAAAATGGATATTGCACAGTTACCTACCTCAGAATGCAGAACTTTGAGGAAATGGTCCATGTTGTGTTCTTGTTTGTCAAATTCAGAGTGGCTCCTCTAAGACCCGTCACCATACCTCATCTGGAACTCACTGCTGCTGTTGTCGCCATTAAAGTTGACAAGATGTTTCAATCAGAGCTGCAGATTCCACTGAAGAAATCACACTTTTGGACTGACAGTACCTGTTTCTAGTTCTAAAGTATATCAAAAATGGGGACAAAAAAGTCCTAACCTTCGTCACTAACAGAGTTTCCATGATAAGGGACAACTCAGACGTGTCACAGTGGAGTTATATTCCCACATCACTAAACCTTGCAGATGATGCTTCAAGAGGATTGAAAGCTGAAAGGTTGGTCATCCAAAGATGGGTTGAAAGCCCCGCTTTTCTATGGGATCCAGAAGATGATTGGCCAAGGTTTCCTGTGGATTTCAGCATCCCAAGTGATGATCCAGAGGTTAAGCAAAGAGTGCTGGTTAATGCAACGATTAACATCTTGAATGCCACCAATCAACTAATAACTTATTTCTCTGATTGGCAGAGATTAGAAGTTGCAGTTGCATGGATCCTCACACTGAAAGAAACCCTGCTGAAGCTGAGTAAGCAAAGAAAGCAGTTGTAGCTTGCACATAGTAGTGCTAATGGAGCACGAATGGTGGATGTGCAGCAAGAAATCGAATCAAGCTTTTCGATCTTCACTCAAAGGGAAGAACGTGTCACTGGATGACCTCTTAGAAGCTGAGAACTCACTAATTTCCTTTTGTCAGCAAGAGAAAGATTCCAGGAAGAGATGGCTGCATTATCATCTCAGAAATCAGTGAAAAAGGGCAGCACCATCTACAAGCTGGATCCAGTTCTAGAAGATGGCCTTCTGAGAGTTGGGGGACGCCTCAATAAATCAGCTTTGCCTGAGGACACAAACATCCCCTCATCCTATCTAAAGACCAACACCTCTGAAACCTTATTCTCCGCCATTTTCATGAGCAGTTGGGCCACGGGGGAAGAAATCATGTACTTTCCACTGTAAGGAAAAAGTATTGGATCACAAATGCTAACTCTGCAGAGAGAAAAATCATAACAACGCTACAGAGGAAAAGCTGGTGAACAAAGGATGGCAGACTTGCCCACAGAGAGAATCGTTCCTGATCTCCCTCCAGTCACTAATGTTGGTGTTGATTATTTTGGTACATTCGATGTGAAAAGGGGACGTAACATTATAAAACGTTACGGAGTGATCTTCACTTGTATGACAAGTAGGGCCATTCACATGGAAGTTGCTTAAGGCCCATTTATACTCCTGCGTAGGGTCTACGTGCGTAGCTCCGGCGTAGGCTACGCACGTAACCATGCATTTATACTTGTGTGTCTGTTTGTCCGTCATTCTGCAATTACACCCCCAAACGCTAGTCGGCCGTAGCGCCACAGCATCCACTGTGTTGAGTTTTGCAGGCCGAGCAGGCTAACTAATGGTTTTGCCCTTTGCTAACGGGAATGGGGGTAAAATTGTAAACATGCACCTGGTGTAGCCTTTTCAAATGTTACCGACCAAGTGGATCACATTCTGATAGTGAAACGAGTCATTTCGCTCGGGTTGTGACGGTCAAATATACTGATCCACCGTGTTACAGCCGCGGTTTCGGCACTTCCTGTCGGCTCGGAGGCATTGCGACGCTACCCAGCCGACCAGTCACAGTGCTTATGGTCCGCGTCGCCTCGACGTGTAGTTACATTTTTGAGGAGGTGCACGTCAGGCTATGTCGTAGGTGACGCCGTAGGGTAGGGGGCTACGCAGAGGCTACGCCATCGATTTGACGCAGAAGTATAAATTGCACTTGTTCGTGTATCAATGCATTGCGAAGGTTCAACTGTCGGAGAGGACAGGTTTTTCACATGAGATCAGACAATGATACCAACTTTGTGGGAGCTGAAAAAGAATTGAGAGAAGCCTTAGCATTGTTAAACCAGGATCACATTGAAAGATACCTGTCGCAAAAGGTTTTAACCCACCTGCTGGATCACATCATGGTGGCATTTGGGAGCGCATAATACGGATAATCAAAAGGGTTTTGAGTACAGTGCTTCGTCAACAAAGTTTGGATGATAAAGAATTTCAAACAGTGCTCTGCGAGGTTGAAGCAATGCTGAACGGCCGACCCATCACTAAATTATCTGAAGATCCAAATGACCTTGAGGCATTGATACCTAACCACTTGCTTCTACTGAAAGGGAAACCAGTTCTACCACCAGGACTTTTTTAAGGAAGTGATCTGTATGCAAGGAGAAGATGGAAACAGGTCCAATATATTGCTGATCTCTTCTGGAAAAGATGTACCTACCACTGTTGCAGGAACAACAAAAATAGACAAAGGAAAAAAGAAGTTTTATGCCTGGAGATGTCGTCATTGTTGTGGATTCTACAGCACCACGTGGATCTTGGATGCTTGGAAAAGTACTGGAAACGTTCCCTTATAAAAGGGGACTTCTGTTCGTCTTCAAAGACAAATGTGGTTGTACGACTTGTGACTAATATTTGTCTCTTATGTGAGGCCACAGAGTAAATATGGGTAAATATAAAGGTTCAATATGGTTTGTGCAGTAAAAATGTGCATAAGTTATTAAAACTAAAGTGTGGTTTTGCTGTAGATTAGTCGTAACTTTGTTTGTTTGTATAACTTGGCTATGAACTACGGCCCCATTATACATATATATATAGTTAGAAAATTGCTTTGTCTTCTGCCAGAAGCAATCAGGGGCTGGGGTGTAGGAGCCATACTGCCTGTTTTCCTCCAAGCCACAGGGGGCATGTTGTTGTGTTGTGTTGTGGGGCCAATGCTGGCCTCTGGCAATTTAAGTTCCTGTATTGTTGCAAACAGGTGGTTGTTAATTGAAGAAGTGGAGCAAACAGTTTTTAACTGTGCTCAGATTATTGTGCTCAGATTATGTTGTTTATTCTACTTTATATGTCGTATTATTTATTGTAAGTGGACGCAGGAAATAAATGCCTTCACTGCAAACTATTGGAAAAGACTGGACATCGTTTTTCAGGGCACACGTTGGAAACAATAAATCAATTAGCAACCAGTAGTGGCTGAGCGGTGGTGGTGATGGCGCAATGGATAAGACACGTGCCTTTGGTGTGAGAGACTCAGGTTCAATTCCCCACTGTGACCCATCCACCATTGTATCCCTGAGCAAGACACTTAACCCCTAGATGCTCCAGAGGTGTGTGACCTCAATATGTAAAATATAAGACATAGTCACTACAGGTGTGCTATCAATTTTGACTATTTGTTTCCACCTGGATAGTTGTGTGCTAATATATATATTAGGGGTTTGGCGAGATTGAATTGTGACGAGAATTCTTGTCAGGTAAAAACCATCATGCAAATTACATTTTTCACATGCTGTCAAGCCACACATTAATTTTCTTACGCAGTGAAATACAAATGTATAACTGATAATATACTCATGGAGCGAATCAACGCTGCCCAGCTGATTGACACCGGTGAAAGCTATGATAGTAACCAGCTGGACCACCTCACGTTGTGAGTCTGGACATTTTTATGTACAGTCAATGGTCCAGACAGCTGTGATGAGTGGTAACGTATAGCTGGTAGAGTTTTGCAACATAAACATCTAAAAACTGCAGCCTGCTCTGTTTAGAACTGTAACTTAACATAAAGTGTTTCATTTACTTTCGGTTTCAGATATGGTCAAACGGTCTGAAGGGGACAAAGTTACTACCCACGAATCAATAACGTAATACACAGCAGAGTAAAGGGCAGGTAGACTCATTAAATAATGACTTTAGTCTGGTAATATTATTACTTTTTTCTGGACATGTCAGAGAAGACAAATAGGCTATGTTGGAGAGATTCTGAATGTGCAGAAAGTTTTGTACTACATGAGCAGAAAATCTGCTGAAACACAGGAGCTATTAAAGTCCAGGAGTTTATAAAAATGTAATTATTTATCATTGAGGTGAAAAGGTGCCACGATCACATTTAAAGAGGTTACTTCCCCAAACAAAGAGACAAAGGGCCAGATTTACTAACATAAAGAATAAAGAGTACTAAAATGTGTGTGCATTCTAAAATATTGCACCGTGCAATTGTAGTACCTGCTATGGATGATCAACTAAGAATTATTGCAAACACAATGGAGGTGGCAGCATTTAAATGAGGGTTTTGCATGTTTTAATGGTTTCCACCATGGAGAGTCTGGAGAGAAAGCAGCCACTGTGTAAAAACCTTGGTTTGTTTCATTCAGTGTGTCAGTATGTGGAAATCGTTATGTAGCTGCCCATCCTGCCTAAGACTGCACTAAGTACTTGGGACAGCACAACTGAAAAACTGCTTTGGGAAACCCCAGCAGAAACAGATACAGTATGCTGGAATAACCCAGACATGAGGAAATGCCAGCAGATCGCGCTTCATCCAGCCAGAGGGAACAATCACCGACCTTCTGCACCGTGCCTAGTCGCTCTGCGATCTCCTGTCCCTGTACACACCAACGCCCCATTCCCTCTCCGATACCTACAATGGGTTGTGTCTATTATGACTGGCGCACTGTGAACAGTGGGTGATCGTTCCCTCTGGCTGGATGAATTTTACGCATGATCCATGCACTACTGCAGCTGGGAGCTCTCAGCAGCGCCACGCAACTTTCTAAATTCTTCCATCTCATGGAGAAAAGAACTCCGGTCGAAATGAAATTTGCTTTATTGGCATGAATATTAATACAACAGTATTGCCAAAGCTAAAATACAATTCAATTCATATAGTTCATTGAATAAGTAAAATAAAACAATTGTATTTCTATATATTGGATATAGAATAATATTGTTAATTTATCTGTCTTCTTTCATTACAGCTGTGTCTCCTTCTCCCAATGATAACAGCAGCCATCTCTGCGCAACACTTGGCGGTTTGTACCTTCCTTTCAAACGTATTAAATACAGATGCTGTTGCACTCACATGAAATTGCTTGTAGGCTTGTTAGATCACATTGCGTGTAGTAAATAAATGTATTTGCATGTTACCCTCCCATTACTTTTCACAATAAAATTGAAACGCCCAAAATCGCATATTCATTAGGTGCTATGTTGCGCTTTTGAAAGACGTCATTCTACGTGCACACCGTTACTAGATCAGCTTGCGTGTTAATTTGGTGGTGATATCTAGTTTGCACACGTTTTTACTCATGTAAACCTTTAGTAAATCTGGCCCAAAGAGGAGGGAATACTAAATCATGACCCAGCAGGTATGATATTACAGGAGAAAAGTTGATCTACAGGAAAAACAGATCTGACAGAAGCCCAGAATGACTGAGCTGCATTATATTCTGTTATAGTTAGGCTATAGAGTTTGAATCGTCACCTGCCACCTGAATTTTGTGTTTCTCTTAATATAAATTCTTTTTAAAATCACCATAAATTGGTGCAGAAAAATTCATCAGAATGCAGGAATTAAAGTGTTTAATGCTCAAAATTTTCAAAATTTTTTATTATTCTGTTCTATAGTGCTAGCCATTGCACTGCCACGAGGGTGGCAGTGGCGCAATGGATGGCCTTTGGTGTGAGAGACCTGGGTTCAATCCCCCACTGTGACCCATCCACCATTGTGTCCCTGAGCAAGACACTTAACCCCTCGTTGCTCCAGAGGTGTGCGACCTCTGACATGTACAGCAATTGTAAGTTGCTTTGGATAAAAGCGTCAGCTAAATGAATAAATGTAATGTAACGTAGCTTGTAAGGGTCTAGATGTATAGTGTTTAAATGCTATACGGTAGCTTGTAGTTTGCTCATGAGCCAGATGATAGTCTGACTTACGTGGAAGTCAGTGCGATGAGATAGATTTGTTACATTTGTCTCTCAGTTCCACCCAGTCTTACAGCATACAATCTTAAGCACACACAGAAACATAAAGCACATTGTGCTGTCTCATTGTGCTAAGGGAAAATATTCACATATTGATCCTTTTAACCCTTTAGCCCTTAACCATTAAGAAACCCATAAAGCTGCAGCAGGATCTATTTTCTGAACAGGTGAAGATAAAAATCAGAGATGTGATAGCCATTCTATATCACAACTACTAAAATCCACAATAGCCTACATACTTGCACAATTCTATTATTTGTTCACCTGAATAGGTAAACCACAATAGCACATCCTTTGAACCAAGAACATTTGTTGTCACTGTTCCTGCCTGACCACAGGAGCAAGAAATTGGCAGCTGGATTGGAGTAGCAGTGTGCCAGACATGTCATCATGCCAAGCCATAATGTTATCAAATCTGCCTTTCTTTGCTTTGCCATGCCTACTCTGCATGGGCACTGTACAATTTACCACATTAGTGCAGCTCCCAAAATGTTTTTATGCCAAGGAACCACAAATTGCTGCATTGCAACTATGGCCCATTTTCCAATATGTGCAAAGTAGAGTGCAATCTAATATAGAAAACTGGTCTTAAATAACAAAGACAACATCCCATTAGGGTTAGGGTTATTAGGTTGTGTGTTGTTTATTCTTTCCTAAAATTCAGTTTTCGAAACGGAAAAAACAAGCCATTATGCAGCATTGGTCTAGTCTACGCTGAACCCTATTCCTTTGAAACACTCAATTAGTGCTACAGACACAAAGATTTACATTACCTACTTTGGTATTTTGTAATGCAGGTTAGAATAGAATTCTGTTTTTTGTTAACTAAATAGCTACATTGCTGTCCTTTTTCTGTCCAAATGGTATCCTGGCTGCTGACCTGACCCTTCACTACACATGTTAAACGTAACTGGAAACAAATTATTTCTACAGCAACTCCTCGAAAACTCCAAACATTCAGAATTTATTGCCATATTCGCTGGTGCCAGTGAATCAATCAAGGGTACAATTTGGTTAAAATATGCCTGACAGACTCTGACTAGAATCCTAGAGTCCTATTGACTCTACACCAGCTTCCAATTAAATATAGCACAGAATTCAAATACTCTATACATATAAATCACAGTATGGCTTTGCCTGGGCTGATACAATAAATTATGTTGCACCCCTTCAAGCCTGCATGTACTCTAAGGTTAACAACACAATTAACAAAAACTGATGCTAACCCTTTCTCCCACAGAGCTCACTTTTATGAAACTGTCTGTCTTCACAGTTCAGTGTAACGGAGAAACTTTTTTTATTTTAACAGCCTTTCAACTTTTTATTGCATTCTGCAGTTTCTGTCCAGAATATTATGCTGCAGTCTTCATGTGGCCAGTTTCATCCAATACTCCCTGTTATGTCATTTGTTTTGTCTGGGCTCTGTGTTGTTTTCCATTTACTCTATTAGACTAGTTTAGTCAAATATTCTAGTTGATAGTTCAAAGTGATGTATCAAATATTAAGCTGTTCGTTTTTGTTCTCAGTCTGCAACAATATGTTTTTTTTATGTTTATTTCAAGTTATAACATATATGTTCAGAGCTATTACTTTGCACCTTTTTTGCATGGAAGTGTGATGCAATACAGACATGCAGTGCTAAACAATGCAAAGCTTCACCTTGGATAGATGTGAAAATCAGTCATGTGGACAATACACTTGTCTGACAATGCAAAATTATGATGATTCATTAGTGTCCCAAATCTCAAATTACTGCTCACTATAAACGAAAGAGTGTTTGGAACAGTGAAATGAGTGATTTCAGACACAATGCCAGATTCCTGCTGGTTTTCATTATAGACATAATTAGAGACTATTTCACACCTGCTATGCCCAGTTAATGAAATTAATTGGAAATACACTGATCTACATATTCATGTTATTAAATTTAGACAAGAAATCTGTTTGGGGTGGCTAAAGCGTTCTGCTGTGTCATTGTATTTTGTAAACATAATTGAGCCATTTCAGAGTAAAAGAAGAGGTGAGAAAACCTGAAATGAAAATCTAATGGCACTGTCACGATAGGACCATCTGCTGTACGTCTATAAAGTGTACTGAGCCATACTGTGCCTGTGTGACTGTAGCCCTTTTCACTTTATTGAAACTGAAAGTAGTTGAGTCGGCAAATCAGTTTACTCAGCATGCTGGGATGTTGTTCCCAGGTTTCATTGAGTGAGAAAGATATTAATTGGAACACAGTGTAAAAAACTACCCATGCTACTGAGTGACATGTGTCATACACAAATACATAAATCACTGAAAGAAAAATAACTTGACAAGTTAGACATGTCAGCTATTAGGCTGCAATATGGTTAAAGCTACTGTGCAACGTTGAGCTTAGAGGCAGAAAGTGCATTGTTAGACCTTCCCTTCTCCACTGCAGTTTGTCAAGCTCACTCCCCAACATGTGCCACTCATGGTTTGGTGCCTCACAGAATAGTGCCTACTTTGATATAATAGCAATGCACAAAGCTACCACAGGCAGTGAAGAGTTAATACAGACAATTTACCAAAAAAAAGTGCTGATGTATAAAACATTTTGTAGTACTTTTTTAGCCAGTCATGTCTGCTGTATGTCACCACAAAGATTTTAAAAATGAGAGGTACTTTTTTTATAACATAACCTTGTATTATGGATTGCAGAGCAGTTTGAATTTGATTTGATTTTTCACATTTGCTGATCATATTTTATACTGTGAACAAAAGCTAAACACACAGAACCTGTATGCTAAAACAGCATAACAAACAAAGTGTAAGGTAGATGTAGCCTATCAACAACTGAAACTAAATTCAAAAATTTAACCAAGACAAAGTGAACCCAATCCATAATGTGACTGTGCTGAACAATCAATAACCACAACTATGATGATCAGCAAACCAAACCAAGTGGCTACATATGCCACACACACACGTTACACTTAATAATCAACAAGAGAGTAAAAAGAGCATACTGCAAAGCTAATGTTCAGTGTAGCACAGCAGTGCCAGACATAATTTCAAAAGATTTACTTACTCTACTCTCTGAATTCTTCACAGATATTACCAAAGGGGGTCAGGAGGATCTGAGAGGGCTTCAGTACATCTCATCATATAGCTAGCACACTCTTCAGTGTCTCATTATATAAATTTTCCATTATGTGCAGTTCAGATTTGGGAGGCGCTGGTGTTTTCCTCTTGTATTCTCTATAGTACAAGTGTGGTGGGGAACGCTTCCCCAAGTGCAGGTTAATGTGTGGTGGTGCTGAATGCAGCCTTGACTTAACTCCTCCCCAGGCCAACCTCCTTGTCAGGCTTAGGCTATATAAGACAACTGTGTTGCCTTGCGCTCTCTCTGCTTTGTGATCTGTCCCTGCTGTGGTTGGTGTTTGTTGCTCAGGTATGTGACAGGACTACTTTCATGCACATCTTTTTCTCCTCAACAGTTGATCATGTGGCTTACCTGCTGTTTGGCACTGTTAGGAACCTCCTTTTTCTCCTGCCCTGTGACGGTTGATCGTTATATTTTCATGTCCCATGTCAGAGGTGGTGAGTAGACTCATGGTTTGAAATGTATTAACAGTAAGGCTGAACCTAGCTAACTGTCTCCTTCACTTTTCTAGGATCTTCCTTGTTTTAGACCACTACTGTCTTGCCCCTTTTGGTTAGTTTTTTGCTCTAGTTTAATGTCTGGTTTAGTTCTACTTTCTCAATATTTAGTTATCATGTCTGTAATTTGTTAACTTAGTTTATATTGACTTGCTTTAGTTGTGTATTGTGGGGTTTTGTGATAGTTTGCCTTTTGTCCAGCCAACTGGGTTACTATGTTTTGTTTCTAATTCTTTTTGTATTTAGTTTATATTTTGAGCAGGGTGCCTGTTGGGAGGCTAGGTAACCGTGGCAAGGTCCCTTCACTCTTCTGCATTTAAGTAATTGCATGGGCACACAATATAGACTGCACCCCCCTCTCCTGTGAGTAATGCTGTGAGGTTTGTAGTGCAGCACTCCTGAACACTCGGCATAGTCTGCCCCTCCACAAGTGACCTCTGCTTGGTGTAGTTTAGTTATTTTGGGGAGCTGGATTTATATTAAGTTTCTTTATTTGAATTTATATTAAGGCTGTTTTAACTAATGTAAATTATTTTACAGACCATTTTACCATAGTTAATTCTGTTTCATGTTTCCTTTCAGCAGTCCCAGTTAAAAATAAATACACTTTGGTATATTTTGAAACGTGTCTCTGCCTCGTCAGTAACGTTCCTATGTGTCTCTCTGTCTCAGGGATGAACAAACTATGCAGCTGTTGCATAAGGGGGGGTTCTTTGTCCTATTACAGGTAGCTGGTCCAAACTTCTGTGCCTCCAAAGTTCATCCTGCTTTTGGCTAGCAACAGGTGTTGTGTTTTGCATTAAAAATAAACTTTCCTATCCAATTTTGATTCTCCGCCCACATCCCATTCAAATAAACCTACTCACTCTATGAACTGAGGGCCTGAATGCCTCAACAACCCCTGCTTGCACTTTCTATACAGGAATTCCCAGAAATCCAAAAACTTTGTCGTGGCATCGACAACTAAATCTATTCTCTCAGCTTTCCTTTCTGCCTCTGTGGCACAGGCAACCACCATGGCCAGAAATACTAAGAGCTTAACCTTGTCCCTACAAACAATATTCATCATGCTTCCTACCTGATTTGTTCTCTCCTACCACTGGAATCATTCCTCTTCTAGTTGCTTACTTGTGCCTTATCCTTTTCTTGGACCTAATCCTCATAATGTGCCATGTTTCATTACACTTAATAGATAATTTTCCAGAGTTTCTGCCACCGCACACCTCATCTCCCCACTTAAGACACATTCCAATGTGCCTACAAGCAAACCAAATTTCCAACAATGGCTGCTCTGAATGGGTTTGGGAACAAAAGCTATTACTGGGTAACTGATCTAAGAATACTTTGTCAGGACTTATGATTCAAAATGCAACAATTCTTGTTGCATATCATCCTGAATATTCTAACAGTCAACTGATACAATCCTTAAATATACTTACATTGACCATATATGGTACATCCACACCGTCATTTACTGGAACTCTTCTAGTAAGTGGGGGAAACATGACACTTGGTAACATCTAACACAATTATTTCCCCATGCCTTCATCTAATTTGTCTGACGCGCATCCAACAACAATCCATTTCTTTTAACATCAACTAGATTGACAGTGCCAGGGTTGTCCTTAATCCAATTTGCAACTTAATGTTTCTCTGACAGAATTCCAAATCAGTCCTTGCTCCCAGTCACTTTTAGTTCAGCCAGGTGGGTTTCTCTATCATTCTCAATAATTGCTGTAATTTCTGCCTGTATTTCTTATTGCTTTCCTCTGTACTTTGAAAAGGGGGGGGGCATTTTGTTGATGGGTGACTAACCCCTGCACTCTGTGCCTCTCACTTAACTAAGGTAAACTTAGCTTAATCATGGCTTTTACACTTGCTAACATTACTTCTGCACTAATATGAAGACAGGTTGGTACAACAATATAAAAATAAAGGAGATTGCTAGCTGTCACGCCAAATAAAGATGGTAGCCGGAAGTGACACCTCTAGAAAGGAGATGAATGATACACCGTGTGATTTCTTTTTTTTTTTTTTTTAACACTCTCAAAATTCAATTCAGCTTTATTGGCATTAATGTGTAACAATATTGCCAAAACATCATACAAATTACATAAGAACAATCATACATTTCATTAAACAAGTGATTAAAGCATAAAGTAATTTAAGTGTGTTAAAATTATAAAATAAACTAAAAATAACTAAAATAAGTGATTTAAAAAAATAAGTAAAGAAATCGGTATCAAATGTAAAAACAATTACTAAAATATCAAACAATAAAAATAATTTGAAAATTTGTACAATTATTTATCACTCTGAGTTTCCACTGGTTGTCCTCAGTTCATGGCATGATGAGATATTTTGCAGCAATTTCACATTTGGGCATTTCTCCCAGTAAATAGGGGAGTTTCTGTGTGTCTGATATGAATTCGTCTTTGTCTTAGTGTTTTATATTTAGGGCATGAGGTTAGAAAGTGCAGCCCTGTCCTCTACCTGTCCTGTGTCACACTGGGAGCAGAGTCTCTCCTGTTGTGGTAACCAGCTCTGTCTGTGACGACCCTTTTCTATGGCCAGGCTGTGTTCACTCAGTCAGGTATGTTGTCAACATTTTTCTTAGTTTAGAATATTTTATTGTGCTGAGATAATTTTCCAGTGTGAATTCTCTTTTTAGGGTCAGCTAACATTGGAATTTACTTTGTGTTTTGGTTGTTTCTTTCCAGTATTCAATATATTTTTCTTTCTGCTTGTTGATAATTTAGTTTGGTCTGCTTGAGTTGGTGGTGGTGTCCTGAGGCTGTTGGGGACTTGTTACTGCAGAGAGCCTCAGGACCAGCTGGCTGAGGGGACTCTTCTCTGGTTTCAGCTCCTGGTATGTTAGGGCTTTGTGATGGTATGTCTGGGGGTTAACTGATTGTAAAATTGAATTTATCTTTTCTGTATTTTTAGTAAGAGGGGGTATTGGCAGAGCTCTGCTCTGCACAGGTTATTTGGTGTTTTTCTCTGCACCTGCAGAACTCGGTATGGAAATATTCTATGATGTTTTGTCCCATTTGTCAAATTCATTAAGTTTTGGACCCCAAATTTCACTACCATATAGAATTATTGGTTCTAATACAAATTGGAAAATTTTAAGCCAGATTTCAATTGGAATATAGATTTTAATGTTTCTTTTTATTGCATAGAAAGCTCTCCTTGCTTTGTCCCTCAGATCTTTCACAGCCATGTTGAAGTTCCCTGTGTATGTAATGTTGAGGCCAAGGTAAGTGTAGTTTTTTGTATGTTGTAATTTAGTGGTGTCTAAATAGAAATTGTGTGCAACCTGATTTCTGTATTGTTTCTGAAAGATCATTATGTTAGTCTTTGCTGTGTTTACGGTCAGGGCCCAGGTCTGACAGAATCTTCTTTAGTAGGTGAAAGCAACACTAAGTCATCTGCATACAGCAGACCTCTGATCTCTGTGTCGTTCAGGATGAGGCCAGGTGCCTTGGAACTCTCTAATTGGTTCGCTAATTCATTGATATATAGATTGAAGAGAATTGGACTGAGATTGCATCACTGCCTCACTCCCTGGCCCTGGGAGAAAAACGCTGTTTATTTCCAATCTTTATGGCACATTCACTTTTTGTATACATGTTCTTAATCAAATCATATGTTTTTCCTCCAATGCCACTTTCAAGTAGAAAAGGCCCTTGTGCCAGATGGAATCAAAGGCTTTTTGGAAGTCAACAAAACAGGCATATACCTTTCTTTTCTTAATGTTTAATTCTTGATCAATTAGTCTGGAGGGTAAATAGAATAGTATTGAATCGTTTAGTAGTATAGCCAATCTGATTTTATGTTCTGGACTGGATGACTTCTGTTAATTCTTGTTCTGTTACAGGGTAATCTAGAGGGTTTTGGTTGTTTTTAATCACCACCTCCAGAGTTTTCCATTTTGTGAATATCTTGTACTGATCATTTTTTGTAATATTACTGTATAATTCACTAAAGTGATTAATCCAAGTATTTCCATCTTGGATCACCAGTTCATCCTGCTGGGTTTTGTTTACGTTGTTCCATTTCTCCCAGAACTGGTTGGACTCTAAGGATTCCTCAATTTCACAGAGCTGGTTCTTGCTGTGTTGTTCTTTTAGTTTTTAGGGTGTATTTGTATTGTTTCAGAGTGGCCTCATATTGACAGTGTATGTTGTGGTTATCTGGGTCCCTATGCTTTTCATTTGATAATTTCCTTAAAGTTTTCCTTAGGTTTTTAAATTCAGTGTCAAATCATTTGTAACTGTTCATTTGTTGTGGTTTTGGTTTGGAGACTTTCAAATTAGACGATAAAGCCAAATGATGAAATATTGAATTGATTTTGTCCACAGCAGAATTTACACCAGAATTATTCTGGGGAAATGTTTCAGTTAGAAATAAATGAGTTAAATCATGTATGTTTTGATTTTCAAGTGCCTTTTGGTACGCCCCCATCTCTCTCTCTCTCTCTCTCTCTCTCTCTCTCTCTCTCTCTCTCTCTCTCTCTCTCTCTCTCTCTCTCTCTCTCTCTCTCTCTCTCTCTCTCTCTCTCTCTCTCTCTCTCTCTCTATCTATCATCATGTGATTTTTCTTGCAGCATACAAAATAAGCAAGGTGATATGATGCTGCCAGCTACTTGAGAAACCTATAAAAAGAAATTGTACTTTTAAAAACTTTGTTTGTTTGCCTTCTGTATTTTCAAGAAAAATATAGGAATAGCTATGTGATTGTTTTGTAATCCTTAATGCAAAATATCAATTGTAAAACACTGATTACATGAGAGGCACAAACAATAGCTGGGCCAATTCTGTAGCACCATGGTGAAAATATGTTTTTGAAGTCTGAATTCTCTGTAATGTGTAGTTTTTGCAAATGTGTTAGACATACATTTTCTTACAGTCATACAGTGTCTTAATTGACATCTTGTTATGTTACAGTCAGAAATGCTAAACGGAAAAATATTGCACATTAACATATAAAATAATAACACATTTATACTACAGTTTGAATGACAAAATTAATTAAGTCCCTTGATTTACTCAAATAAAAACCTGTAGGCCTACACATTTTTATAATGGGCTTTTTAGGAAGACATTTTGACATGTCACATGTCAGACAAGCACAACAAATTTAATGATGGCTGAATTCCATTTAGCTCCTGTGGTTTCAGTATCATAGTATAGTGCATGCTGGCTCACTGTTACACTGTCATGGCTAATTGGGATACTTGAAAAGTACGGAGCCCTCGTCAGTGTTATAAGTAACACCTGCACGTTTCCAACTATGACAAGTCAAAATGTCTACTGTGAAAAAAGACCTATAGTTAGCTAAAATACTTTTGATAACAAAGTTGTGTTTGATCATAGTTTTCCTCAGAAATGAATTGGCATTAATACATGTTTGTACATTTAAATGTCTCTGCCCTGTCAATATATGTTACTGAGATATATTTGGGTATTGTCACAACAATACATTCTTTTGTCAACCCCAGCCATGGGATGTAACCATTGGATAAATGGGATGTGAAAATTATTGTATTACAATGAGACTCTCAAAAAACACACATCAAAAAAATAGTGTTTCATAACATACCATGGAAGAACAAGGGCACTTCCTTACACAAGACAGTCATCTTCGTGAAGTTAACAGGGCTGACATTTGGTTATAGTTTGTGTTATTTACGTCCAGATCATTAAGATACTGGAGTTCCACCAACATGATTCCCTGCAAATTAAATGTCCGCTCTGTAACAAACTGTTAAAAGGGCAAAAAAATTAATGCTTGAAAATATCACTGGGTCTAAAAGGTGCCCACTGTGGGTACTGACTCTTTTAATAACTTGCTGGCAAGGTCTACATTCCATTCTCATTTGTACTTTTTTATTGCAACACACTGGTCAATCCAACTGTTGTACAACAGCGCAATTAGTCACAGAGAGCAGGAGTTATGAAATTTAATTGATCATTTATGCAATTATACATGTTCCCCTACCTTTTATCTATGATGCATGGGCGTTTTCCATTGTGAAGGCTTATTATAATTAACAATTCTTCTCAAAACAAACAATTGCAATCTATAATTATATCTGTGTTATCTGTAGCTCCATTACAGTCCGTTTGTACAAACACATTACGATACACATTACAACTACATTTTGACATCAAATTACAGGATATGTCAATTTCATATGTAATCAAACATCATCATGTTTGCCGTATATCCCTGCAATATTTCCAGGCCATTGGTCATTTACACTGCAATCACACCAAACTGTTGTATCCATTGGTTTGGTTGCAGCATGCCCAACTCCCCCATTATTCCATCAACAACCTGTCAGTGTAGAGGAGAGTGAAAAACAGAAGCAGCAAGAGGTGCATGAAGAACACAAGCAGCTCCAAATGAAAATACTAATGTTTTGTCTGTGGCAAAGACCTCATGAGTTCCTACATGCCTGTGAGAACGAGTGTGCATTTGGATTTTAAATAGGAGGGAAATATTGTGTTGTCAAAGGCTTGCTTCCAGGGAAACAAACATCAAACGTATTCGTGTCACTGTGTGACAATGTACCTCCTAGGGGGGAAATTGTGAGACTTTTAAGAACTGAAACTTTATTAACTCAGGAATTACTTACTTGGTTTTGACAAGCAGTGCTCTGTTTGAAAAGGTGCGACTCGAAATAGGCAAGAATGTTCCTATTCATGTTCAAGGTTGAAATTCAGCTGGATTCATTGACTGACCAAAAATAACTCTCTCTCTCCGCTAGAATGCTTTCTCTGTCACAGAAATGTGTTCCTCCTCTCTGGGTGGATAAGAAGAATCATGTCTAGCCATATGCATCTTGCAGGAATTTGAAATCAGTTTGATACGCCCTCCCCTGAATTAATGGCCTAGATACACACTGCATTTCACGGTAGTTGAGTTCACAATCTATATGGGTGTACATACAGAAGCCAAAAGCATAGACCTACAAAAAGACTGTTGCTGTACAAATTTCAGTCTCAAATAAAGAAGTGCCAAATCAAGCCCTTTAGGGCATTTGTTAGATTATGTCCAGCAGATATTGTGGAAAAGTAATTGTCCCCAGGTGTTATGAACATTCCAAGCTTATTCTCCACCCCCATGATGCTCAACTGTAGAGATTAGGCTCAAAGGAAAAGCTCTTCCCTCAATGGAAGGAAGGGAAAAAAGGGGTCCAAACAGGCACAGACACAGTAAGTATGTGTAGCCAATCAGCTTTCTGCTTTGCTTGAGCATGCTGTCCCTCCAGGCTCGTTGATCCAGCCAAAGAAAAGTCCTCTTTCTCCCCCAGGATCTGTAATACCTGCATGAGGAGTGCAACGGTGCTGCCAGCTGCAGCAGCTACACTCAATCCCACCATCTCAACACACCACACACAGAGAACACACAGGCCTGAGAGCACCCACTAAAAAACGCTCTGAAGCTCTTTACAGCCACCTGCTGTGCTTGACGTAACACAGCATTTTGCACTGATGAAAGCACTATATTACATGAAAAAAAATATTAATTTGTATGTGAGGTATATTGAATGGGTAACACTTTACTTTTTATTTTATTTTACGAGTATGTCATTTCCTAATAATGTCTTAGGAAATTTCCTAGAAAAAACTGTCATTTAGTACAAGACAATTCTCAAGATCTCACAAAAAAGGTGTTGAGTTTATAAGCAGTTAATGATATGCAGAGGAATTTTCTGGAAGAAACTGCTCAATTTAAACACAACTAAATATGCATTCATTATTAATTTATAAATGGACACATACATGTTGAGTTGTATACTTGCCTGTAAACAAATTTCACATTTTGACCTACTCATGAAGTGTTGATTGGTGGTGTACCAGTTGGACTGATAATTAGTACCAAACTACACAATCCTTCCCAGGAAGCTTCCTATGAATTACAGATCCTTTTTAAGAAATTATGGGAAACAATGGGACATGTAAAATACAGTTTTAAAAGCGTAAAATGTGCTCCAGACACAAAAAGACATCATCTGGCAGGGATACCAGATTGCAGAGCATGGTAATTTGCTGGGAAATACAATGAAATTGTTTTTGTACAGGGTTCATAGTGTAGCCCACACTTGTGTATGCATGACAGGTCAAATGTCTTTCAACACAGTAAATCTTTTTTCATAGTTTAGTTTTTATAGTGACTGAATAAAGTATACAAAGGTTAAAGGTCCCAACTTTGCATTTTGAATGCAGACTTAAATGCTGCCTTGGAACTGCTATTTAAATTATAGCAGCTTCATTAGTGGATGAGCGCTTGTCATGGATGATTTGCATCATGCATATCAAATTGTCCATCTCAAGGAAAAAACAGCATCACAGTCGTTGTGGATCTGGGATCCATTCTCCATGCTTTCCCATTAACGGTGGGACGGTTGTCTTTTGTGATTATTACTTAGTGCATACAGTAATTAGCAGTGTGGTCTCTCTTGTGTATTTTCATTAATACAAAATGCTGTTCACACACAGCAGTAAATGACTCCACTGCATAGGTAAATTTTGCAATTAATCTTTTGAATAAGTCCAAGATAATAGGGTAAAAGAAAGTCTGTCTAGCATGAAATGCTTTTTTTTACACTCTTTGTATTGTTATGGTAATATTGTGGCATATTCTTTCAATTTATTTGTGCATTCAAACCTGCAGATGTTTCTTGTCTGCCAGATTTACAGTACTTTTGCAGACTTGACCCATTTACAATGTGAAGATAACATTCTTCTATAAATATGACAAATAAAAATTAAAAATTAGTTTTTTATTATTGTATGTTCGATATAACATATGATCTATGAATTTGCCATCTATTGATGAAATTCACGTGCATTTTAAGGTGACTTCCAATATTTTGTCGATGTACCAGAGTTGATGACAGGTATACTACGCAAAATAGTAAACTATACCATGTACTCCCATAAGATGGACTGTAAGCATTTGTCCCTTGACTTACATCCATATCCTGAATTTTGAGCTTTACCTCTCCTCTTTGCCTTTAGGTAGTTAGCTATGGACTGATTCCTCTTTGCAGAGCTTTCCAGAGATTGTCATCTCTGTAACTGCCTTAATGTCAAGTTGCAGAAAAAAAGCTCAAAAACACATTATTGTTGTTGTTAATTTAGATTAATCAGTGCCAATTCACTATGCTCATTTTGTCATTGAACTGCTGGAATGAAAGATTATAGTGTGCAGACACCCCACCTCTTTCAAATATGCACAGCAGGAAGTATAGCAACAAGATGATCTTTTCGAGGCTCTGGATTCTTCACACCACAATTGGATGGTAGGTACCGGTATATAAAAGAAAACACGACCCTCTGGGCTAAGGAAGATTAAATAAGGAACTGGACGCAACTGTCAAATTTTGAGCAAAATAAGGTCCATAAATGTCTGGGGCTTTGTGATTTGCATTCTGATAGTACGGCTGCTTCACCTGCTGCTGACAAGTTCATGAAGGCTACATTTGATCCTTTACTTCAAAACTAATGAAGACCGTTGGCACTGACTGCATGCATTTTAACCTCAAAGGAGAAACCACAGACATTTATATGATGTAAGCTGAAAACAAAGCAGCTGATTGATGTAGGCTCTGAGCATAAGATTCATTTACTACTTGTTGTAACATTACTCTTCATCTTTTGCTGCAATCAAATCACAGTACTGAAAACTAATGTGAGCTTGTAATCATGATGTCAGTGCGTGACAAATATCTATTTAGAGCAAGATATCTCGTTTTTAATAAGAACAGGTAGCATATTCACCTACACCTCACCTCCTATAATCAGCCCTGGGCTCAATGTAAGAAACAATGATTAATCCTGCAGATGTGTTGCACTTCTATACTTCAGTAACGAAAAAAAACAAACAAAAAAAACAACACTTGACAGAATGTGTTCCACCTTCCCAGCACGTGACTGATGAACAACTATTATAATCATCTCGATTCACACTGGGATATTCCCCCCCATCGTCAGATAATTAAGCTAATTTAGTCACACTCAAACGCAGTTGACATGTGAGGTTAGTTCTATGAACACCACAGATCTGAATAAGTTTGTTTAATTTGAGCATAAAGAACTTTGACTGTACAAGATCAGTGAGATTACATACAGTCTCATCAGTGTACTTTAGTATAACTGTTAAGACATGTACAGCAGGAATAAAATAAATAAGTACAGTGCAGTGTAGGTTAATACAGCCAGATAGAGTGAAGACTCATTGTTCGGTTCAGTTTGGGAGACTTAAAATGTTTCTTTTAATCAATTTTTTTTGTTCTTCATTCCCACCAGGTGTCCATTCGACGTACACGTACTCTCTGTTTATAGTGGTATTCTTTCAGGTGCTTTTTCAAAGCATTTGGAATGGGAAGCATGTTAATGCCATCATAGGTGGTGCAGCTGCTTATAGCAGCTCGGCAGATGTGCTGCAGGGAGAAGGGCTGTGTGCGATGGATGGGGTTGGACAGCAGGGGCTCGAAGAACATGCAGGAGTTGGGGTCCTTGTAGTGCTCCAGCAATCCTGTAACTGTGGGAGCGTGGAAGACGCTGGGGTCGTGCACATCAAAGCTAAAATTGTGGTTCCACTGTTCAATGCGCGCATGTAGCGAGCGGCCGTAGCGGCGGAAGCTAACGGAGAAGAGGTAGTCTTCCTGGGCAGAGTCACGCAGGAGGAAGGTGCCTTCAGGCTTTCCCTCTAGCAGCGTCTCTGCCTCGTAGCGGTCCATAACCCCCCAGTAACATGGGAGGTTGGTGATCTGCAGCAGGTCAGGAACTAAACAGTGAATGTAATCAATCTGAGTGTGAATGCGATAGCCATCTTGAGATTTGTGATGCTCAGCCTGAGGAAGTATGGCTCTAGAGGGCATGCTGGTCGCTGTAACCTGTGGGTCAACCAGAGGGTCAGAAACAGTATCACAGGTGTGGGCAGAGGCAGAGGCAGAGGCCACCACCTCATCGAGAGTGTCTAAACAGCTCTGTAGTAGGAGCTGGTGCTGCTGCTGACTTTGGAGAAGAAGCTGCTGTTGCTGATGAACGGAGGCTCTGTCAGTCCCGGCTAACTCATTCATACCATGAGCCAGCTTAGGGCCATGCTTGTAGAGAGGGTTAATTTGTGCCGTCACCTCAAATGTGTGGATCTCTGCATTAGGTGGTGGCTCCACACCTTGTTCGATGCTGATGCGCCTGCGCTCTCGCAACCTGTCATCTACGTCCTCCACCACAGCAGCCATGGCTGAAGTAGGGGCACTGCACACAACTGCTGGATCAAGCATCGGGGGCTGGGTAATGGGGGCCGTGTGTTGCTTTATGAGATACCACTTCTGAGCCAGCTCTGATCCTACAGGGAAAGGACAGTCAT
The DNA here is from genome assembly GCF_014851395.1 of Micropterus salmoides. NCBI lineage: Eukaryota > Metazoa > Chordata > Actinopteri > Centrarchiformes > Centrarchidae > Micropterus > Micropterus salmoides. Next base: position 28,287,131 of record NW_024042261.1, read on the forward strand.
CCAACATTAACTCACTGAGATGGATCTTGCGCCTTGAGGAGGCACAGACAGTTGATGATGAAAGAGCCTGTGGAGGTGATGCTGGTTCTGCTGCACTGTGTGTCTTTATTGGAAAACATTGCCCCATTGCATCTTGGATTTTTTGCCGGAGTGTGCGACTGCTGCTTGACCCTCTGCCCTCACCTTCACTGGGTGCAGGTAACTCTGTAGCCGAGCTAACTGTTCCCAGTCCTGGCCTGGCTGTTACCAGTTCTTGTCCTAGTAATGAGGCAGCAACTTCTAAACCCTGCCATCTCCAACTCTCCTTCAGAGGAGAGGAAGATTGGTCCCCGGCCTCTAGGTCACTCAAAAGATCACCATACTCAAAGCCATCACTGACAGGCCTCTCAGCTGCTGGTTCATGGGAGGCGAGGCCTTTTTTCTTCCCCTTTCCACCTTTCCGTCCACCATCTGCGTCTCGTCTCTCCTCTGACCGGCTCTGTCTCACCTTGGGACGTGCCCCCCTCTCTCGATCTTTCCCTCGGTTCCCTGACTCCTTTGGTAACGACATGATGGATTATGTGGTGAAACAGCAAGTTGTCCAGGGATGTCTTGTAATTGAAGTTAGCTTTCAGCAGGAAATTTCACATCCACATCTGAGATGTCATTATAACAGTCCCTGTATTGTGGCCATGCAGAGTTAAAACACCCTGCAAAACAAAATGAGAGTTCTGCTTAAAGCCTGCAATTCACTTTTTTAAAAGATAAACTTATTGTCATATTAGTACCAGTGAGTACTATGAGTTGCAAGGTTATTGGATACACCTATCTAAAGCTAAAAAACAACAGCCCTGCTCAAAATCCTAGCTTCATGAAGGTCATAATGTTCAGCTTTTATTAAAACTGTTGAGGAGGCGTTGAATTTAGAGCTGCAACTGACGATTATTCACATCATTATTTATTTAGTCAATTCTTTTCTCAAGTAACACATTAGTCTTTAGTTCCAGAAATGTTTTTTTAAAAGCCTAGCCAAAACGTTTTCCAAAGCCAAAACTGACATCCAAAATCTAAATATATCCAGTTTAAAAATCATAGAACATCGAAAAAAAAAACAGTAAATGTTCACATTTGAAAAGCTGGACCCAGTTAACTTATTCTTTACAAAAAAAGGCTTAAATGAACAATATTTTATATAAAACGTTGTGATTCACTTTCTGTTGATCAGAATCAACTAATTGTCTGAGTTCTAATTTAGGTGGTTCAACTTGGTCATTTTGGCGGCTGTTTGGTGGTGTAGCATTAAACTGAGGTGTCTCCAATGTTTAGATATTTTTAGTGTCTATAAGTAGAGTTCACACACGATTAGATATCTTCCGAATTTAACGGCAGTCTGATTAATCATACCACTGTGATAGTTCCCAGGCCTGCATATTGGTTTATATTAGCCGTCAGCAGAATTGCTACTGGAGTCCATTTTTACTTATTCCTTTCACATAGCATACACTGTTTAAAACACACGACTGCGTAACAACTGGTTAATCCATTCACTTCTACTGAAAGTTAGTTATGATGCTCTTTGCTCTGATTCTCTAACGTCAATGTAAGTTACGTTGTAGCCATCATTTTATAACTTTTCGTACACCGGTGACAAACTCGTAATGTTAGACATAAAACAAAGTATGAAACAGTTAGGTAGCGGTTTTGACCGTGGTTAAAAATATGAGTTGACAGACAACTATACAGCGATGGGCTGAAGTTTTCTTTATTTTAACCAAGTTGTTGTCAACCCAACAAACTCTTTTTGTCAAACCACCCTATGAAAGATAAGGGCTCTGTCCTTTCTCAAATCGTGTCAAGTATTATCGAGAGAAAGTGAAATAAAATTAAAATTTCCTAACTTTTTCCCACTACTGTTTAAGCTAACGTTAGCTGGCGTTAAATACTCATAGGATGGCAGATTCATCAGGTAAATGGACGACTTAACTGAAGTGAAACATATCAATGGATAATATTGACGTTAGCTACCAAGCTACAATCGTTAGCAAGCAGCTGTTTATGTTCGGTAGGCTAACTTAGCAGGGAAGCTAACTTAGCTATCTGCTAACTTCAGTACTCTTAACTGTAGAATGAAAGGTTAAGTTGTATTTACTGCAACATATATTTATCTTTTTCAACCACAACACAAAATATTAACATACCTAAGCAGTTGTTATCAAGTTTCCAGACGAAATAGCTTTTGTTCCTCCTTAGATAAACTAATGACGGTAACAAAAAGGCGGCTAACTCATATTAGCTTGTAAATGAACTGCTGAAACCGTGCAACCCGGAAGTAAAAAGTATTTGGAGTAATTTCTTCGAAACGTCGGGAACATTAAGGACGTATGTAACATGACAATGACAGCAATAAAAGATAACCAACTTATTCTCAGCTGCTAAAAGTCGTATCCAATGTGTAACAGAGTAATTAAACACAAACCACAAGTGAAGTTGCATAAGAAATGAACCTCTTTATTTGGACTCTCAATGATCCGACGGATGCTGCACTTCATACCATTCACACACAAGTGACCGTAAAAAAGTAGAGTAAGCATGGGATGCAAAACGTTCATAAAATATTAGAAAATGTCACGGGAGTCATCAGAATTAAATATAAATTGTACAAGACAAATATAATCAATGTAGCCTCTAGCTGGCTGCATTAATTCAATAATTAAGCCTGGCAGGTACATTAACATGACCTCGAGACCACTTGGTAAGTCTCCATATGACACAGGCTCTGTACCTCCTAGTGGATGCTTGGTATGTGAAAATACACCAGGCTGAACTTATGAAGTGTATTTCCCAAATCATTTCATGCATCACTGGAATGTAAACATGGAGTAAACATATTCCTTGGCCTATTATTAGTGTTCAGTTTACTCATAATCACATAATTTTTGTCTCAGATAAGCATCGTCATCCCCTGCTGCATCTTCATTATGCACAGACACTTGAAATCTGCTGCATTGTACCTGTGTCTATTTGCAGTAATATGTGGGTTGTACAAAGCTACAGAGGCCATGAAAAGGATAATCTGAGCCATTTGTAACAAAACACAATATGATATACAGTATAGTGAATAGTTAAAAATGAGATAGCCAAGTCTTAAAATTGTCAGCATTGTTAACTAGCAGACATCCTTTTTCACAAGCATGAGTGTGATGCATTTAGTAAGTCAGATCTATCCAAGAGCCTGCTCTGAAGAAATCCATGACTAGAATACTACTCAAGACCATTAAATCAACATATTGAGGATGCTGGAGCTGTGCATTTCAGGCACCACATTAACAGTTTATCAGGACATGACAGCCAACAGTTCACTCACAAGGCCAGGAAAAGCTATTCTCTCTCTTCACTGCATGACCAGAGAAGCAGGCGTTACATGCCTCATACAGTTATCACTGTAAATCTACTGAGACTCAGACAGAGTCCATGGATTACTAGGGTAGATGACTTTTGTTTTCAGGCTCTACCCAGCCAGCTCATGTGCGAGAAGACGTCAGATCTTTAATGTGTTACATAATGAGACAATGGAGAATTCATGACATCACATAACATGAATTGGGCGTTATCCCAGAGAGATGTAAACAGTGACATTTAGGCGATATAAACATACAACATTAGTTGCAAGATTTCTGCTCTCTAGCTGTTGGTGACTGGGCACCATCAACCACCACGTTCTCTATCTACAACAGTGCTGTATTAGTGTGGCAAAACATGCGATTATAGAAAATAAGCATAAGTTATCAATATCAAGGGAGAGTAAAAAATACAATTGGAAAACATATCTGTAAATAACCATCTTTTACTAGACAGACCTCCTATGACTCTGCTGAAATAAAATGTGAATGGTTATCCCTGCCTTATGATGCAACCAAAAGTGATCCAAAAGTTAAGACCATATTACACACACATGCACCTCCGCTCTGCCACATTCAAAGACAGAGGCCGTATAAGACAGTTTTTGATTCAACACTGATACCACATGATAATGTTAGGGTTCTGAGACTGAAACACACTGAGACACAACCAGAAAATATGGACATCGTCAAGCACCTTGAAAAGTATGATTCATCAAATCATCACGTTGGCCATTTGAGGAAGAGGGCACTGCGAGGGTGAGACGCTGCGATCCGGAGCATTTATTACAAGATCAAGCTTCATTTTCCCGAGCCAATCATATGGGGGGCGGAGGGCTGAGATGGGTTTCATTTAGTTTTCTCACCCAGCATTAGAGTGTAAATTGAAAACACTCTACCCTCCTTCCTTTTATCAATTCAATATCAAATCAGCTCTCGCACAGTACAAACCCCACCAGCCCTTATTCACTCCTCTGGGGATTCCTCGGCACAAAATGAGATTCATCATCATTTATGTAGTAGGGCATAAAATAACAGACAAATTGCAGCTGGCATGAAGTCTTCAAACTGCTGTTCTTTAAAAACAATTATACCATTCTGTTACATTTCACTCCAAATATCCTTCTCAAATTAACAATCGCACAACCCTTCTCTTTGGCTTTGTAGAAGTTTAGAGGAGGACAGTCACTTTGATTATGAGTTCAGGGAAAACAACCAAGACAAAGAATAAGCCTACAGTTGAATTACAAGCATTTCCTAAATCCTTTTGGTCCTCCCGTTTCCTGCACAAACATGTTGTCTAGAGAGGATCAAAAGAACCAAAGAAAGCTGTCTATGTTTCAACCAACACAAGTCCTCACTAGCACTGAATGCAGAACAATTAGGGTGGCCAGGAAGTGTATTGGTTTCTGTATATCAAACACTTGTCTACAAGTGAGTGTATCGCAGGGCCAGTTATAGTTTGGAGGCTAATATCAGAGAAATTTTTAATAAAAGTGCCTTACTTCTGGCTGGAAATTTTTTGAATCTACTAATCTTATGTGGTGCTGGGGATGTGTTCTGGAAAGAAGCCTTGCTCCGAGGCAGGAGGAAAAGAAAAGTAACTCATAGGGCTGAACCCTTAAGACAGCACCAATCCACCATTTTTCGCTCAGACCACGGCAAACTGAGCCTCTGCACATCATGTCACAGTCCTGCAGGTGACATGGAGCAGTTTTGTGTTTTTTTCCTCTGTCTTGCAATATAATAATCATCTGTATTCCATTTTTAATAAACTTAGTTGTATATAATAAAGTACAAAAATATTAGAGAACATATACACAGTTTTTTTGTCATTTTGTAGTGACTGCTTTGCCTGGTTTTCTTAAGCATACGTATATCTTTGTGCTGGGTGATGAGGAACTTAACAGGCCTCAAATGAAGTGTTTTTTTCCTTTCTTCTTTTCATATTGTTGATGTCCGGTCTGTTCCATCTGAGGAGGAGATTGGAAATAAATATGTTTCAAGACATATACAGTCATAAAATACACTGCACCATTCACAATTCAGTTCACAGTTTGAGCGTTCTACTGCTTCTTCTCCTTTCCACAGGCATTAAAAGTTATTGATGCCTCTTCATGTGCCCATGAATTTTTACATTAATTGCATGCTTTTCATGCATTTTTATGGCACGTCAACCACTGGACTTTGCATTTCTTATATTTATTAGATACATTTCTGGATAAGCAGCAGCTCCTTCCACAAGTTGGGAAGACACACGTCACTGCTGATTGAATATAAACAACGTCCTCACAATTGCTTTGGAACTACTTTCTCCAAAATATGCATTTGTTCATCTGCCATTGCTGTGTACGTCAACTAAAGAGAGGATGATCTTTGATGTAATTTCTTTATTATTTTCATATAATTATTCATTACTATTAATTATTATATAATTTTAAATTTAAATACAAATTTAGTTTAAACAGCAATCTGTAGATAAATACCAATGTGTATTTTCCTGCTATTTGATCTTTTACACCTCCAGAAAGTGAGCCAAACATTCTTTCAGACTGAACACAAAAAGACACCAGTAACTTATCAGTCAGTAAAATCTTACAGAGCTACTGAGTCTTAAACTTGTATGACATGATCATGCAAATTCATGCAAAAGTACAACATACGATGCACAGAGGTATGTGCCTTTCTCTTTACGCAAGAGGAACCAGACTGTAACTTGACTCATGTTTGTGTATAATTTACATGTTATATAATTTTAATACAGAAATACATCTAATGAAATATGAATTATGTTTGCAAAGGGGAAGTTGTGTGTGAACAAATTAGTATGTAATGCTTTCCCTGATAGACACAAACTGTTAATAAAATCCCTTTTCTCATTGCAGAGTTATAATACATAATGTGTTGTCTTGTTGGTAGGTGTGTGAGGTTTACCAGCCTGTGGCCTATTTAGTAGCGGGCTGCTGAGGACACTTACCCCCTAAGGCATGCTCTGTCATACTGAGGCACAGTGACTCCAGCGTGGGGTTGATCTCCAGGTCAGCACCTGGAACTTGGCATTCTGAGGGAATTAGTAAGAAACAGTTTCAGTCCACAGGAATATTACGATTTAGATTACTGTCAGGACTGCCATAAAGTCAAATTCTTTCATGCTCTAAATTTTAAAAAGCATGTGTATTTCTCTCTAAATACATAATGTCTAAAGATAATTAACTGGCCAATTTTACTTACAAAAGAACAGTTGCCATCATCAGGACATGACTATGCTTCATATAGTTTAACCACCTAAAAGATACCCTGTTTAGTTGTGCTGACGAATACCTGCTATCATGTTAATGTAATGTTCAGATAATTCTTTGACCTAATAATCTACAAACCAGGTGACTGATACTAAATGCATAATTAAAGTAGTTAAACCAAACAAAACAAGATTCAACATGTTGAATCTGCCGCTAATAAGGACCAACTGAAGCCAACAGAGTTGATTATCCAAACTGTCTGTTGGTAATGTCTAGTAGAGTTTACAGTTACTTCCTGTTTAAACTTTGACCAATCAAACTGAACAGCTGTGCACACAAACACTTTTACAACACAGTCCAGCATTACAATGGACTTTAAGGTAAGTGCATCTTCATTTTGAATGAAAAAAAATAGGTGAAGGTGGAATTGGTTTGAAACAGTTTAATCTGGACGACATGAGGAAAGTCTGTGATGTGCGATAACACATTGATGACCATATGACTTGTGATAAATAAATATTGAAGAGTGCATTTTAGCTGCCTGGTTGTTTTTAAATTCACTACAGGATTAGAATTGAATATTTTAAATGTAACTAAATAGAGCAGCAACATTAAATTTCCCTATATACACTCAATGATATCTTAGTGGAAACAAATCTAAAATGTCAACAAAATAAATTATATTCCAGACATCACTACACTGAGTGATGTTAAGAATGAATGAAGAACTCAGACATCAGTCAGAGTATCCTCCTCTCCTCTGTCCTTCTTCCTGCTGCTGCTGTTTGTCACTGCCTGCAGGTAATATTACTGCTGGTAGAGAGAGCAGCGGCTGGTTTGTCTCAGCCAGCAGATAGGTTTATCAGAATGTGCCAAATTTTCAGGTACGTGGCAAACTAATCTAAACAATTAGACCACATGAAGGGAACATTTAGTTTTACTTGTAACAATTCACTGTTAGCCATGCCAGCGTGCTGTGCTAGTGTAAAACATAGAGGATGAGAGACTGTGGACAGAGCAGATTAAAATATCGCCTTCTTGGAGTTATCTTAACTTCACTTTCACTACACTGTCTACACCACAGCCTCTCTGATCTGCTGGCTGTTGTGTGTATGTGTGTGTGTAAGCCAACAGTGAGCAGGACAGAGGCTGCAGCGTGATAATACGGTCTGTAGCCCCGAGGGAGCTAATACCATTGTCTCTTTTATTGAGCTTCAGGCAGCCTTTTGCAATGTGTTTATTGCGATGATAATGAAAATATGATTTGGCGATTAGAACTATTTTCATCATGTGGTCATTTGTGTTGCTTGTTGTAATGGAATCTATTGTAAAGTATGTATACCAGCACTGGCGCAGCTTCATAATATTATCATAAGAGGTACAAATCACTGTCAAAACTACAAAAAATTAGACCCCAGTAAAGAAATGATATACCTATAGGTTTGCTAGACTCACTGGGGAAAATCTAAATCTTAAAACTATTTCAATAAAACATTTTTCTTTATGTTAATTGATAATGCTTTTGGTAACCTTTATGCTGAACCAAACTACTGCATGTATGAAAAGCAAGCACATCTATAAGACCGCCTTATTTCCCACTACATTTTCATCACAAATACTTTACTGGCTGTTCACACATTTCCTTAAAATAAATGGCTATTGGATGTAAATGTAGTCTGTCTGAACATGTAAGTGGGTGAGACCCTTTTCACTGAGGTAAGGTGCCAGGTCGCCTCTGCAGTCCTCTTCCCTAGTTGAATGGCTAAAACAAAGTTTGTCTTTTATGTTTAGCATCAGTCACAGTTTAGATTTCACTTGCTCACAAACCAGAATGTGATCACAAGTGGTCACTCAAGATGCTCTTGAGATTTATTCTGATGTCAGTTGTAAACTCCAATCTGTTTCAAGTGGATGCAGACACAATAAAGAATAATACACGTATGAGGAGGTACAGAGCAGAGCTTAAAAGTGAATCTTTAGTACACAGGCCAGGGATTGGCCAATTGGGTGTTCAGTTTGACCTTTAACTGATCTTTGTACTTAGCTGCAAGACTGTGCAGTAACGAGCTAGATGGCTTTAAATTGGATCATTTGGAATGCCCAGAAGAATACACTCTTGATTGGTCTCTTTATTGCAAGACACATATTTTAATAGAACAGAGAAGGAGTTACCAAAGACTATCCAAGTGAACTCCTTCCAGTCTCTTATCTGTTTGCCCACTTTGTACATGTATATCTGATTCCTTGTTTTACTATTATCTGTTACAGTAAACTTAGAAAATGTGACATTGTTTTTATTAAATCATGTGTAGTGATGGCTTATGATGGAAACCTCGAAAGCTCGTCAGTTCAAGTAACTGGTGGTTTACGGAGAAAGGTGCAATAAATCATCAGTGGCAGTCCTGTGGTTAGAATACACCATTGTTTTCCCCCACCGCTAGCTCTCACTACATTAAGAGGGAAAATTTGAACAGCAGAGCATTAACTGAAAAAGCTCAACAGTTCAGTAACAATGTCCACACACTGAAATCACCTAATGCACAATGAGTTAGGAGGCACTGTCTATGGTCTTGTGAAGGTCTCCGGTTTTTAGTTTGACATTAAAGGTGTCTAACATTTAAGCAATTATTTCTTTTAAAATACAATACATCTTGTATATCCAGTCCTCTGTTATGAATGATGGTTTATAGAAATACTGTATTATTGTTGTTTTTGTATATAATTTGGAACGTAACAACAGCACGAGCCCCTAGCTGTAGTCGAGGAAACTGTAATTGTTGCTGGGTTCATACATTTGTTTAAGTTATGAGTTTTTGGCTTTCACACAGAATGCTATGTTATGGAAACGTCCTATGATGACTCTGTTGGAAAATGACAGGACCATTACAGATGAATTTGCAATACTCGTGTGGCATCTGGCACAGGAGACAAGGGAACTAAAAGGTTATGTATATTGTACGAGGTGACAGATTGTTTACTGCAACATGCCGCTACGTCTTGTCTTGTTATTTTGTCCTTGGCACAGAGGTAGAGCAGTTCTCTATTTTGGCATCTGACCAAATGGCCTTTTTTATAATGTAGCTTGTGTTGCCCGCAAAACCCACTAACAAGAGAGTCAAATCTGCCAATTCCAAATAATCTCTATTCCATTAACCATTTCCAAGTAAGCTTGATTTTTTTTCCCTTGAGGAGCTCTAGATAAGAAACACATAGTTTTTCCTTATCTGAATCAAGGGGTCTAAGGATAACAGCGTGTCATCTGCTGTACAGACTGTAAAGCTCCTTGAGGCAAATTTGCGATGTGTGATACTGGGGTGTATATAAAAAAAAAGTAAATTACTTGACACTAGTGTGGTAAAATGTAAACAGAAGATGAAGTGAAGCATAACTGACAAATATCAAAATGTAAACAAGGACAGTGATAGACTAAAAGGTGAGTGCATACACCCACGTGAACCCATGGAGAATAAAAGAGGCTCATACAATACCTTGCTGCTGGAACATGAGCATGGTTTGCGGGGAAGTGTGGACAGGGAGTGAGTGGGTCCGCTGCACAGAGCTGCGACTCTGACTTGGCATGCTGTTACTGCCCCCAGGGTTGGCAAACCACAGGTTCTATAGAGGGAAATAAGTTCTCATTACGCAAATGCCACTCATCATAGGAGGTTGGCATGGTTTGCTTATCTTTCAGTGAAGCCATTAAACAGAAACTCTTCAAGCTATGATAATGATCAATTCATATCAGAATGTGATGCCTAACCCCTTGTACTGTCTTGTGAGTACTGATTAAAATGCCAAAGTCTCATGTTTTCCTTTCAGAATAAATCTTTACAAAGTGTATTAGAGTCCTTGGGCATGTCATTAGGTGGGTCAGTAGCTTCAGACATAACAAATAGAGATATTGAAGAAAGACTCAGAACACAAACTGCACTAAAAATATGAAGTCAGTTTCAGATACCCTAAATAAATACTTTAACCTATGTAGTTAGATTTATGCACATGATCGATAAATATGATCCATCACAATTTAAAGCAAGCTACACGTGACCCAAACTGCTGGTAAAATGCTCATTCAGTGACAGGAATACTGACTTGTCTACCCTGGCCTGCCAGCGCAGGACTAGTGAGTGTGTGTCGTGGAGAAGCTCCTCCAATCCCGCCGGGACTCAGAAGACCCATGCGCCCAGCTGGGAGTCCACGAGGCGTCATCTGGAACTGCCTTTGGCCTCGCCGTGCTACACCTCCACTCACAGAGCCTGCTGTGGGGAGGGAGTTGGACCCATAGGTCCAGCTGGAGTAAGAAAAACAAATAAAAATCAATGAGAGTTAAGAGAACTGCATGTTCAACTTCTGAAGCTTCTTCATATGAAATTGTAGGTATTATTTGAATGAGGAAGAGAGAGAAATAAGGGAGGGGGAAAGAGAATCAAAGTAAAAGTTAGACAGTAGGGATAAGTGCATGAAGAAGGTAACATTGAGCTGGTGTGACATCTCCCCTGCTAAATAGGGAGATCAAAGCTAAAAGACGGCCAGCAGAGTCTTACCCTTTCTGTCGGTACACAGGCATGTCCAGCATAGCTTTCCGAGGGAACAGGCGGAGCAGTTTGAGGACCTGCTGCTTCCAGGAGACCAGCCTTTTCTTATGAGTTTCCGTAAAAGCCTGACACAGAGAACATACCGCAAAAGAAAAAAGGCATCCGATTTTCAAACAGAGTTGAAAGGGCTTCAGCACACGCACCTGGAATTTGTTATTTTTAAAGGAAAGAGCTCGTTTTATTCTTCATTTCAAGAGGAAAATCTATAGATGATTACAACTTTCTCTATCACTAACATTTAATGTAAATTTATCTACACGGTATTTACATAATTTAATATTTCTGCAATAAATCTGACATTAGGTGTGCTTACACAAAATTCATGCACACAAATGACTGAAACTCATTCAGCAAAAGAAAAAACTTACTCACCTCATGTATCAGACATTTCTCAATGAGCTGAAGGTAACAGCTGATATTCTCCTCATCTGGCCTTGACACCAGCAGCTGGGTGCACACTGAAACAACAAAACAGCCAGGGTTTATACATTCATGTCCAATAATAAATTTCAGATCTGAGGTACATCTGCAGATATAGATTTAATAATAATTAAAGATGCAAGCAGCGTTGGGTGGGCCCTCGCGGCCTGACGCGTGTCGGGCCATGACGCAGCTGCGTCGCAGTTGATCTTTGAAAACTCACAGATAGCACAACTTTTCATCATCAATGCCTTTAGAATAGTAGAAAACTGAAGCTGATCCAATTAATTCCCTAGGAGCAGTTTGTTAAAGTAGGCAAACGGTGTGAACAGTGAAAAATGGGTTTTGCATGCTTCAGGTGCATGGGCTTTAATGTGTTTCCTGATATGATACATGTCCCCACAAAATTTTGTGCCTGTAGGTTGAACGGGGTCTAATTTTTTCAAATTTTGTAGGTGGCGCTATGGAGCCATTTTGCCACACCCATATGTGAGACCCTTAAAATACATAATTTTTCACCACGCCTGATGTGTGTGCAAAGTTTGGTGAGTTTTCAGGTACATTAGAAAAGTGTGATTCAAATGGGAAAAAGAAAGAAAGGAAGAATAATACTTATAATTTCAATAGGGTCCTCACATGTTTCATGTTCAGGCCCTAACTATAGATTTTATTTGATGACGTCTTTCATGAAACTCGACGTGACTTTACATCATATAAGATCCGTAACAAAAAACAACAAGCAGCAATAAGAAAACATACAGTGTAGAAGGAGAGTGTTTTGGATTTTCCACCCACAATTTTTTTTCATAGCATGACATCTGCACTGCACTGGCGTGTTCACTGTTGCTTTACCTTGTCCGTGCTTGTAAAATATCGACAATTTCAGCGTCATGTAACGTAATACCAGATAACATCTCTCTCTGTTTCTCTGCAAAATGCTCAAATGGGTGGCCAAATATACTTTGGCGGACATTAATATACCTAGGCCGTCCGTCCAAGTAATGTCTTTATGTGGGAAAGACTGACATACCACCAATGAGAAAACAATAAGAAAACACCAACAATCGAAATAAAATAAAAATCGATATTGCAGTATAGAACAAGATGCAGTAGATGCTGTTAAAGTGAGAAAGCTAGTTTAAAAAGATGGCTTTTAAGAGCACTTTTCAGTTTGGGTGCAGCATAGGAGAAGGTAACACATTGTGTTAAGGCTGACAGCTGGCAGTGCCAGTAGACTTACTGTGGAAGACCGTAAAGAGCGAGAGGGAGTTAAAGTCTGAAGGAGGTTTTTGAAATAAGCAAGGGATAGATTGTGAAGAGCTTTAAATGTTAATAATAACATTTTGAAGTTAATTTGTTGTGGCACAGGGAGCCAGTGTAATTGAATCAGCTGTGGAGGGACATGTTCCGTGGACTGTGAGTGTGTAACAATCCATGCTGCAGAGTTCTGGATGAGTTGGTTTATTGGGGGATGCCTGCCAGGATCGCATTGATGTAGTCATTGCGAGATGTTTCGCAGATGGAAAAAAGGCTATCTGAGAGACATTGTTTATATGACTGGAGAAAGAAAGGGTACTGTCCAAGATAACACCAAGGCTCCTAACCTGTGTGGAGACAGGTACGATGGCTTCAGCAACTGGGAGTGAACAGATACTAATTTTTGAGAATGTAGATTTAGAACCAATGAGCAGTAGCTCAGTCTTACTAGTGTTGAATTTTAGGTAGTTGTTCATCATCCACATCTGTATATCATGGAGACAGGCAGTGAGAGTACTGGAGGTGGAAGTAGAACATGGCTAAGTAGAAAATAATAAACAGAAGTGGCTCTTGTAGTACTCCATGCTGAACCCCCAACTCCAATGCTAGCAATGAGGAGCTTATGGGATATGGTTTCAAAGGCTGCAGTGAGATCCAGGAGGATGAGGATAGAGATTCGGGCTGTTCTATTAAACAAATTTTTAATCACAATTTCAATTTTGGCTTCCAACGATTATAAAAAGAACTTAATCGATTATTGTGCCGCATGCTGTTTCGCCATGACACTCGTTTTATCTTATGTTATAAATCCAGCGCACCCTTTACCTTTTCTTCAACCAGGGCAAACACTGCTTTGCGCCTCCATCCATATAAGATGCTGTTTAAAGTTAATAACATGCGATCACTACTATTTCTTAGTGAAGGGGCTTTTTGGGCTAATGCATATTAATTAAAGAAATGAAGCATTTAATTTTAAAAGGTTAATATATGCATGATGTTTCCTAACCTAATCCGTAATCGTGTTAATAATTGTGATCTCAATTATGACCAAAATAATCTTGATTACGATTTTTGATATAACTGAGCAACCCTAATAGAGAGTAGACCGGAATCGGCTGCAGAGGTCATTGGTGATCTTAACCAGGCCAGTTTCTGTGCTATGCTTTGGTCGAAAGCTGGATTGGAATTGTTCAAGAAAATCACTGTTATCAAGATAGATCTGTAGTCGAGATAAAACAACCCTCTCAAGGATTATGGCTGATGAATGGTAAATTGAAAATACGGCTGTAATTATAATTCAAGCTGGGAAAAACCATCTCTCTTACCTTTACCCATGACTCGGGTGAACTGTCCAGCAATGTCGCCGTCTGAGATGGGTGTGGCTGATGAGTCTCCATCACAGGGAGGTGGGTTGTGGGACTGGAAACCCTCTGAGGCCGGCTCTTTGTCTGCTCCTGTTTTTGTGGCTTCTGTAGAGGAGGTGGCTGTGTCCGGGGCGGTGGAGGTGTCCGAGGCAGTCTGTGCTGCACTGGGTGGGCTGTAGGCCTTGATGGGTGTGATGATGATTTGTTGCATCTCTTGGAGGGCGTTTCGCAGGTTTCCCCCTTCCAAAATATCCTGCAATGAGATGACAACATCAGTTTCACATGCGTATATGTATAAGCGATTCAGAGGTAGGGATGTAGCGATTACCGGATATCACTAATAACCGCGCTTTTAAACATCACAGTTAATTAATCGTAAAGACTGCACTACACCGAGTGTTTCTGTTGCAGGTAAAGGAACTGTTGCAACTTGCACAAAATGAAAACAAAAAGTTACAAAAGCAGTACATCTGCTTAAATTGCCGTGATTATCAGAGATATGGAGGCTAGGCTACTAGAGTACACTGGCTTAACTATGGCAGAGGGCACTAAACTGTGAAGCTTTATTTCCACCAAAAAAAAAAAAAGACGGCAGAAGTCGGCAGTGTGGGAGAATTTCGGGTACACCAATACTGACCAGGGCGTTACTGACGTATCATCTATTCAAAAACTTGCCGTTAAAAGGTTGCTACTAAAGGAGCGAATACCTACATCAAATTTGATGCAGCACATGCAGGATCACCACCCAGCTTTGCACGCCCAAGTAAAGGTAATTCATAATAATTGAGTTAAATAACGTGGCAAGCTGGTAGGGAATTAAATATAAATGTGTCACTTACAATCGATGGCGTAGCGGTGAGAGTCGGGCGTTCGGTGCAACGTAAAACAAAAAAAAAGCAGCATGTAACCTTTCAGACTCACCGCAACAGCAGCACCGTGAGCTCACCGCGGTCAAAGTACTTAAACTTTTGCGCTGACCATAGTCCTCTCAAGACAGTCAGTAACTGAACATTTAACGTTACATCCTGTTGCCTCCTCCTGTCTGTGTTGGTAAAATATTAGGCTTTGTATGCCAATATGCCAGGTGTAAAACACTAACATAACACCAGGAGCTTACAAACTTCCAGGACTACCAATTACGTGCATTTCAGTTATTAATAACACTGCACAAGAGATGTTCTCAATTTCTCAATCACCTTCACTAAAACCTATATGTATGGATGAGAGTTGATGACAATAACTTGGGGCGGCTGTGGCTCAGGAGGTAGAGCGGGTTGGCCGTTAATCGGAAGGTCGGAGGTTCAATCCCTGGCTCCCCCTGGTTGCGTGTCCTTGGGCAAGATACTGAACCCCGAATTGCCCCTGGCGGCTGTTCCGCCAGTGTATGAGTGAGTGTGAATGTTAGTTTCCGTTTGAGCACTTAGTGTATGAATGTGTGTGAATGCAGATGTAATGTAAAAGCGCTTTGAGTGGTCGAAAAGACTAGAAAGGCGCTATACAAGTACGGAGCATAACAGTTCAGTTTATTCCTCTCATTAATAACAATTTCACCTGGGGCATAAATAAAGTCAATATTCGTCTTATATTAATTAGATAATACTTAAATATTATAGACGTATAATTGTTAATGTAATTAAATATTAAAAATCAACTTAGTGTTGTTAAATTAATTAATGCATATTAATAATGGTGAAACTGTGATTATTCACACACACACACACACACACACACTATATATGTGTATATAAATCCTGTTTTTTTTTGTTTACCATGCTGTTAATTTCCTATAAGGTATTTGATTGGCTTAGAATGATAAAAATTGTTCCACTCTTTCCAATTACACTGATTGCTGGCATGTCTATTTAAGTGGTGGTTTGAATGTTGGTTTTAATGTATCAAACATGGAATCAAAACCAAGAAGGGAGAGAAAGCCCAACTGGACAGATGAACAGTGTTTACTGTTAGCCCAGTTAGTGGATGAACACAAGGCCATTCAAAAAGGAAAATTCGGGCCGGGTGTCACAGCACAGGGCAAGAAGCAGACGTGGGAACAGTTCATCCCCCCTGCTTGTGCACACCAGGGAAGCCTGCTATATTCATAAATGCAGTTTTTTGAGCCTGCAAGGTGGGAATGTCCAGTGGAAACGAAATGAACTGTGACACAATAAGAGGTTCTGAAAGTGCTGTAATTGTTTGTGTGATCACTCTGCTTAGAGAAGGTTGTGACAGACCCAAATCATCACTGCTGGATTGTTGCATTTTCCCAGTTGCCAAATATCTTAATGTAGTGATTACTTTCATTTCTGCCGCTATGGCATTCCTGCGCTGTGTCGGAGATGTTAGCGCGTCTCTAATAAGATCAGTCACAAACATGATCCCTGCACGATCTAATCTATAGCGTCTGATTAACTCACTGTCATCCATTGTCTGCAACACATTTCTTCTCCCTCTTTGTCTTTCTGCCATTTTCTCCTCTACTAAGGAAACTCTTAAGCCTCTAAAAAGTCCTCGTCCGTGCTCCTAACAATTTTGACCTTAGGGCCTCTTTTAAGGGTTAAGATGCTTTCTGAATTACTTTTTTCTTTACTAGGATTTTTTCTGCAATTGTAAGAGTAAACGCCCACATTTCTAAGAATTTTCTTAGAATTTTGTCACTAGGAGCTACTCTTTGCATTAAGATTTTTTATGAATACGGGCCCTGGTTTTGAGGCTAAGGGGCAGCAAACATTTGCCCCATTGAAATATCTTGGGAGGAAGACACATAATCTCTACTGGCTCTGCTTTGTGTCTGTTTCTGTTCCAACAAGCAAAATGGGAAATTCTTCACTGAACTAAAGAAAGTGTCACATGAACATCACGGAGTACACACTCAAATGCATTTTTGATACAAGTGAAAATTCATTTGGAAAAAAACTGTTTTCTTTAGTATGAGAAGAACATCAGCATTCTGAATTACCTTTTCTAAAGACTTGAGCACACTCTGTCTCTCTCGCAGTTTCTGGATACTCAAGGCGATCTTATGCCGTGCTCCTTTAGTAACGTTCTAGAAAGGACAAATAGAAAGCAACAGGATGGCACAAGAAGCAGACAAGTGATTTCTTGTGGGAACACTACGCAATTTATACAGTTACTAAATAACAAACCTAATCACCATTTGTTACATTAAAGCCAAGGGGCAGAGGCAAAATCGCACCATTTGTATGTGTGACTGGCTCAATATAACTGTAGGGTGCGTTGCTTAATTTCACGCCTCATTGAGAGTTGATGTATCATCAGGTTTGACGACAGTAATGTTCACAATTGATAAGGAGGGTGGAATAATCAAAGCCCAGCCCCAGTGTATGTCAAAGGGAGGCTTAAAAACCTGTGACTCCAGGTGCTGCTCTGTGAGAATCATCATCTCCTCATAGGTCATCTGCGAGAAAAGTGATGCATATTTATGAAGGCGTAGACTCTTTAACCATGCGGGAACATCTAGAACAAATACACACCAAAGGACAAAAAAAAGTAATGTTACATTTCGGCTTATATCACCACAGCTGTTGGCTGTGCACGGCTTTTACCAGAGCCAAATGCCGCTACAGTAATGAACTCTGACCTTTCATGCCACTGCCATCCTCTTGGAAGGTGTTGCGACTGGAGCCCTGTTCTTCTGTCTGCTCACTGCCTGAGGAGGCTACACTGCTCTGGGGTGAAAGGGGTGCGTGGTCTGTTGGAAATAAGTTCTGCCGGCCCCCTGCATCATCCTGGCTAACCCACTCAGAGCCACAAGCCTGTAGACTGGAAGGAATAACGCACATGGGCTTCTTCAGAGGGCTGGGCTGCATCTGCCCACCTAGACCTGGTGAGGGAAACAAATGAGGAACAACAGAAATTCTTTTGAATTCTTTTCAAAGAAATTAAAAAGTTGTTAACAATCTAAGATCGTTAACAAAATGCACACCATTTGGTACAATAAGGGGTATATGTCTACGATGGTCTCATTTGTCAATTTTCCTCATGTTTTCACCCAATTTCAGAAATGAGGAGAATGCCAAACGTTACCCGCGTTATTGCTGTTGATGGGAGATGACATCCCGCCTGGGAAAGGCATGTGTCCGTTCTGACCCGCTGGAGATGTGCTGGATGAAGGGGGCTTTTCGTGCCAGGTGAGGCCAGGGTCCAGAGCCTCAGCAGAGCTGGGCCATTCATCTGAGCCCTGGCGCGGGTGGTAGGGGCTAGATGGGGCCCTGGGTGCATAGCCACTAGATAGGTGCTCCTCCAAGTGGTTTAGCCACATGGCCAGAGAGGTGCGGTCATCCAGTGTGGTGGCAGGGTGGATGAGTGCATAGGACAGCAACTGTCTGCTTTCTTCCACAAACAGGCTACTCTCAATAGTGTGACTCAACACCTTCTGCAGCAGCTTCATGTACTCACATTTGGCCTCGCTGTTGCGTGGCTGCAGCAGAGGCAGATGGGACAGCAGCAAGGACACAACTTTCTCCTTTGGCTCCTGATGCCACTGGCTGACAATTGCTAATGACAAATGGCAAACAGACAATTCCACTTGCAATTAATCTTTCATTACTGGTTTAATATAAGCCTTCATCAATTT
Source organism: Micropterus salmoides (assembly GCF_014851395.1). Classification (NCBI taxonomy): domain Eukaryota; kingdom Metazoa; phylum Chordata; class Actinopteri; order Centrarchiformes; family Centrarchidae; genus Micropterus; species Micropterus salmoides. The sequence goes on from NW_024042261.1 coordinate 28,305,977, forward strand.
TATGAAAAGAACTAATGGTGTTTCACAATCAGACAAAATCAATAGTGTTAAATAAAAACTCAAAAACAAACTCAGCTACCTGCATTGTTGGCCTCAGCTTCTAGGATGTGGATCTCTGTGCAGTCTGCTAGCCAGTGTTCAAGGCAGATGTGTAAGAAGCGAGCCTGGGTGCGGGACACCCTCTTCAGGAGGGACAACAGTGCCACCGTCTGTTCACACTCATTCCAGCCCTTGAACCAATCTGTGAGGATACCTACCTGGTCTCGGAACATCATGGCGTGTCTCCTCGGTAAGGAGAACAGGAATGTGTGGATGGGGAGGGGGGTATGGGAAAGACTGTTCTCTCAGACACAGACAGTATCAGTCTCACCCCGCACAGCGGGGTCGTATTTGTAACAGTCCTGGGATCCCCTCAGACTGGACCGAGGGGCCCTCACATGGTGCAGAAGAAACTGCAGACAGGGACGCCGTGTGGATTATTGGGAAGATGTCTTAAGAAGTGAGGCTGAAAGTGTGTGTCAGTAGTAGTTGGTAATGACACAAACAGGAAAAAAAAATTTTTCACTCTGGCATGTTCCGTATCACATCATCCGTGCCCTATAGATAAAGAAACAGACAAAGACAAAACATGAGTGCTTCAGCAGATTAAGTCCATCTATTCCTCCCTCAGACTTAATACTGGAATATGTTCTTCCAGTACATTCTTACAGTATGTACATTCTTCTGAACCGAGGCTGCAACCAAGAGACATGATTGTCTTAAATGATGGAGATGGATCATCAGCTTCAGTGAGGTACGAACTGAATTAACATTGAAGGTATGTAATATATAAATAAGAGAGTATGGCACACACAGCCTATTCATGACAAACACACTGCTTCAAACTTTTATGATATGCAAAGGATGGCAGAGATAAGGAATACTACGTCAAATTGGAGTTTTAGAACAAATCTTGCAAATCAATTCCTGACATTTTATATAGATATGATTGTAAGGGTGTTACCTGAGATAAGCTTTGACTAATAAAGTATCACTTCAAGCGATTCACAAAAGGTGTGTCAAACACATTATCCTAAAGATGAGAGTCCAGATCAGTAACACAGAGTAATTCTTAACGTACAATGTCAAAATAGGCTGCTATCCAAAGAATAAGGGCTGCCATCAGTGCCCTGTATTAACGACAGCTAATTATAATATACTAGTTATCCCTACTGAAGAAAAGTAGTCTCTAATCAGCTAGGGTAACGTTACATGCCAAAACTAACTGCCAACACTGCAGCTATCACCTGTAACATTATGAGCTATAATTTTGATTAAACAACTAATGAGTGTCTGACTTTAAGATCTGATCAGCAGACTGGTGTTGTGATTATCCCTGTGAGGTTTAGTAAGTTGAAACAGACTAGCATTCAATTCAGATTTGGCTTGGTTCAGTTATGACGTTTGAGACAGACTATTCGACACAGTATAGACATTTCAAAGCAGGAGTATCGCAGCAAGATGTTTCGATGCCTTGCTTCACAACACCAAAACCACGTGACCACCACAAGCCGGCCTCATCAGAGAAGTGTCGCGCTGGTTTTGAATACTGGGTGTTCTTGGTAATCTGCCTCAGTGTTTATCATAGCTGTAGACTCTGTTTAAAAGTGACTGGCTTTATTGAACCAAATAACAACACTGAAAGCGGTGAAGCCACTTGTATCCTAACTGTTTCATCATAATCTCAGATTTAATCCATGCATACGGATACAATACTAATGATTTGGCCAGCAGATGTCGCCATTTGGGACTGTATAAAATTGTTCGAAACAGTGAACCATTTTCTATACAATTGCTTCATAGTGATTCAGTACTTTAGAAAGCCTCGTTTTCCTGAACACTAGCTTGGTCGGCAAAAATCAGTGATGAGAGATTCGGCATTTGTACTGTTTTTCAGAACACTGTTGCTTTACCCTTTCTCCGTTTCGTAACGTTACTTCAGTCTTAGCGATGCAAACAGGGACGTTAAAACGCAGTCACTTTTAATCGACAGCAGGTTGTAGCTAGTTGACTAGATAAAGTTATGTGAGTTGCGATTTACAATAAACACAAAAGGTTTGTTGTTTACCTTTGTCAGTTGTCACTGGTTAGCGAGCTAGGCTAAAGTGCTAATGCATAGCTAGCTCGACGGTAGGTACAGCTAAATGCTAGCGCTAGCGTCTTAGCTAGCAAGTTTTGCTAATAGATGCAGTAACGTTAGCTTAGCTGAAAGAAGCGTAGATTTCGATCCCATACGAGGTATTCCTTAAGGATGCTCCTTTACAGCGGCACGCTCCCTAGGTTTCAAACATACCATGTTAAAGAATGTATGTACAAAATGTTTATTGCAGTGCAGAAAATAAAGAGTACGCCTGGAGAAATCTACTTCGATTTTGAGTTGACGTAAGACGTGTGTACAACGTCATACGCCCGGTCGGCACGTAATGTTTTGTTCCGCCCACAGTCTAGTTCCCACCCTGGCACACATGCCTTTTTGTAGTAAAAGTAGGCACTACGGGCATGGTCATACGGAAAAAATGACAACTGGAAGACATTCGTCGTATATTTACATATATTATGATATAAGTCTTCGTATGAAACGTTTTATATCAGGTTTTCTGTGCTGAGTAACTTGGCTGATTGTTACTACCAGAGACGTTATTACTACTCAATAAATACTGCTGTAGTGCACCAAATTCTTTTTACATTGTTATGTTATTTTCCCAATTAATCGATTCGTTTAAAATGTCATGATTGGGGTGTTCCCGGAGTTGCAATATTTCCTAAAGTTTCCACCTGTTGAGTACAGTATAACAGCATTTTTTTGTCCTGTGAGATACAATTATAGTTTACACTTTTAATTTGACAATATTCCCAGGGGGTAGGGAGGATCATCTATTTTAATCATAAGGTTGGTGGTTCAAGTCCTTTTCCCTCCTGTGCACGTAACCTTGAGCAAGACACTGGACCCCAACTGATTTCTATGTAATGTTATGTAATGTATTCACCTTGGAAAACACACCTGTGGCTCTAGTTTTTTTATTTTCAGCATGACAGTCATATAGTGAGATTTGGTTTGAGAAACATTCAGTTTGAAGCTTGCAGGGAAGTGGCCCAAAACGCAACGGCACAGTAATAGTGCCTCACAATCTGATCCACGTTAATAATGTGATGCACAATGACCACATATTGTACATATGTAGTCATAAAACAACAATAGAGTGATACATCGACAGGAACCTTTAATCATGGATAACGCTTACTTTGATTTTAGTAGTAGCCTATATTTTACTTTCATGGGAAGTGAAAGTAACCCTAATCCTACTAATGTTGTCACACTGGTTATGGATAGGATTTGGTAAAATTAATCTTCTTCAACTTCAGTGTGGATCTATTAAAATGAATCACAATCTCCTCTGTCATACTGAGATTCATAGGTTTGTCATATGCGTTAAAAGATGGTCAGAACGTTTCATACTCTACTGAGCTTGCATACTGGTGCATACTTTTGTCGTTGAAAAGAGGAACCAGCCCTGATGCATGCTCTAGCTGTATGTCAGCCCTCCCCTTGCCATCTTAAGGAGGATCTTGACAGTCTGAGAGTAGCTGTCAGCCAAACTGTTTCAGCAAGGCAGTGTCACCCTGAAGACAGAAAAGGATCCTTTGAGAATGGTAGGTGAAACTGATGCAATTGCTTGAAAGATTTAGCTTTTCTGTTAAAATTTACTGGATTTGATCATTTGTCATTCTTACACATTTGTGTATATATATTTTTTACTTTGCCATTGCGACACAAGCCGACCATCCCCCGTGCTCTTTTGCACAGGAAACTACATTCTTGCATGTTGCAACAAAAACATTTCCTGCCCTCAATATGTCAGAATAGTGTCATGAATGTTTAATGCATTCATGCAAGGTGGATAGAGACCTCAACATCTGAACAAATCGAGCAAATGTCTCTAGCTTTGTTTCTATTTCTGGCCTGTAGACCAATCCATTTAATTTTATCACACAATTTGATTGCTTTTTTACCCTATTTTGCAGTCAAGCTCCCTGGTTGTGTGTGAAGTGGATGAAAGTCTGAAAGAGAAACTGAAAAAGTTTAGATTCCGAAAAGAGACCAACAATGCGGCCATATTAAGTAAGTATCAAGTATCACATACTAATGATGAATGTTATAGTTACTTGTATATCTCCACTCTAACACATTTAACTCTAAAAGTTGATTAACACAAATCCCATAAAAATACAAAACAGAACCAAAAGCCTAAATATTCATTCTTATTTCTTAGTGAAAATAGATATGGAGAAACAACTTGTTATCCTTGAGGAGGAATATGAGGCAAGTGACATTTTGTAATGGGTTATTTTTTGTAGTTGTTTCCTTCTGCATTAAAAGTCACTGAGACTCACCTTTGTCTTTTAGAACATCTCACTGGATGAGTTGAGAGAAGAACTTCCAGAGCGGCAACCCCGATATCCTGACTAAATAATTATAACAATCAATATATATGAATATAACAAAATCCTCAAATACACTGAAAGTATATTTGCAAATTCCTCTATTGAAGCTGCAATGAGAAAATCAGTGTTTTAAAAAGTGGAACTTCCTTGACAGTTGTGCACATTCATTGTCTACAGCTACAAATATGTCCATGCTGATGGGAGGGTGTCTTACCCACTGTGTTTCATTTTCTCCAGTCCAATGGGTGAGTAGTTACAGTATCTTAAATCAAAAGTAATCTTTCTCCTTAGATTAAACTTCTGTTCTGCATATCAGAATATACCAACTGCCAAATTAATAGGGATCTCTTCTTGTCTCCACTTTATTTAAATGTATTTAAGCGATTGAAGTTGCATTTGGATTTGTTGAGGTATGTTTGACTGGTCACATTAGAGAATCCCTTTTGAGCATGTCAAATTCATTTTAACAGGATGTAAGCCAGAGCAACAGATGATGTATGCAGGCAGCAAAAATCGACTGGTCCAAGCTGCAGAGCTCACAAAGGTATGTCAAAATTATGACCTGGAGTTTATCATCAAGAATTATAAGTGTTTGAATGAAATAAAAAAACTTCTTTTAAATTGTATATATATGTGTGTTTGTTTACAAATGTGCCTTTTATGGTAAATGTGTCAAATATATACAGATGCTCATTGCAAATCTCCATTTTCTCAATCTGCACTCAAGTATTTTTTTTAATGAATCTTTTTTTCAAACCCACAGCTACAAGGTAGTTTATTAGTCCTGATACAGCACAACGCAGCATAACAAATAGAAAATTTTAGTTCCTTCATGCTACACACACAACATATAATTAAGTGTAGGCCTATAGGCCTAGATCAAACCCTAATGATTATTTTTAATTGGGAGCTTATTCAGCAGGATGTTCATACTTTCAGATGTCATTTGGTATGTTTTGATTCTTCTGCCCAACAAATTATCAATTACTAATTTCATGAGTTAACTTCTCTGAACTTTTTCTATCTTTATGATGTTGTTATTCAGATTTTTGAATGTGACAATGTGTGCTTTACTCTGAGGTCTTTGAAACAAGAAACGCTGATGACTTGACAGAAGAATGGCTGAAGAACCAGCTGGCATTTTTTCGCTGAATCTGCATCTCCCGTATCTCCGATACTATCAGTCTTTCTTTGTGAAACATGGCTATCGATTTTCATTTTTAATTGTTGTGCATGTTATTACTAATAAATGTACTGTATGAAATCAAGTTTTAAACTGGTCAGTTGTGCATTGACATCAATACTTCAACAAGGGCAATCCCCTATTGTTTTACCAACAAAGGTCTGAACTGAGCGTCAATTAAACAAATTACATATTTAATCATGTCCAAAGACATGTGGACTAGGTTAATTGTTGGCTCTAAATTGTCCTTAGGTGTGCGTGTGTGCATGGTTGTTTGTCTATGTGTGGCCCTGCGATGGACTGGCGACCTGTCCAGGGTGTACCCTGCCTTTTGCCCAATGTCAGCTGGGATTGGCTCTAGCCCCCCGCAACCCTGTATGCAGGATAAGCGGTTGACGATGGATGGGCATATTTAATCATGTTTTTGTTTTGTTTTTTTTATAAATGCAGCACAAACAGCCCTTCTTGGACTGAAAAAAATAAGCTGTAAAATTTATGGGATTACTTAGTGGTTCCCTAAATACGCTAAAGCGGGAAAAACAACAACCACCTTTGACCACTGAGTTTCTTACAAAATGTCACCGGCATTTTATTATTAGTTTCAGAGCCTTAACACAAAGACATGTCAAAAGCAGAGAGAACTAAGACAGTTTTTACATGATCCTGTACTGAATATCTGACAAAAAACTGAGGAATGGTGTACAAAGAGCTACTGGTGCACAATTTTAATCTACAAATAAAAACTGTATTGAAGAAAGATGCCCTGAGTCCACAAACAAATGAGCATCTCGCACACAAATTTCATTTGATTTTTGCAATCATTAAGAAACTACAGCCCGAGACTGAGCTGAACATACAGATAAGATAGGTGGCCATCACCTTGCTGTCCTGACCACAGATCTTATTCACTGTCACTGGCATCACTGGAATCTGAGCCTCTCTCACTTCCACTTCCACTCTGAGCCCTCTCTGAGCGGTCGCTGCTGCGGTCGCTGTGCGCTGGAGAAGCACTGGGACTCCTGCTGCCTCCTCTGTTCCCTCCTTCATCCTCGCTTCCGCTGCCCTCCTCCCCGCTGCTCCTGGCCGAGTTCTTGGGTTCATTGTCGTCGCTGTCATCGTCACTGCCGAAGATCTCTTCCTCGTCCCGCAGTTCTCTGGTTCTCTCCTCGCCACTTTCACTTCCGCTGCCGCTTGCCTTCCTCCTCCGCTTCCCTCTGTGCTCCTCCTCTTCGTCGTCGTCTTCTCCCCTTTGTTCCCGGTCTTCATCTTCCCTCTCAGATTCACTACCGGAGTTATCTGCCTCACTGTTCTCACTACCCTTGTCTTTCTCATCACCTGGAGAAAACAATTCAAATATCACAGGCAGAAAAAGGTACTGAAAACACACCTGTCATCGATGCAGATGGTTAATGATTCAGCAGACACTGTCCTTTTACTACTACTACTACTACTACAACAGTGCAGCAGGTAGCCAAATCAGTAAACATTAAATGATGAGAATGTAGTAGAAGACAGTGGTAGAGATTAAGAGAAAACTTAACTGACCTGAGTCCTGCAGGTCCTTGTCCATGTCTTCCTCTTCATCTTCTGGCTCATGGTTCTCCAGCTGAGCTTTACGAGCTTCCTGAGAACCGCAATGAACATGAAATCAGTCATCAGGATACTACTAACGGCCCAAGAATTCAAGCTCATAGATAGTGCTATAACAGTTTCAGTCATTATTTTAGATTAGTTGGGTCATGTTGGAAAGCATTGCTTAACAAAATACAGGAAACAGTAACTACATGGCAGTTAATCCAAACATTAATGTGGTATTAACACATGCTCTGCAACTACTTTGTTTGGATAACATTGAATAATGTTGGTAAAGTTTTATCTAATCTTTAATCTATGATAAATATGATTTCCTAAACTTCAGTGTATTTGAAATAAACAGCACCCTTTAGTTACAAAGATAAAAAGAAAAAGATCAGTCAGTCTCAATCTAAATGAATAGTTTTCCTTCCAACAACAAAGTAACAACAAACAAAAAGAAAGAGAAAAAAAAAAAGTGTTCAGTGTAACATGAAGAAAAAGCGGAAAGTAACAATAACACTCACCTGGGCTTCGAGCTCCTTCTCGTTCATATCTCTGTGCTTACACACCAGCACAGCGTTTGTGGTGGACTGTGCTCCAGCCTTGGCTCTCCTCTTGCTCAGACGCACTCTGGGGGACAGAAGAAAGGCTGTCAGAGGACAAGGCCAAACCGTTTCCCATGAAGCCCCATATATCATAGTGGCGGTGCAGTCTGTTTTCTGCAATATCAATTAACAACATACTTTCGAAAGCATAACTATCTACACAACACTTGATCTAAAACACGCCAGCTGCAATTATTCCTGCAAAAAGCACATTCCCTTTCTTCAGTTTGAGGTGCAATGACGAATAACTCTTTTCTTTGATCAATGACTTACCTTGTCTCTAGCTCATTGTAGTAAACACCATCTCCATCTCTGAAGATAAAGAAGTAGTTCTCTTCATAACCCTTGCTGGCTTTGTTCTTGACATTCCAGTTGTACTCCCTGGCTATCTTGTAATCATACCTGAAACAGAGAAATAAAATGCATTATTAATTGCTGGTATGCGAGTTAAAAACAAGCAAAACAAAGTAAAGGGGATTTTTAAGTGCAGCCAAAAAAGATCCATGATTCTCTTGATGTAATATTTTTACTTACAGATCCTCAGGCATATAATCCATCCCCTCATCGCAGTCTCTCTTGCGCTTGCGAATTGTTTCTTCATTGGGCAAGAAGTAGGCCACAAACTGATTTCCTTCCTCATCCATCATACCTCTTTATTGAAGAGACACAAAACGTAAATTAGTATTTATACAAAAATGTTGCTGTTGAAACACACATCCACATAACAGATATTTTGTAAATACCTGATCATGGCCTGAGACATCATTTCCACTCCTGCTGGTCCTGATATGTCTTTAGGTGCAGGATCGGAGTCAAAGATGACCTGAGCACATGGGTTGATCCACATCTGGGGAAAGAGAAAAATTACAAAATAATATTATATGAAGTACCAGTTTGACTGTTAAAGTACCTTAAACTGACAAAAACATCTGGATCAACAACAGATGCAACTGTTGCGTGTTTGTTACATCAATTCCCTACCCTGCACTTCTCCTACTACATTGCCCACGTGATGTCATTACAAGTCATCCACAGAGACTCTAAAAGTCAATAACTGGAGTGAAATAGCTCACCTTGAAGTCAGGGAACACAGGTAGTACCTCCACAGGAGTAACTCTGGGTTTACTGTAGTGCTGCGTAACCTAAAGAGAAACAACATGTTTACATACTATAGCTAATTTTTCAATGACCTAAACATGCAAGCTGACCAAGAATACTTTTGCATTTTAGGTTGAAGTGCTGAGCACAGAGCTGCTCATTAATAGCTGAAAAAGAGGTTTTGTCTTGTTCCTCCCAATCTGTGGAAATGTTCACATAACCGCCAAAACCCATGGAAACTTCCAAATACCCATGTTCAACCTGCGGTCCACTTTATTTTGTAGGTTGCTTGAAATATAAAGAATGTTAAACAAGGATTTGGGAAGCCTAGTTATATGCTTACTCACCGATTTCTGTGCATCCTCAAATGTCTTCTCAATAGCAGAAATCTGGCTGTCTCTGTCCTTGTAGATTTCTTCTTCTGTAAACTGCTGTTTGACAGATACACCAATCCTAAACACAAAACATGCCTAGGTTATACACACACACACACACACACACACGTTTTTCTAATAGGTAATTTCAAAGTGAACACAATTAGCCAACTTACTTGACTTCCACTTTCTCATTGGAAACGCCATATCTGTTGAACTCTGTAGAAATATATTCTGTCTTTCTCATCCACGGGACCACTTTGGCATGCTGCTGTGATCTTATTAGGAAGAAGAAAATGCTTAAAGAAAAAAAATCTCCACATCAATTTATAACAACAAAAAGCTGCTTATTTAGCAGCCTTACCTTTTAGAACTGGATGGCGCCTGGATGTCCTCTTCCAACAGTTTTTCATCAGCAGGATCCAACAGTACTGACAATTTAAAAGAATGGTTCAGTCTAAACAGACATTTTATAAAGCAGAGAAGTTTCTAAAAAAAATTACGGGATCTGACATGTAACAACAACTGGAGACTTACTGTTGGGGTCTATGCGGTAGGTGTCTGGGTTGATGAGATCAATGGTGACCCCAAGGTCTGGCTCAGTAAGGAGCTCATGCTTGTGCTGCTTCTCTAGAGAAGTGGCTTTATACTGTACAAACCTGCCACAACACAAAAACAGATATCAAGCTGTGCCCCTGTTCATCAGTGTGTACTCTATGTATTGAAAAGCTGAATGTTTACCTGTGCTGATCAAATGGATATGTGATGAATTTGGGGTCAAAAGGGATGTCAGGCAGGCTGTTGCAGTACTTTACCCTACAGACCACCCCTGACCTGTCATGGGCACAAAAGTAGAGGACATACAAAGTTCGAGTTAACCAGACACGTTTGCATACCTTACTTTGAAAAAAGAAAAAGAAAACAAAAGACGCTTTCCAGATTACTGTACAGAATAGTAGATACTTATTGGTGCTAAATCTGCTTACCTCTCTGGAACAGTTCTATGCGAGGATGGCCTGCTAAAAGAGAAAACAGTCATTTGTCAGATTTATTACCATCTCTTATAAACTAATGCTAGAATATGACAAATATTTCAGTGATAGGTCATTAATAATGAAATACTGCCTTATTTGCTGCTGTCCTAATCCTTCTCTTTTGTTAAATGAATAAATGTAACGTTATGTTGCTTACATTTTTTTATACAGCGAAACCCTGGGGAAACCACTCATTTCTATTTATTGGAACGTTAGCCCACTAAAGAACCACACTTTTATTTTTATTCTCTTTGTGCGAAATGTTTTGATTTCAATATATCATGTCTTCACATACTTATATCATCGTCTTTAAATAACTGTAAAAGCGGTAAGATATTACAACTAACGACTTTCAAATGATCATTTGATATGGGAATTTGCTAACGTTAGGTAACGTTAATAATACCAAAAGCTTTGCATCTGTAACTGTTTTGCCATTAAGTCTCCGTGATTGTTAACATTCAGACTTGCTATCATTAGCTAGCTTCGTTGACCTACCATTGACACAGTGTTAGCTATTTGCTTTGCCTCTACTTTAAGTAAATACAACTCACTGGATAGTCCAAATTCTCTTATCTTAGTTCGTTAGTTAACGCTAAATGATAAGGTTAGCATGCTACGTTAGCATAAGTTAACTTGGCGCAATGCTTGATTGTTTTTGTAGCTAGCTGACTAGCATTGTTGTACACACTTGACAAGTGACCAACCTTATTAACTAATGTTAACGACTCCTGGCTGCTTTATCGTTAAAGTTAACATATATTGTCCAGTGTAATAGACCAGCAGCTAGGTTAACGAACTTACCTGTGGCCGTCTTCTCGTTGAGCTTGTGTCTGAATCGTTGGAGCCATGTTTTTGGCAAACTGCTCACAACTGACGTTAAAAGCAAACCTGTTTGTACAAATACGCCTCTTGGCAATCAAAGCACCTGACTTAAGTAAAACTACAACTACATACAACTATTTAATCTAGCCTCAATTAGAATGTTTACTGCATTTTTATTTCTACCCGGCAGCCTAGGATGATGACCCGGTGGCAGATATTCACAACCCTGAAGAGGGTTTCCTATATTGTGAGCGACCCCTACTGCCCTGGCATGTGAGGTATCAGCAAAAACTTCCACTCAAAAATACTTCCCATTTATTCAGCATATTGATTCAAAACATCAGCGACATGATTTGGCTCAGCTATGAAAGAAGACCAAAACTATTTGCTGGTTTGGTAAACCCTTTAATTGACAGAAAGTAGAAGTAACACAAAAAAATGTATGGCAGACCAATGATCACACAGGCTCAAGGATCACAGAGTTATATTTTTTAAGTATAATTTTTACTGGCTATAACATTGACATATTGTATTGAGAGAGGATTCCTATTATGGGGTACACTCCCCCCACTATTAAACGTGCACATACACACACATTTCCGACAAACAATTCTTAACACAAGTCCACTTCCAGGGCTTTCAGTCCCATCTTGTGATCTTCATGAGCAGATGGAACCTTTGCAGTTGCAATGGTGATGGTTCAGTCGGTAAATAACAGATGATTTTAAATTGAGACCTCTGTAAGTGGACAAAGTAGAAGTATTCCTGTAAGTGGACAAAGTAGAAGTATTCCTGTAAGTGGACAAAGTAGAAGTATTTCAAAGCTTAATAATAAACCTTCAAGCTCAAATACCGTAATCCCTATTGCCAGTTCATCTACTGTATGTAATAGTTCTTAGTGTGAAAAACACAAAATCGTTCAATCAGATCAAACTATGAACTCTCAATCATTCATCTATTGTGTTCAGACTTATATCTAAACCCAAACACATTGCTTCACCACTCCCATATTCAAAATTAACTTATTGTCAAACATTGTGGAATCAAGTATACACCAAAAACATCTGGAAATTGTTAGTAACATTCATATGCCTAACAACATTTATTGCAATCCGATATTTAAAACACAAACATAGTTGCAGACAGCAACAACTGTAGTTGCATAGAACGGCATGATGTTCAAAACACCATCGCAGTGCAGGTCTCAAAATAAAGTTTCAAGAAATAAAAGAAAGGTGCTCATCCTTTGTGAACAAAGCATTTTCTACTACATTAATTCTGCTTCCCCAGAATCTGAAAGTGAAAATGTAAATGTTACATTGGTGGGTGTGATACACATCAATCACTGTTGACCTCCCTCTATATCTATGCAGACATGCATGCTGCACCTCTTCGCCACCTGTTATTAAAAGGGGGCCTACAATTAGCTATGTTAATAAGGACTGTACACGACAGTGTGCAAGGCCGTTAGTGCAAAGGGAAAACAGCTACTGCTTTTCATCATATGTTCTTCAGTCACATAACTGCAACAGCCCTCTAATGAGAGTCCTTTCAGTGGAGTTCTTGATCTCTTCCCATCTCAGGTGTGCATCTCTGTCTGCATATGGGTATCGCCTCTGTGGGGACAGACAAGAGATTCATTCTTTGCACACAAATGCATACAGCTCAAATTTCATATTTTTAAAACAAAGTTCTTACCTGCTCAACATGTATATCATCTCTCCAGGATCATCTGCAAATACCCTGTAACATCAAAAGATGATCACTAACCCATGAACCTAGTACACTCAGTAAGGACACTGATCTAATAATGGACATTTCCCATTCAAGTGTTTTTCCATCCACTGGTTCAGGAAGGGCTTAAGGACTCTTAAGGTCTAAGTTTAGGTCCTATCAAGAAGATGAAGACGATGTTTTAACTTTCAACGCATGTCATTCTACCTGCTCTTCTCTCCCTCTTCTTTCAAGTTAGTTGACAAAGAAATGTTAATGGGGAAAACAAAGCCATAGATCTGGGGCCTGGGTTATCTGGCTTCACTGAGCCTATCATTGTTGTTTCTACACTGAACAAAATTATAATCGCAACACTTTTGTTTTTGCCCCCATTCATCATGAGCTGAACTCAAAAGACTTTCTCTGTGTACACAAAATGACTATTTCTCTCAAATATTGTTCACAAATCTGTCAAAATCTATGTTAATGAGCACTTCTCCTTTGCCGAGATAATCCATCAACCTCACAGGTGCGGCATATCAAGATGCTGATCAGACAGCATGGGTATCGACTTGGTTTTTTGTTTTTTTTGATTTGGTTTTGAAACGAAATAGTCAAAGAATGAACCATACACAGATTGTAGATAACCAGTAACAATCATTTAATTCAGTCCGAATCAAATGATTGTTATTGGTTATTGGCTCTGCTTATTGCAATCCTGGGACAGCCACAGTTATAGGATATTTTTCATTTTTTGTCAGAGCATTTGATTTATGATTGCCGTCAGGATGTTAAGGAAATTTCAACAAATATGACAAAAATAGCTTCTGGAATAAATTGCCTACCCTATCTTTAATATAAAATTAGATCAAAGAGTTATATAATGTTGGGAAAATTCAGTTAAAGCAACAACAAAAAGTGATATTCAATAAGGTGAAAAGTATAATATAAAGCTGTAAACACAGCAAATATTTTCTGAATATCAAAAGTACAGTATATGTATTTAGTATAGATGGCTTTTTTGTCTGATGAACAAACTTGCACATATAAAAATTAACAAAAGAAACATATCTCTTACCCATCTCCCCAGTGGTAAAATGCCCGGTCCTGATAGAACATGGACAGAAACAGCCAAACACTTATTGTCTCGACCCAGAAGATAACAAACAGGAACCATAGCGATGACAGCAGGACTTCGCACAACATCCTGGAGTTCTGTCGGGACACCAGACATACAGTACAGTGATGTTTTCTGGAATTATGACCCAATGTATACTGTGAGTACAAAGGTAGTCTCCTGTACTTATTCTCCTCCTTACGGGTTAGGGTTGGCCAATATAATCATAAATGTGTCTAGTGTCAGACATTGTCATACCATTTATACTGTTCATATATTTTTTCAGAACCTCTGGCTGTATTAAAACATTTTTGGAAATTCATGGAAATGCAAATCACATGTTGTTTCTATAGACTGTATATGTTGAACATGTACATGGATCTATGACGAAATGTTAAGTTTTTGAAAAAACGTAGTTTACTTTGTTTCTACATATGGAAAGTCAGCATACAATGTTTAGTGTTTTTTCTTACATATTTAATTCATTGGATTATGCTAATCCACCTCATATATGTTTTGTCTATGAAATCTACACTATATCCTATAAAAATACTGCTACAACTAGTATTTGGATAATTAGAATGAAGAAAAACATATTGTAAAAGGTTATATTAAAGTATATAACATTTTGAGATGTGGGAATGTATGCCAAAATAAGCAAGTAGTGTATTTTTGTAAAATTCAAATTCTAAATTCAAATTCAAATTAGCTTTATTGGCATGAATGTATAGCAACAATATTGCCAAAGCTATATATAAAGTACATAAGGACAATTAATTTCATACATTTCATTAGATAAGAAAATAAAACAGCAAAAGTTGTGTTTGTGTGTGTTAATACAAAATAAAATAACAATAAAAAAAAAAATATATATATAAAATATAAAAATTCCGTAAAAATAAATGTGTTAAAACAAAAATAATAATAATTTAGAAATTAAAATTATGTAAATGACACAGTAACGTGTTATTATAAAATTATATTAAAAACTTAAAATAAATAGATAAAACCGTATATGTGTGTATATTAATAACTAAAATTAATTAATTAGTTCATTAAAAAAAGACTAAAAAAAAAAATCAGTATCAAATGTGAGACTTAAAAACACAAAAGTTACTAAAATATCAAACAATTAAAATAATAATAATTTGAAAATTACTACAATTATTTATTAGTCTAAGCTTCCACTGGTTGTCCTCAGTTCATGGCATGATGAGATATATTTTGCAGCAATTATTTGACATTTGGGCATTTCTCCCAGTAAATAGGGGAGTTTCTGTGTGTAAATTTGAATTCGGGGTATATTTGGGAAATGTTTGCAAAGTGTTTTTGTCTAAGTATTTTATATTTAGGGCATGTGGTAACCAGCTCTGTCTGTGGCGACCCTTTTCTATGGCCAGGCTGTGTTCACTCAGTCTGTATGTTGTAAGCATTTTTCTTAGTTTAGAATATTTTATTGTGCTCAGGTAATTTTCCAGTGTGAATTCTCTTTTTAGGGTCAGATAACATTGGAATTTATTTTGTGTTTTGGTCGTTTCTTTCCAGTATTAAATATATATTTCTTTTTGCTTGTTGATAATTTGGTTTGGTCTGCTAGAGTTGGTGTTTCTGTCTTGAGGCTGTTGGGGACTTGTTACTGCAGAGAGCCTCAGGACCAGCTGGCTGAGGGGACTCTTCTCTGGTTTCAGCTCCTGGTATGTTAGGGCTTTGTGATGGTATGTCTGGGGGTTAACTGATTTTAAGTGATTGTAAAATTTAATTGATCTTTTCTGTATTTTTAGCTCTGCTCTGCACAGATTATTTGGTGTTTTTCTCTGCACCTGTAGGATGCTCTTACAGAACTCAGTATGGAAAGATTTTGTCCCATTTCTCAAATTCCTTATTTAGATTTGGCCCCCAAATTTCACTGCCATATAGAATTATTGGTTCTAGTACAAATTGGAAACTTTTAAGCCAATTTCAATTGGAATATATATTTTAATGTTTCTTTTTATTACATTGAAAGATCTCCTTGCTTTGTCCCTCAGGTCTTTCACAGCCATGTTGAGGTTTCCTGTGTATGTAATGTTGAAGCCAAGGTAAGTTTAGTATTTTTGTAGCACTTTGTAGCAATAGCCTATAATGTTACACATAATTTGATGAGTTAGCTGGCTTGTAAATTTAAAACTGTTGTTGAGCAACATTACCAAAATTAAAAATCACACCAAAAACATTGATATTGCCTATTCAGTGCCACACCTTTTCTCTCTATTTTGCTGTTAAAAGTAGTTAGCAAATCAGTGTCCAAACACCGTTATCGTCGATTATGCGTTCTACCATTCATAGCTAGGTTAGCTAACGTAATATCACAGACATTACCGTTACTTCAGTTTGTGTATAGATACAAATATCACTACACAGTTGTCAATATCATCGATGCAGAGGACACGTTAGTGTTAGTGCGCTAGTGTGAGATAATAACGATGGCTAGCTTGATAGCTAAAGTCGAGCTAACGTTACAACTTAGCTGTATTATCCAGCTATAGTTAGCTAGCGACTTGTTTTAAAGTCTCTTGTTTGTGCCGCTATAGTTAGTTAAGTTGCTCATTTGACTTTAACGTTAGCTAATGATTTATACGTAACTAATGTATACATTTACTAATGTAAAAATGCCAGTAACACGTGAAGAACAAATGTGAGCCAACGTTAACGTTACCTTGTTTTTACAGCTGATGTTCTGTTAACTTACATACGTTATGAAGATCCATTTTCATTGTTAACAGGGCCAAGCTAGTTAAGTAAATACGTATTGATTTATGTTAGAAGACTCTTTTACTTACTCAATTCAAAAACTCTTGAAACGACATTCCTTTTATAGTCTTGTTTACAATGCTCGTCACACATCACGTTGTATGTACTTCCGCTTCTGAGACCATTACAGCAGCGTTGGTTGATTGATTCCCAAGCAGTGGTCCTCGGACCGTGAGGGGTCCTGAAGTAACGTCAATATTGTATCATGTATAATACAGTACTCTCATGCAATGCCATACTATAGCAACCTAAAGCTGTAAACAAAAAATAAACCACAAGGCGACTTATACTAAAATTACTTTATTACAGCTGATTTCTGTTCAATATCCCTCTGCCAACACAATGGTAAATATAATACAAACAAAATAGTACATTTGATCCTATTTTTATTCTGTTTTATGAATCTTTTTACACAATTTAAATCCACTTTTAGTACTTAACCATCTCTTATGTAGTATCTTCATAATCTCTAACATTCAATAACAAGTTCCCCCATCTATACAGTTTAATACAGGTTATGAGTCGTAGTGGTAATGTGCCAAAGAAGAATACTGACATGTTCAAAGAAATACAATCTCTTTTCATAATTTGCCTGTCACCATATCATCTGTTCAAGCCTTTGGCCACTAGACCAGAACCAACTTGTTTTTATGTTTCATACATTTCACCGTGTCAGCCTAATGATAGGTAAAACCAGGTGCATGACACAATGCAGTGGTATCTGGGCTTGGCAACTCAGGTATGGCACAGTGTTAGACCATAAAAAGTATCACCATTTTCTGTTGCCGATTCTCATTCAGTATCCCATATGCTTTCAGTCAGTAGGACAAAATTTGACATCAAAGTTAAAGTAAAAAATAAAATAAAATTAATCCAGGTTGGTGGAAAGGTCTTATCACTGACAATGATTGACAACAATATCCAGACTCCCTCACACACAACATTGAGATAAAGTGAACAAAAATTGTGCATACAAACTTAAGGTTGGCATGTATGTGAGGTCTGAATGGCCCAACATTCAAACTCTTGGCCTTGGCTTTTGACTTAAGGTAAGATTCCGATCATGATAAATACATTCCCCTTTTCTTTACCAAATATCAATAAATGATGAATATAACCTGTTGTGTTACAGTAGCTGGAGCTAGTCACTTGGCATGAAAAAGAAAAAAAAGAGTTTTGGGACCAAACCATATGAAACTTGATATAATGCATACTTTCTAGGTAGGGTATATACTAATCCCACCTATTAAGAAAAAGTCGCCAATATTTTAGTGTCCTCAAATGTGATAGGAATATATCACAGTATAATATTCAGAAGAGCCAGCAACCCTAAAAGTGGCTCTGAATCAAATGGTTAAACGTGTGCTGGGGGGAACAAACTCTGCAGTGATAATGCTCAGAGATGGCCGGTTGACTAAATAAATGGCATTTAAAAGGAGATGACAGCCACTACATGCATATGAGGCATTTTGTCTGTGTACACCAAGAATATCTTCCAATGAGCTATGTCCAGACAACTCAACACCACTTCGAGAGTGAAAGGTTTACTAATATCAGTGTGGCCTGTCAGTTGAATAAAGTTAGTTTTAGAAATAATTTTCTTAAAATGTGAGTTTAGTCGTTAAATGTTTTCTTCAGTACAATATACACATATGAACATTTAACTCCAGCTCTGTGATTCAGAGGAGGACCTCTCGGTATCATCTCTGGATCATCCTTAAAGGCCTTTTCAACTTAGTGTTTTAAAATTCTCTCTATGGAAATGGTAAGCCTAATTTGAACAAGCTGTAGAAAGGACACCGACTTCTCCAATCATATTTCAAACACAAACCAGTTTGAAGGGAGCGAACAGGAACAGATATTAGAGGAGCTGCTAGAGCTATCAAAGGAATACCTAAGTGCTTTTTGCCACATTTATTTTGCATTTGGCTGTTTTCAGAGTGTGCGTTGACTCAATATTACATTTACAAGGATATGCTACAATGTTATCATGCAAGCATGTGATTGATTCAGTAACCCTTGTTCTTGAGTTCTGATGAGATGGTGAAACATTTATAACTTAGCACCTTTTATATTTTTTGTGTTACTTAACTGGGCCAACGTTTTTTTAACAGTGTTGTAATTTTCTTAGTAGTGCCAAGCCTGCTGTCATGGTCATGACAATTTCCTTAAGCTATCTGCCTGCACATAATGGACTCCTTTCTGTTAAACTCAGTTAAGTTTGTTTTATGGAAACTGAAGCCAAAATGTATCTGAAAAACACTGCAGCATCATCACACGCTCTGTTCATTCAAAATTCAGCACAATCATACAGGAGATAACCAACATCATCTAGAGTTTCAAAACACAGTAAAAGCTGCAGAAAGGGGTGGAATGGTTTCACTCACTCACTGTATGTTGACATACACTAGGGCCTTGTCTGTACTTGGGAAATTGCTCCTAGAAACCGCAGCACAGGTTACTTCAACTCCTTATCTTAACTACATACGTACCAACAAAACACTAATATACCAGGTGCTTTGCGAAAAAGAAGTCAAACATTAATTTTACACATATTTAGCTGTATAAAGTGCTTTGAAAAAGGCAGCAGTTTTAAAAAGGCACTAATAATATATATAAAAAAAACAAATAAACAAATCAATACTAAGATTGTTTTTGAAGGCAAATTACTTTTTCTCACAATTCCTCCTGTCAATGTGTACAGTCACATCCTCTGTCACACAGGGGTTTCCAAGTTCACCCCTAGAGTACCACCACTCTAAAGACCTAAAATATAGTTACTGATATACATAAGTACTTTTCTATTTCCCACCGTTCATAAGACTTAAACCAACTTTATTGCACAGTGAATATAATAATCTGAGAAAAGTATGTGGAACCTCTGGAACTAAAATCACAGGTGTTAAAATAGACTTAACAAAATATACACTGGCACTGATTATAAACTGATGATGAAATTTAAAATAATAAACTATAAACATCTGAGACCGATTTCTATAATGAAAAGGTAAAAAGGCACTGAATTAGTGTTGTAGCGCAAGCCTGAAACAGTTGGTTTATTTGGCTCTGAATTTGTAAAGTCTCATTTTGGCTAATGATCAGGACATTATGTGAAAACTAAAACTACTACTTAATAAAAGGAGGCATCTTTCACAATGACCATTACAGCAGGCTGGTATCACAACAGCAAAGCATCTTTAGTCGGGTCTGCTGCATTTCTAACCACCGTCAAATAATCAACCAGTGTATAACTGAATATGAATCGGGAGAGTGAAGGAGGGGGCTGCTAAATAAAATCAGTTTACTGTGATTGTTTGATATTTCTAAGGACATAGTTAACACATGTTAAAGGCTTTTTTAACAGTGTTTCATGTGCAAAATGAGAGCAATGGCTGTGAATAGCAACATATATTTTAAAAATTCCAAAAGAGAGCTGTAAATGAAAACAAATGGGAGTATTATGTGTTGACACTCAAATTGCTTATGTAACATAAATTTAAGGATCTTTATGTGTGCCGATAAACTGCCGTGAGGACGGGCTGCGTCTCTTCCAGCCCTTTTGACCTGAGCAACATTTATTTCATCACACAGCCACATCTGTACATGGGAGAGAGACAGAGCCGCAGAGCTCAGCCAATACTCTATGTGTAGGAGAGGTGTGACCCGTTAGATATTTGAGAGGTGACACTGGTACTCCTGCTCATGGCCTGCTCACTGCGCCCTCCTGAGGGTGTCCTCCCCATTGCTTGGGGGCTGTTCTGTACACCTCCACTGACGCGGGTGACCAGGGCTCCTGCTGATGAGTGGCCCCATGGTGATGGACTCCCACCTCCCTGCATGCCCTGCCCCCAGCCTTGCTGCATAGGTGCCCCTCCCGGACTGGAGTGATAGTGGTGACGGCTGCCTTGGTGGCTTGACCCTGAGCCAAGACTGCCACTGCCCCAGTGTGGCCCTTGAGCGCTGCCAGATGGGTGCTGTTGTTGATGACTCCAACTTCCTGAAGCCCCGGGAAAGCTATTGCTGAGGCCCTCTGGGGAGATGTTTGATAGCACCATGTTGCTGAAGCCCAGGCGCATACTCTCTGAGTCAAAAGCCTCAACTTCTCGGGCTTGACGTTCCAGCAAGCCCCGGATTCGCTCCAAGCGTTCATTCTGCAAGGAGAGCATCTCCTCTTCAATCTACACAGGAAAAAGTAAGGCATTTAGTAAGTAACGTTTATTTATGTGCTTTACAGTTAGCAGATACACTCAACTTCACTATGATTGACTGGTAGCCAATCCATCAACAGTCAGCAAATAGAAACTATAACGTAGATACAAAGATATCTAGATAAAGTTACAAAAATAGATTTTTGGAATAGAAGTGCGAGTGTGCTGGGCTTTTGAAAGTACCTCTAAAACTCAAATCTTGCCAATAATCATGGATTTAGACCAATGTAAATTTCCACATGAGAATAGTTCATAGAGGACAACCTTCTGTTCCAGCAGGGCCCTTCGGAGTGACACCCTCTGCTCCAGGTCCTTCTTCTCGCGTTCGTGCTGGGCATCGGTCTGCATCTTGATCTTGCTCTGGTAGGCGTTGAGAAGCTCCAGCTCCTGCTGTAGCTGTATTCGTAGGGCTTGGCCCTGAGCCTCCTGAGTCTCATCCAGGCGTAGCTAAGGACAGAGAGAAGATCAGGATCCAACGAGTGAAATACACACACAACCATAACTAAGTTGGATACGTCCTCCAAAAATGGGGCAAAAGGTGGCAACTTCATGGTCTTCCTTCATAACTTTAGGATTCTACATTCCTGACATTGCCAGACTTACCGCCTGAGTGGAAAGCATCTCATTAATGGAGTGGTCATACTGCTCTGCCAAAATGGCGAGTTTGCGGTGTTGCTCCTGCTTCAGCCGTTTAAGGACAGCCTTGTGCTCTGACTTTGGTGTGTTCTCCAACAGATGGTTCCTCAGTGCCTTGTACTGCCTGGTCTGGATCTTACATGTGTCCTGGAACTGCTTCTTGATCTGTAGCTCTTTGGACTATGTTGTAGAGAAAAGTATTAAATTATGTATTTCTTTCTATTTAAAGGCAAGCATTGAACACAGAAACAGATCAACCAAGCAAGTTGAATAGTAAAAACCCCACATTACATGGATAAGAAACATAAGCATGCTTCTATTCTCTGTAAAAAAAATCTTTGCCTAACCAAAGGGGAGATAAAAGCCGAACACTCTTAACTTTTGATGTCTTTTTAATGTACATTTTACAGACCAGCATGGTTCAGCACATCTCAGCTTATTTAAGATGAAGAATAGGTCCGGCAGACTAACTGTGAATTGCATATTTGGCAGCTCCTACAACCTAGAGCAGCATTTTATTATTAATAAAATGAGAGTATACACGTGCATGCTCACAAGCAAAATTCTCACCTTGAGACTCTTGGGTTGTTGGCGAACCTCCATAACGTGCTTGCGTCGAAGTTCCCTCTCCCTCCTCTTGTTGTACTCCTGCTGATTGGTGAGCTCCGTCTGGTGCTGCAGGCGGATCAGCTCAACCCTAGTCTTTTGGATGGTGTTGAGCTGGCGGAACTCCAGCTCTTGCATGGACTCGTGGTGCCGAAGAAGCATAGCATGTTCCAGGTCCTTCTGGGTCTGACGCTTGTTTAGCTCCTAATTATGTGCACATGGTGAGACAAACAAAGAGATGAGATTGTCACGCACCAAAGATAACAACAATTTAGTTTTTTAATTCATTAAACCAATATGTACAACAGCTGAAACCTAGCAGTATAATAGGAGACAGTGTGCTCACCTCACGCACTAAGTCCTGTTCAATATTGTGGCGAGCGATCAAGATCCTCCGTTTGAACCTGCGGCATTCCAGCTCCAGATACTGCCTCTGTCTGCGCTGTAAGTTAGCCTCTTCCTCTGCTTGGAAGTGTTGGAAATTTTCCTTCTGCTTCGACAACCACTCCTGCTTTTCCTTCTTGGGTGTTGACTGGTTTTCATTTAACTCCTAAACAAAAGAAAAGATTGCAGGTCACTAGTAAAACAAACTTCAAATTACTGATTGATGTCCATTGCTGATAGTAAGTAAGTTTTGGAGACTAATGTACTTACCTCTTTGAGTTGTTCCTTGCGAAGTTTGTACTCCCGTTTTTGGGATTCGAGGAAGCTGTTGAGCTCTTTCTTCTGCTGGTTCTGAATATGTTGTTGGAACTTCTTTTCATCATTGCTAAATGTTTTTGCCTAATGGAGAAACACATCATTAATCAGTTTGCTTTAGATACAAAAAAGCCAGTGTTATAAATCTTAGTGAACACAAAAATTAGCTGAATGCATACATCTTTCTCCATGGACGCCTGGTGCTTCTTGATCAGTTTCTCCATCTCCTGGGCAAAATTATTCCTCTGGTTCTCTAGCTCCTTGTCAAGGCGAAGTCTGTGCTCATCCATCTCAGCCTTCAGCTTGTTTTCCAGAGCCATCAGCTGTTTCTGGTGCTGCCGCCTCATGCGCTTGTAGCCCAGTATCTGCTCTCTTAACTCAGAATCCTGCTCATGCTCCTTGATTTGGCGAGTGAGCTGGCAAACACAAGGCACACATTCACTGACTTTTGTTGTGGGTGGAAAGAGCTATTAAAGATGATATGGGAAAAATTCAGCGTATGCATATGTTTCAGATGTTTCAAGCTGGATCATGGGTCTGCTTCTGTTCCATCCAAAATCACAACTTTCAAGCCTTAAAGCAAAAAACATTCAATTCTGTATATAGGTGGTTGTTTTAGCCATCATCTTATTTGATCTGCAAATACATCAATTGTGTTTTTACCACTGAGGCTGTGCGTATAGTAGCAAAGTGTTCGCGGTTCCGTTTTGGCCGTGGAGTGGGTGCAGGCGGGGACTGTGGCTCAGCTGGCCGGGTGTGAGGTTCTGACTCTTCATTATATGTCTCTTCCTCCTGAAAGGTAGGCATCCATGCACAGAACATGTAAGGAGCAGAACAAGATACTGCACAGAAAACACATTTATGTCTCGTGTTACTATAATCAATTTTAAACCGTGAACACTATATAACACGATATTGTTACAGGTCAGAGTGGAACCTGAACTTCTTACCGGCTTGAGGTGTATCACAGAGCTGTTTGACATGACTGTGTGGTCTCCCTCCATGTCCACCTCACTCTTGTCATCACCTGCATCCGTAAGACTGTTGACAGAGCTGCTCTGGGAACTGGCACTGATTGACATACTGGGTATGGATTGGTTGCTCCCCACACTGTTCACTGTACCCGTCCTACCCACACTGTGTTCTGGCTCCTAAAAATAAATGCCCATGGAAGATAGTATGGTTACAACAATGCTCTCTAATGACATAGGATAACTCAATACTATGAACTACAACCTCGCTAAATTGGAGATGACAGAAATTGAGAAAGGTAGAGATGCAAGCTAGCAGCATTTAAAGCAGTCATATGACAGACCTCCTCTTCATCTTGTGCCTCAGTTGTCGGGCCATTGTGGGCTTCCTGAAATAAGATCTTCTTCATTTTACGATACTGCAGATTGTCCAGCTCCCGCACTGCATCCTTAGTCCGATTTATCAGGTCTATTAGAACTGATTCTGGTCGCTCACGTTGGACAAATGCATGCTGAAGGAAGAACACAAAAAAATACTTCATGCATTAAAGTCCTGAATTCTAATGTGGTTGTAGAGATTAACCAAAAAGGATGACATGAGTCATATATACATTTTCTGATTCTTACCTTTAAGAGCTCCTCAGAGTTTGGCCTATCCTGGGGTAATTTCTGAAGGCAAGAATCTACAAAGTTTCGGAAATATTCCGTCCTGAAGTAGAGAGACAAAATGCAGAAAAAGGATAAAATTGTAGTTATTTTATAGACTCAAGTTTGTTTAAGAAACATTTCACCAGCTCTTATATATTTAATTATTTTAATCTCACCATTCACTAGACTGCAGGGTGGGGCTCTCATTCTGTGCTATATGGTATAAGGCACTCATTGCATTCATGTTGAACAGTGGAGGCTTCCTCTCAGCTACAAAGCAAGTAGCAGATTACATCAAGGAGTCAGATGTTGTGAAGAAAAATTAAATTATGAGAGGAAGAAAGAGCAACATTATTCAATTACTGACTATGTGAGCAAAAATAATGTTTGCTATGAGATGTCTGTTAAAGTGTAAAAAGACATGCAACAACAAATCAGGTCCAAATCTTAGATGTGAATCAGAACATATAGACCAGTAACCATACCTAATTCAATGCAGGTTATTCCCAAAGACCAAATGTCCACCTTTCCATCATACTGACCCTCATCCATAGCTAAAATTACTTCTGGAGCCATCCTGAGAAAACAAACACATTTAGCTCTATACAAATATGTAAATGGTAATTTAATAAAAAAAAATCTTCAAAACTGCTCTGAGAAGAACCTTTGAAGTATGTGTTTTGTAACGTACCAATATGGAGTCCCAACAAAGGAGTTGGCAGGACAGGCGATGGAGGCAGAACCAAAATCTGCTAGTTTTACCTGCCCTGGCTCTGTCAGCAAGACATTTCCTGCCTTGATATCTCTGTCATACACATGAGAGGAAATGATTACAGCTCCATGCAAACAACAGAACACCTTGGGGTATATGCACTTGGTGCCCAGCATGCTCCCAAACACTCACCGGTGAATCATGTTGTGGGAGTGAAGATAAGACAACCCCTTAAGAGCACCATGGGTAATTGCAGCTATTTCAACTTCTTGCAGAGGTTTCTTGTGAACTGGAAGGGATACATACACCAACAGGAATGTAAATCAAGAAAAAAAGTGACAAGGATAAACTTGAATTGGGAGGAGACTACCTGCTCTGCCTGTAGTCATGCAGCCTCATGCAATAATCAGGAGTTCAAAGGTTTTCAACTCACCTTCTAACAAATCTGAAGCAGAGCCTAGACAGTATTCCATTACCAGCTGAAATGAAATAAAGAGTGTTTTGTGAGAGTCAAATGCTTTACCCTCTTTATCAATCAGTGAGCAATACATTTAAGTGACAGTATCATCATCATAACCAGTGACACTCCCTGTAAAAGTTTACCCAGGCAGTGTGCTCTCGCAGGTAACATCCTTTGTACTCTATGCTGTTTGGGTGTTGTACTCTCTGCAGGAATTTCACCTCCTTGATAATGTCTTGCCATTTCTATGAAAATAGTATAAATCAGAGGACTATAACAACAAACAAAACAAACTTTGTGAGTAAATGTGGTAACAATTGCCTGTTAATATTATATAGGTTAGTGAAAGCTTCATACCTCACTGGACTGCTTTCCACTATAAGACATTTTCTTGATGGCCACCACCTCATTTGTCCGCTCATCCCGTGCCTGAATGACAAGCACATTAAATAGCGGTGTGATTTCAGTTAGTTACTTAGGCTACATGCACAACAGTACAAGTATCAGTTTTTTTTATATTTTGAGCTATCCATGAAAATTCATTTTGTCTGTATTATTTGCCTGTAAAATTTAAATTATGTCTTTTTGCATTTTTAAAATCGACAAATGAGGTGTTTGACCTCATTGCCCCAAACATTTTGACAACACAATCTATATTAAAAGACACAACTACATGATCCATCTAGGATTAGGATTAGAAGACTATGTAGACTCAATATAGCTGTTGGGGCAACATGGCATTGTCTGTCCGCAGCAACTCACTCCCACCCCGTTGGGAATGATCTACCGTTTTCCGGCAGAGAACCATGGCCTCAGACTTGACTGCCTCAGTGACTTCAGAGTCTTCAGATACTGCCTCATCCACAGAGGATGTTTTGGTCGGGTTCAGGAGCTCCTCAAAGTGCTCTTTCTACCACTCGATAATATCCACAGTCCAGGTCAGCAGCTCCTCCACGGCAGGGCCACGCCCTGCTTTCCTAAGTCGTTGAACGGTTTGCCAGCCTCCCCAAACTCCTCCCACACAAAGGTTTTTGCTTCAGCAACTGCAGGAGCTGTAGCCCTTCTGGCCTCCTGGTACCCGTCTGCTGCTTCAGAAGACCCCTGAGCCAATTAAGCCCAAAAGGCCTCCTTCAGCTTAATGGCTTCCTTCTTAGGATGCCACCATGACAGGCACCGATGACCTAAGCACAGTTCCTGCCAGCCACCTCTACAAGGAAGGCTTTGATCATGGCCCACTTGGATTCCACTTCCCCAACCTCCTGCGGGATGTACAAGAAATTGTTCCAGAGGTTATCCAACGAAGGTTAAAATCAAGGGCAACTGGACTTGGTTGAAGATACTGGAAGACGTTTCATTCTGTCTGACTGGCAGGGAAACTCAGCTATTTAACCTCAGTGGGGTTGTTGGCCCGGGTCATCGATACCGCTGGTTCGTTAATGTTCCTTGTTGCTGTGACGACAGTCGTTGCAGTCGTTAAGACTACCTGTGGCCAAGACTGAACGACCATCGTTGGTATCTTCACCTGAGGCCAATAGGTTACGTTTGTTGAGTTTCCTGGGAAGTGATGAAAGGACAGCATTGTAAGTGGGGGATAAGTGGTGGCGTAGACCCCCTCCCCTGTTCAATGACGGCTTCTCAACCCTGGTATAGATGGCTTCCTTGACACCTCTTTCAAACCATCCATCTTCTCTGTCTAAAATGTGCACCTGGTGGTCCTCAAACGAGTGTCCTCTGTCCTTCAGATGTAAGTAGACTGCAGAGTCTTGACCTGAGGAGTTGGCCCTTCTGTGTTGAGCTATGCGTTTGTGTAGTGGTTGTTTAGTCTCCCCAATATACAGGTCTGTGCATTCCTCACTGCATTGGACCGCATACACTAGATTGCTTTTCTTGTGTTTGGGTGTGCGGTCTTTGGGGTGTACCAGTATCTGTCTTAGTGTGTTCTTGGGTTTAAAAAACACAGGGATGTTGTGTTTGTTGAAAATCCTCCTGAGTTTCTCTGATACTCCAGACACATATGGAATCACAATGTTGTTGCGTTTGACCTTCTTTTCCTCCTCCCCTGCAGTTCTTCTTGGATCTTGTGGCTGTCTTCACAAAGGTCCATTTAGGGTATCCACAGGCTGTAAGTGCCCCCTTCAGGTGGTTCTGTTCCTTCTCTCTGGCTTGGGCGCTTGTTGGTATGTTTTCTGCTCTGTGGTGCAGTGTTCTCATGACCCCTAGCTTGTGCTCCAGTGGGTGGTGGGAATCGAACAGTAGGTATTGGTCTGTGTGTGTGGGTTTTCTGTAAACACCAATCTGCAGGCTCCTGTCCTCTTCAATGTGTACAGCGCAGTCCAGGAAGGCCAAACTGTTGTTGTGAACATCTTCTCGTGTGAACTTGATGTTACTGTCCACAGAGTTGATGTGTTCTGTGAAGGCTTGCACTTCCTGGCTTTTAATTTTGACCCAGGTGTCGTCCACATACCTGTACCAGTGGCTCGGTGCTATTCCTCTGAAGGAGTTGAGGGCTTTATTCTCCACTTCTTCCATGTAGATGTTGCCACAATTGGGGATACCGGTGAGCCCATGGCACAGCCATGCTTCTGTCTGTAGAATCCACCGTTGTACTGGAAGTAGGTGGTGTTTAGACAGAGGTCGAGTAATTTGCAGATTTGGTCGGGGCTGAGTCTAGTTCTGTTGTCCAGGGTGTTGTCTTGTGTTAGCCGTTTCCTAACGGTTTCTACTACCTCTATGGTGGGGATGCAGGTGAACAAAGAAGTCACGTCATAGGATACCACGGTTTCATCTGGATCCAGTTTTAGTCCTCGAACTTTGTTTACCAAGTCAATGGAGTTTTGGATGTGGTGAGGCGTGTTTCCCACCAATGGAGCTAAGATGGTGGAAATGTGTTTGGCAATGTTGTAGGTGACCGAGTCAATGCTGCTGCAGAGGTTGAGTCCCATGAACAGGGTCGTTCGGCAAACGTTCGGCAAACGTTCCCAGCTCACCCTCACAACATATTTGGGTTAACCGGGTCTGTCCAGCAGGCTCCACCTGCCATCTGATCCAACTCACTACCAGGCGGCAATCAGTTGACGAAATATGGCCACAGGTGTGATGATACGACTACAAAGTTGATTATCGATCTTTTGCCCAAGGTGTTCTGGGACAAAGTACATTTATGAACGACCTTATGCTCGAGCATGGTGAGCGCTGAAGTCTCCCAGCAGAACTAGTCTAGTCCCTAGATGGAATCACTTTCAGGATGTCAACAAGAGACTCCAAGAAAGCTGGTTACTCAGATCTGCTGTTCTATGCATAAGCGCACAGAACAATCAGAGCCTTCCCCCTCAGTGACTCATAGTTATATAGATGCGACCCTCATTCTCTGGGGAGAAATCCAACACCGCTGATCTCCGCCAGAGAGTATCCTCACACTTGCCGATTGCTTCTCACCCTGGGCAACTCCAGAGAAAGAGAGAGTCCACCCTCTCTGGGTGTTTGGTTCCAGTGCTGTGCGTAGAGGTGAGCCAAACTATGTCTAGTTTGTACTGCACCAACTCTGGTTCCTTCCCCACCACATAGGTGACATTCCACGTCCCTAGGGCAAGTCTGAGATGCCTGGAGTCAGCACACCTAGGCCTGCTACCCAGATTGCAAACACATGACCCCAATGCCCATCCCTGCGGGTGGTGGGCCCACAGGGCATTGTATCACAACAAATTGGGACTCGTGATGCAAGTCTCTGTAAGCCGAATGACATGATCAATGAATGCTTCTAACTGCTTGTGCATAATATCCACATTACAGAAACTACATAATGATTTTAGCTAACACATTGTGCAAAAGCACCAGGTCACATCCAAAATATCACATTTTCAAAGATCTTGAGACAAAAATACAACATCACAATTGCTAAATATAACAATAACTGACTTTTACTGTAGTTCGCTTGCTCAATAATTTGCTGAAGTCAAAGCTGACACACTTACAGTGTTGCTACAATGGCTGCATTTTTATAACCATTCTGAAATATTTAAAAGGATCTAAAAGGCCTAATTATTAAGCCTGTTCTGTATAGACTTGACAGGCTTTGCTAGTGGTTTAGAGCACAATGAGACAGGATTTTCCAAATTTGTATTCAATTTATCCACCGTAACAATGTTACACAGTGCTATGCCAGAAATGTGAGAATGAATGTATTTGATTAACTGAGAAAGGCTTAACTTTTCTATCCTGACATTTTTTTCTTGGTCAGACCCCTATGTGGGCTCCCTGAAATGAATGAGGAGGCTGCGTTTTTTGAGTTCAGTTCTGATATCAAGCTGAACATGCCTTTAGGCTTGGACCATAGCCTTTTCTTGTGAAATACTCACAAAATATACAGCACCAAAGCTGCCATGTCCGATCTCACGCAGGTCTGCATAGAGCTTTTCTGGGTCTTCCTTGAAGAAGAGATCAGCAATTTCGGGGTCCTTCAGACTCCCCGCCCGACTGCTGTTGGGCATACTGGGGAGTGGGGGCAATGCCGCTGCCGCCAGGAACTATCTGGGTCTGCGACAGCGACTTGAAAGCCCCCACCGATGGCTCATCTGCAGGACAGCGGTCTCATATGTGTTCAGAGCTAAGAGTACAAGAAAAAACAAGAATAAGTACACTGAAGAAAAAAACCCAGCAGATTTATATAACAATACACAGACATAAACATACAAACATGTAGAAAGTGCTATTCTCATCTGCTCTGTCCACAGTCTCACAGCATGCTAACAGCAAACTGTTACAAACAAGCTAAAACAAAAGCCGTCTGTATGTAGCCTAACTGTTTAGCTTAGTTTGTCACGTATCTTAAAATTTGGCAAATTCTAGTAAACTTAACTGCTGGCTGAGACAAACCAGGCCCTTCTGTCTCTGCCAGCGGCACTTGCAGGCAGTGAATCACATCAGGAGGAGTGACTGATATTGACTGGTGTTTTTCTACATTCTTTCCAAACTTCACTCAGTATTTTGATATCAGGAATAAGATTTATTTTATTGATAATTTAGATTTGTTTCCAGTGATATATCATTGAGTGCATACAGTGATTACTGCTGAAAAAAATTTAGTTATAATAAAATTTTTAAAAAGCAATTATTTAGTAATGAAAAAGAACCGATAATGATATCAATAAAGAACAGAAATGATAAGGAGTTTCATTAAGAGTAGTATCAATGCCCATCCCTACTGGCGACAAAATGGCAGCAGGTAAAGACAATGTCTATGGTCATTTCTTACTCAAAGTTAACAAGTCCATCTCTGAGGGGAATGATTGTCATATCATCTTCAATATGCTTTGCATCTATGACACACTGCGTCCTTGTTCTGATTAATTTACTTGATTATTTACAAAGATTAAATATAGCAATTAACTTTAGTCTTGTTATTATTTGGCAACTGTAAATAAATAAAACAATCTTTAGCAAGTAAACACTTCAGGCAAGTAGATTTATGAACGGGCAAGTGGGGGAAAAAAAAACATTAACATTGAACCCTGATATACCTACTATTACGTTCCTTTACATAGGTAATGTTATACTACAAGGCTATATGCTACAGTGAGAGGCAATGTGAAACAAAAGGTAAGTATAACATCTGTCTAAAACTCCCAGCTCTTTGACTGACCATGTGCGCCATAGCAGAGCCTATTAATGTGAGCGAGACACACACATAACACGAATGGTGCAAATGTGGAGAACGGCCAGTCAGGAAATCCTGAGGTAGCAAGAGATAAGTCTCCTGTTTCCATAGTAACATCATCTGCAGTAAGTAAATCAGTGGGCTGTGTCCTGACAACCTCCCCTCACACCTTCAGTGACTGGTATGTAGACAGACAGATGTGAGGAGGATACAAAGAACCAACTCACAGATGACAGTCTCCAGCTCAAACAAAGAAACTGAGGTGAACAACGCACTGCTTCACTGTGAGATAGATGACTGAACTGAAACAAAGCATTCCAGTGATGGGACTACTTGTTAAACCTGTAAGTACTTGGTAAACACATGTTCTCAAACATACCAAACACTGACCTTTCTAGCAGCGATTAAAGATCACCAAAAAAAAAAAAAAACAACATGATTCACAATCATCTGTAGTGGTTTCAAGCCATTTTCACAGCTCTGGTTTTATTTGCCGTAGTTTTGAGCTGTCCACATCCGCACCAGTCTAATACAATCCAGATAAATAATTTGTTCGTGGAAAAATTACATTTGAAATACTTCAATATAGCAGCCTTTCCAAAAAATAATGTCCTGGGTACTCAGGATAAGCTACTGAAGACAGCTGTCACTGTGAACTTAAAAAAAAAGAATTTCTGATTCTGAGAATATCCACAGCAGTGTGGATTAACCTTATCTCAGTTGCTCATGCTCATATAAAAGCAAAACTATCTTCATTACTAGATATATGGGAAATGTGGATTTTTATTTGTTTTTGTTTTTTAATTTTAGGTGAACTTGCCCCTTAAAAAAGACAGAAATGAGCACAGTATAGCTTAGGTCCACAACACAACTGGTAGGCTTAAACTTTGAACCATTTGCTGCCTATTAAATCGTTTGTTATACAGCTGTACTGCTGTAATACAGATGTAGACTGTAAAAGATCACTGAGAAAAGTTTACTGAGTCCATGTGGCTCAGATGATCAGCTGCAAACAGATGCAGTGCTAATGCTAGAGTCACAAGACTTCTTTCCCAGCCTGGGAGAAACAGCCCCCAGTTCAAGCAGACATCTTTTGTCTCACAACAACACTAAACAACTCACTATTCCACACAGATGCAGCCACAGCCCTGAAATAAATCCTCATTACCATGTGGGACTGTGCCTCTTTATTGCCATTGTTCTTTACTACATTGTTGCTTATGAATGAGGCTTATTGTCATTTCTCATGATGCCATTTTCAACTATGGATGGATACGTGAGCACCAAAGTGAGTGATGACAACTGATAGCTTCATAAAACACCTCTACGTTCCAACTAGCACACACACATGCACAAGAATGCAGCAGGACAGGACAACAAAGCTGGAGGGCTGGAATTCCCAATGTATGTCCTCACTGCACTGCATTTCTCACCATTTCCTGTTCGCACAGCTATAGGGAGGTAGGAAGGGGGCCCTGGGTGAGCATGTTGACCAGTGATTATCTGTCTTGACTTAACAGCAATGGCATGCTTTCAGACATGCATTGCCATTTCAGACACAGTGAAATAATGGTTTTAAAGTTTTCATATCATACATAGATGATTCATCTGTATAAAATGCTGCCATGCCTTTTTAGAAATCAGTACGCAATCTGAATTTAAAAGCAATATCTCTCAGTTAAGTCTTTTCCATTTGGCAGTCCAATCCATAGCACAAAAAACACAATCATATACTGTCAACCACCAGGATTTCTTTTGTCTTTACCATTAGTGTCAAAGAGTCAGTGTATGTTATCATTTACAGACCTATAATACAGTATATTCATTGAGTTAAGATGGCAATTGGGCCTAATCAGTTTATCTGCTGGGACAGGTTGACACTTGCAACAGTACTGTTATTGCTCTGAAAAATGTGAACCACTATTAAATGACCAAGGGTTGTCTTACAGCAAAACTCTCACTTCTGGTAGCCCAGTCTTACAGGCTGCGTTATAAATTACCTGTGTCTAGGTAACGTTAATACCTCACTGCAGTTGCAACACTAGAGGAATTAGAAAAAGCACTTGGTGGGATTTACCGAACGTTGTCACTTTTCTGTAGCTGTCAGACAAGTAAGTCAAACTAACAAAGTATGACATATAGGAACCTAACAACACTCTAACGTTACTCTTAAACGTGCGCAAACAAGGTTTCAGGAGCTCCAAACTAGCCAGCGTTGACTCGAACGTTACGTTAATGTTAGCTAACTTACACACCAAACTTAACGTTAGCTAAGCTAAGTTACGTGTCATATGATCAAACAATCCAAGCATTTTTCGCGGCGTGTTTACTGCGTGAACAGTCGCGTAACTGCATAAATGATGTGGAATTAAACCGAATTTAAAAGTCGTTTAACAGAAATAGCTAAATTAGCAAGCTAACCTATGTGGTGTTTGCTAACTTAGCTTAGCCAGTTAGCTGAAACTCACCCTTTCCTGACAGGCCAGGTTTCAGGACTGTAGAGAATGTCGTGTATTTCAAACAGTTTGGGATTATACAAGTATTCTTCCTCTTTCATCCCCGGTGCGGTACCTTCGTACACAAAATCCTTGTTGTTCGTAACGCTGTCAGTCGATTATAACATACAGATTTGTGAATTATTATTAGGTTAAAAAAATCCCCACCCTCGAAGTAACTGGGGTGCCAGAATAGTCGAATCCCACTCCCAGGCAGGTCCAAAGATGGCTGCCGTGTCGAGAGCTCCACCGCCGCCTCCCTTCGTGAAAATACGTTGGGAGAATGTGAGGGAATTTCAAACACTTCCAAAAAACCCACAAACAAGCCGCGACAGTCTCCGCGATGTCGTTACAAAAACTGGGGATTTAATCTAGCACACTGGCATGTTAACAGCTTAGATGTTAAGTTAAGATGTAACTATGCCTGACTGTCCGTCCTCCTTCGATTTACTGCACACAGCAGTTCCGCCCTGCCTGGTGTAGTTGCAGTAAACTCTCTCTGACCCAAAAACATCCAGAGGCGGAGACATAATTATAAAACACTTGGGCTTTAATACAAAGGAGAGTAAATACTCGACCTTTTTTGAGTATATTTCCTTTTTTAGGGTAATATAAATTACTACATCATGGAATAGGTATATCCTATAATATAAAACAATATATTACCTTTAAATGGAAAATGCTTTTCTGAAAATTAGAATCGAAAAAAACATATTGTTCAACCAGATATGTTTGACTTAAGTTGGCTAAAATACAAATTCAGGCAGGAAAAGAAACTCCTTCAGAATTTGGGGGATACATTCTTTTGCAGTTTCAACTGAACTAACATTGCTGCTTAAGCTATTTTAATGATACAAATGAAAGTACTGCTGTGTATGTTGTATGCTTTAATAGTGCTTGTGTAAGTAGTGTACGTGTATTTACTATTTTAGGCTTTTATGATCATGAAAATAATAATTATATGAATTAATTTTGCATATTCTCTGGGAGTGAATAAGCTTTGCAGTAGATATCAAGAGATATAAGAAGTCCATGAGCACAATTTCTCATTCTGCCCTGGCCCATAACAACACAATTCAAAACACATACACACATTCACAGGATGATATTTTAATGGTCCACAGCAGGGTTTCAACAAGTAAAAACAAAATTGTTCTACTGTTGACTACTGAGCGTCTCCACTGGAACAGTATGCTATGTACCTTGCCTTTGGGATCCTCTGCAGTAGGCTTGTTGTTCGGAGGCCAAGAGTGCATCTGAAAATATCTAGGAAAATATTTAAATTAAATTAAATTTCTTTTAATTTCTGAAATGTTATGATAATTAACTGGTTGTACAGGCCCCAGGGGTGACTGTAGGTGGTACTTGCATCACTTATGTTTTTTAAATTCTTAATCAGCAGCCTCAGAGTGTGCACTTTTTCCCCTTCAGACAGTGCATGCTATTGTTTATTAATGTATTCTCTGCATTTGGTGGGCTTGTACAGTAACAGTGTGCAAAAGAAACCCTTGTAGCCCATCCTTTAACCTTAAAGTTTCTTTCACTAACTAACACTATCTGCATGGTAACTCAGCCTGCCCTATAACCTGCCTGTTGCAAACCCAATAAATGGCAATGCTCTACTCATGTTGGCTCTTAGAGGGTTTTTGGATCTGCTTGAATGTCAGTGGAGGAGACTGCATACTTTGACATGCTTCCTCATCAGAGTGTGCCACATGTGACTGGATATGTGTTGCACAATTTGGAGCTTCATGAAGAAAGAAGCTCCTAGATGTGACAGTAGTTAATTTGGCTGTTTTGAACCCATTACAACTCTGACCAAACTACATCACAGAAATTAGGAAAGGTTGGCCCTATAAGACTTTAACTGCAAACCAAAGAGTGAATTTCTAAATCTAAAAATATACCAACTATTTACTTTTATTGGAAAATTAAGATACATGACAGTGATGGTGATAATGATGTTGATGGTGACAGTTAAGTAAAGTAGATATAAAAGAAGAAACATGTTCTGATCTCCTAATTATTTTTCAAGATAAAAGATATAAAAGCTATTTTTAGCCAATTACATTTTTGTACTCAGCAATGATGCAGGATATACAGGATACACAGAATACATAGAATACATAGCCATGCTGGTAGTTACTACAAGAGATAAAGCCAATGATTGGTCATTCATTAGTAATTGTGTCACCAAACTTTGAGCAGAAACCCAGTCTATGTTTAGATAACCAATTAGATCTATTTTGTCTCTAAACCTTTGAAATCCATGAATTAATTAATACTAGACATATAGCAGGCTTCCTTACTAGGAAAAGGGGTTAGGAGGGTTTGGGGGTAGCAGCCATGGCAGTAGTCAGTGAATGCTCTCAGGTTATAGTGCATGATAAAACAAAGGAACCCAGTTACTGAAGGATGCTGTTTTGGCAGGAACC
Organism: Micropterus salmoides; assembly: GCF_014851395.1. Taxonomy (NCBI): domain Eukaryota; kingdom Metazoa; phylum Chordata; class Actinopteri; order Centrarchiformes; family Centrarchidae; genus Micropterus; species Micropterus salmoides. The sequence continues at coordinate 28,342,296 of NW_024042261.1, forward strand.
AGTTCTCTGAATGGACTGACAGAGCTGCAAGCTCAGTTTGGCCAAGGTCATTGCAGCTGAGACTCATTCTCACTTCATTTTCTTCTTCTTCTTAACCTCCATCTCTACATCTCCTTCTCTTTCCCTAATTATTTTACTTTCATATCAACAGTGAGTGTATTTGTTTGCTTTTCAAAGGTGGGTTTGAGTAACTGCGACATAAACATCATATCTACAGTATTATTTGTGATCATCATGTTAATTCAGACTTAATTTTTCTTTTCTTATTGACACAATCTTTGCTATGAATGTATCTTTCTGAAGCTCTACCAGCCTGATACTAATACTAATAATTTCTGTAAAATGTTGTTATCTAATGTTGCTCATTTATAGCTTGTTTTCCTTGGCTCATACTTAAAGTATATGCAGTAAATGCAGTAATATAATGCATTAATGCAAATTGATGTGTAAAGCCCGTCGCACAAACATAATGTTAACTTTAACCATAATCATAACCTTTTATTTTGAAGGAAAAGCTCCTTCCATAGACTGTATCCTTCAGAAAGTCTGAAGACACGCCTCTGTTATGACGCCATTGCGAGTGCGGAAGTAAGTTGTCTCACTTTCCCACATGGTGAAAATGGCTGCTAATGGGGAAAAACAACAGGGTCACAGACACGGCATATATAAGCAGAAAAATAAAGGCCACAAACATGGCAAGCACCGGACGAAAGGAGAAATTGAGAGAGAAAACAAAGGTAAGCAGTGTTCAATTGTTGAAGTGTTACTTAACAACTGTGTTAGCTTGTGGCTTTGGTCACGGCTCTGCAAGCACACGTGCCGAGTTATCTTATGAATTTAGGGGTGGCTTCAGTTTATTGGAAAAGGTGGTACATTTAAATCGAGTCTTTTTACACATTTCTCTATTTAAAAAAAAAAAATGGAGTACGGATCGCTTGGATCGTTGGATCGTTAACCAAATTGGTGGTGGCCGCGTCTTTCCCCAGTTAACCTGTGACCATTTAAAGCACGGTGGAACCAGTTCAGCTCTCAAATATCACAGGAAAGAAAACACAGTTGTCAACCATTGTCAGCCTGATCGAGTGTGTAGTGGGAGTTTTTCCATACCTCACAACTTTACATGCATTTATTTTCATCAGCACATCATTTTTATTAATATGAGATTCTAAACGATAAATGTAATGCCATCCAATACATTAGCACTGCAACTAATACTACCATATACTTTCAGTTGATCATAAAACAAGAATCAGTTGAATTCAATTGAAATGTTATTGACATATATCAGCTTGAGTTACACGCTGGAAATAGAAACACAGGCATTATTTAAGTCAACAGATCTTAAGTACAGAGGATCATATTGAACTGAGAGTATGTCACATTTATAACTGTTCCACTAAGGATGTAAAGAGATATCTGTAAGAAGAATCATCTATGACTGTTTGTCTGTCCATAACTTTTTGTCAGACAAGCTGATATCTCTGTCCATAGAATCTGAAGTGATGTCCATGTGTTTATATTGTGTGAGTTAGTAATTTATACAAGGCTCTTATATCAAATAATTATGAACACTCTTTTTAAGAGACAAAGTAATACGGACATTACACTGTAATGCAGTTTGTTACAGCAATAGCAAAACAAAGTATGGCCTTAAATGTTATTCATTGAATCAGTACTTCTCCAAGAAAAAAACCTAACATTATATAATCTTCACAAAGTAAAGATTTATTGTTCTAGCAGGATCTATTGGATTGGATTTCACTGAACTCTACAGGTGTCTTTGATATAGTGTGCAACCACTTTGTTATAAAGCAGCAAACACATTTTTGACATCAATCATAACTTCAATAGCCTACAGAAAAGCCATGTGAATATCTTGTTCGCACACTGTTCACATATCTACTACAGATTTATCAACATCTTAAAGTTATATCATATGTTTTACAGCAAGGATGCGTTCAAACTTAGCAGCATTATTTTAAAAAATGGTAATGTTATGATTTTACAGTGATTAAACAAGCAGAATGTATGCAAACCAACACGTGTTTTTTTGCATGCAATAACAAGGTGCAGCAGGACTGCAGAAGGCAGATGACAAAATAGTGTACTGAGAAGTCTTTTCTAAGCAGCGAGGTTGTGGTTTGTTTGCAAGGCTGTCTTACAACACACAGTTGTAGACTAAATTGGGCATGCAAGTGGTACTATATTAAATGTCTTCATACATTAATAATGTGCCAGACAGCATAGCACAAAAGTAAAATCAATGAGCTGTTAGGCCTAGTTGCAATCATATTGTACTGTGAAGAGTTGAGAAACAATTTTGCCATTTGTTTTTTTTTATACACTGCAAATATAATGAGGTTGGTTTCAATAAAGCATCTAAATCAGCCTTTGAAAGTGTGCACCTACATATTTACCACTTCACTTTGCATGTTAAAACAACATAGTAATATCCTTGTGTTAACTGTCCCTCAGGGAGAGTGTCAGTGACAGCCCTTACCAAAAAACAGAGGAAGGAGCAGAAGAAGATGGACAGAAGGCACAAAGCCAACCAGCTACGCAGGAATAAGAAAGACATGGTATTTTTTTTATTTCACACGAACAATAGTCTTCTTTGAATTCTTTGTTGGAGCAGCAGAGTTTCTCTATCTCTTGTCTTTTTAGGTCCTGACAGAAAAGCGACGTCTAGGCAGCAGGGATGGGCCTCCTCATTTGGTCGCTGTGGTGTCTCTCCATGGTGCAGTCGATGCAGGTGCTGTTACCAAACTTCTACGTGGGGAGGGTGCTGGGGGTGTCGTACATCAGGAGCGGGTCATCAGTGGCATCAGTGACAGTTTTGGGATGATTCTGCCTCGTTTTAAACAAAGGTTCACCTTTCTAAACCACAGCACAGGTAAGCAAAAAACAAATATTTATAGATTGTACTGTGCTATATGCCTTTGTTGTACTATTGTGTCTTTATCAGCATTTTGTTGTCCCATTCTGAAGCCACCTCTTATGGTCTCTTTTGTACAGCTAACATGCACTCCCTGCTGGATGTGGCAAAGATTGCAGATAGCCTTGTATTTGTGCTGGATGCCACTGAAGGTTGGGACAGCTATGGAGACTACTGTCTCTCCTGCCTTTTTGCCCAGGGCCTCCCCAGCCATGGTGGGTATAAACTGCTGGAGCTTTTACACTCCTCCAGTGACTGGGCTAAATTGCTGTTGCAGTAGATTTTATACATAGTTTCTGACTTGTATCGGTTTCTTCTTTTACCCCGTGTAGCACTGGTATGTCAGGGTGTGTCTGATCTTCTTGTGAAGAAGAGGGTTGAGTCCAGGAGAGCTCTGTCAAAGATCACTGAGATCCGTTTTCCTGATGCCCGCATTTTCCCTCTGGATTCGGAACAGGATGCCACTCTACTTCTAAGACACCTGGGCACTCAGAGACAGAGAAAGCTTGGTTTCCGCTCCAGACGTTCCCATCTTTTGGCTCAGCATGTCACTTTTAAGCCCAACAGCCCTGCTGAGGGTACAGGTGGTGGACCCACTGGCCTGGGCACCCTCTGTGTCTCTGGGTATGTCCGTGGCCGTCCTCTACGGGTTGACAGGCTGGTGCACATCACTGGACATGGAGACTTTCAGCTCAGTCAGATTGATGCTCCACCAGACCCTCTTCCTCTCAACTTAACAGCCAGAACAGCAAAGGACTGCAAAGAAGATGTTGACATGCAGGTAGGTGACTATTGGGTATTATTGTCATTACACTTGTTCAAGCACTTTGTAACTTGTTTTTGAAAAGTGCTCTACAAATAAAGATTATTATTATTATTTTCGAATCAGTTGTAGGTATTTGTTTTTTTTCACCTTTGGAGGCAGCCTGTTATTTTTCACACAGTATAAAAAATAAATGAAAGAGACTTGAAACTTGAACACAGAATATCAAGTCGGCCTCATGTTACAGTTGTATAATTCATAGTTTTCACGTGACGTCACACTCCGATGAAAACGCTTCCTTGGAGGGCAAAAAGATGTTAATTTCCGTTGCCTGCCAACCAATATGCTGGTGATACACTGTAACTTTGAGTTTCTTACTTTTTGCGTTGGCAAATTGAGCAGACAAGCCTGAGCTGTGTTAGGTGAGGGATTCCCCAGAAGGTAAAAGTAAATATTACCGCAGTTGAGTAGCGGTAGGGACCTGCCGATTTTTAACGGTAGAAATGCGGCAGCGGATGCTATAACGTTATATGGATCGGTGTTACGTCCCCAAGGTCTAGGGGTATCCAGGATGTAACATAAATGTGTGGCTTCCCATTCCCAAGCAATGACAGAACAAATTAAATAAAATTTAGCAGTTTTTATTATTTTCAGAGATGAGCAGTGCCCAAAACAACAACCAAAACACTCTAAGAAAACCTAAAACTTTCCTAAACCAAAAAGTAAAGAAAAGACAAAGCTCTAAACTAGGTTTCTGTTATGAAAAACAGGAGAAAAATGGTGCAAACAAAAAGGCTTCTCACTCCAACCCACTGCTAGTAGCTAACACAATAAAGTTACGCCAAAGAAAATTGCTACATAGCAAACAAAATGGCTAAAGCCAACAAAACAAGGTTGTCAACGACAATCTGAATTACAAAGCTAAGCTATTCAAAGTTCAATGTGTCCACTACACAGGTTCACTTACAAAGTCTCATCTGATCACAACAGTTCTCTACTCACGACTAACGGACATAACACACAGTACACAGGCTCAGGTTGGGAATGGCAGAGAGAGAGAGGAGTTCCTGTCAGTGGGGCTTAAGATGGCTGCTGTCATCCAGGTGACCAATCAGGAGGCTCCAGTCAGCTCTGCAGGACCAATCCAGTGTGCTCACCTGTTCTCTATTGCCTGGATACACTCATACACACACTCTAAGGGAGGAGAACAGCTAACAGTTCAGGGAGAGAGATAAACAAACAAAAAATAACCCCAGGGTCATAACAATCGGATATGCCCAACACTTGCAGTTTGTGTTCATATCTTTCTTTTTCTTAAGTTGAAATGTGATAAAACTTTGACTGCTTTTGCGGCGTCTCTACGGGGGAGTCGCTACGTTGGTCTGTTGTTTTGCCTTCCAGGTCACAGCGCATGTCACGTGACTGAAAACTATGAATAGAGTCCATGCTTCTTAAATATATGTGCATTTTTAACTACTATGCAGCAATAATGGAACTTTGACAACAAGCAGTCATAATATTGATCATATAATAGTTTAATGAATGAAAAGAGTGACTCAAAGATGGCAAAAACAATTCAAGAATGTAAAACCCTCCCCTGTTCTTAAAAATAATAATTCAATTCAAATTAGCTTTTTTGGCATGAATGTGCCAATAAATAGTGTATATGTCCCACTAAGTGTTGATAATTAGGCTGAATATCCCATTTACCTCAGAGATCTGTGTTTCCCACAGGATGGAGGTGAAGATGAGGCTGCAGTGCGGGTGCTCATGAAAGCAGACCCATCTGTCAGGGAGAGTCTGCTGGCAGAGGCTGAGGTGGACCCCATGGACGGAGAACAGACGTGGCCAACAGAAAGCGAGCTGCTGGAAGCTGAAGGTGGAGAGACAGAATTTACACACATTCTCTTTTTGCGGTGATATAGTTTGTAATATGATGATAAGATATTGTTCAGTGTAGAGGGTTGAGGCCTCACACCTGATTTGGTTAGATTAAACATTTCAGTACAGTCTAACAGTTTTTTTTTTTTTAGAGCAATCCTGTTGGATTACCATGAAATTATAACTGGGAGAGAGGTCACATTGGCAAGCCTTCAAGTGACCGAGAAAACAATTGTATTGAGGAAACTCTGTGCTAATGAGGCTGATTTGCCAGGTGTTGCCTTTATTACAGTTTTAATATAAAACTGTAATCATATATATGATATCTCAGAATCAGATTGATGGATGTTTGCAAAGGGGATTTGATGGATCAACACGACTAGCGAGTTACAGAAACAAGTAATGTGTACAGGGTTAATGATTTAACTCTTGCATCCTTTGCACTCTGATCACTGCACTACTTGTCAATATGTCTATATTGTTTTGTTCATAGTGTGTATGTTAGTGTTGTCTATACTGTAGTGTGTGTCTGATTTTATTATTATTGTGTTATGGTATTTTTGTACAAGTAAGCACATTGTGAGCAATGTACAATCCTGAGTCGAATTCCTCGTATGTGTGTACATACCTGGCAATAAAGCGGATTCTGATTCTGAGCTGTGATTTCCCCTTTAGTTAGCTCAAAGCAAACTGTACATAGCAATATATTTTCTTTGCCTGCAAGTACCTGACACATTTTAAAATAATGTCTGTGTTGCTATCGTGATTAAAATATAGCTAGTTTTTTCAAATTGTATATACAGTAAAACTTGCTACAATATGACATGAGTCTTAATGTTTTATTGATTTTTCTCTGTGCTGTTTAGAGGCCAGGAAGAAAAAACGTGTGATGAAGGTGCCTAAAGGAACATCAGACTACCAGGCCACGTGGATTGTTGATGATGATGATGAGGAGGAGAATGGAGAGATGGATGAAGAAAGCAGTGATGACGATGATGATGACATGTTGGACGAGGCCATGGATGGAGATGATGATGAGGAGAATAACTCTCAGGTATACACTGAAAGTATTTTGGGGCATTTGTACGGCTTTTATAACAGACAGTGGAGAGATGACCTGAAATGAAGGGCACGAAAGGTCGGACTCAAACTGGGGCCGTGAGGTTCAGTGAGCCACCTCTAATCCATGGTGCCCCCACAGGTGCACACATGACAAAAATAAACTTAGTCCGGATTATCACACTATAATTCTCTTTGGCATACTGTTCATCACAATGCATACGTGACCCACAGTCAGTGCACCTCGTAACTGAAAGGCACTGTTTGTTTTCTCTGTCTCTGGCCTGTAGTGCCAGGCTGCTCACCACAACAATAGTGTTTGGAGCAGGAGTCCCGAGAGAAGCCTCCTGTCTTCCTGTCCTGTGAACAGGAGTTCCTGTCTGGACGAAGGGAGGGGTCGAACATTTATTTATTTCCAACTCTGCTTGAAAAGAAGTCGGGGAAACTCTCCTTATGCAATGGGTTCATTATGATATGTAATTGTTATTAGCATGTGTTTGATGTCAAGGTTAGCGCACAGGAATACGCAAATAGGAGAGGGTAACAATAGGAAAAAGGGTACTTCAAATGATAATGATTATTATTATTGCAGCAGGGATGTTGGAAAGGTTGTGAGTGCTTCCCCCTCATGTATCTCGCTCTGCCTCCTATTTGCCAGGTGAGGGAGCACTGTCAAGCGTGTTGTCTTTGATTAATTCCCTCATACAAATAAATTGGTCACTGAAGTTGAATTTCTAGATATTGTAAGAGTGAATGTCTGGAAAGGCTGGAGTTTATAGACACACAGAGAACACACAACATTTAAATATATGCAAACCAGAGAGCCCCTTAATTTGAATTCTGGCAATTCCTTATCACATTCACACATACAGACACAAATACTATTATGCACAGCGCAATTCTGCTGAAAACACTGTTCTAATTGTGTCTGTGTTAGTCTTGTTTATGTTTGGCTATTATACAATTAAAATTTCTATACTTAGAATCTCTTTGACTGCACTTGTATTCCCAACATGTGCATCTGGTCATTGTTTGCAAAATATTGACTGCCATTCTCAAACTAGAGAGGCAGAAGGCTGCCTTGGTGAATTAGAAAAAAAGTTGTCGTATAAACATTGCTTTGTAATAAGGGAGTGCAACAACAGTAATACTTATACAGAACTGAAAAGAGAATGGCAGAGACACCTGTTCATCTACTTATAAATGGATTTGGTAGGGATTGAACACTCAAATCTGTGGGATATTGGCTCATAGTTTTGAACAAGGGACATTAGCAGTGCTGTTCCTTTAGTGGTATCTGGGGGTGCAAATACTTTTGTTCTTTTTCCCATTTTCTGAAGATGAATACAATATAGCTCTTAAATGTCTGCCTCCACTCCAATAGAGGCAGTGTGAGATATATCAAATCGAACTGAACTATCTTCAAGGTTAGATGACACAACATGTATGTTGTATTTTGTGTAAATTGACCCTATGGCAAATTGAATAGATGCCTTTTTTGTTTTCCGGGAAATACTGTCTATCTCACAATATCACAATTCATTTTGGAATACCACCATTTGCATTTTCGTAATAGTCACATATACAAGGACAGGGAACATAAAAATTGCTTTTTAATATCTCACTTATCTAGTACAAGGGTCTAGGTATGTATACTTAGTCAGTGGCATGCTCTGTTTAGGCCTGTAATATTAACAGGGCTCAGGGTTACTAGACTAGAAAATTATACTGTGTACTCTGTGTTCAGGAGCCAGGTTCAGGCTGTGTCTCAGAAGAAGAGGAGGAGGAGGAGGAAGAAGAGGTGTGTGCCACAGAGCGAACTGGAGCAGATCAGCGCTATGATGAGCACATTGATGAAGCTGCAGAAGAAGAAGGCCTAAAACGCTACCGCGAGGCTCGAGCCAATGAAATGTTTCCTGATGAGGTTGACACACCTCTCGACATGGCAGCTAGAATGAGGTTGGTTCTGCTTTTATGTAGGATGAGGAATAATTACTTAAATAATGTGAATTTAGGTTGGAAGGAAAACATATTCATTTGTACAGTTTGATGATTTCCTCATTTGATCCCTGCTGTCCTCTGTGTCTAGGTTCCAGCGCTATAGAGGCCTAAAAAGTTTCCGCTCCTCACCCTGGGACCCCATGGAGAACTTGCCTCTTAACTACTCGCGCATCTTCCAGTTCCAGAGCTTTGAACGCACTCGCCACCGCATACTGGCTGAAGCTGCAACTGAGGACGAGGGAGCCATGGTAAAAAACCCCTTCATTTATGAATGCACTTTTATTCGATTTTTGGGTTCATTGACCCTGATGCCCCTTCTGTTTCAGGTGGGCTGGTATGTTACACTGCACATCATTGATGTGCCTTTTTCTGTGATGGAGAGTGTCCAGTCAGGCAGACCTCTGATGTTGGTGTCTCTCTTGCCCCATGAACAGAAGGTATGATCCAAGGTTTTGACATCCCAAAGCCTTTTTGTAATTTGTAACTGTTCATTTGAAACGTCGTCACACTTGACAGTACAGTATTATTGGTTTTGACTTGTCTGGACTAATCGTTTTTTCCTCTGTGCAGATGTCAGTGATGCACCTGCTGGTGAGGAGACACCCCAGCAATACAGAGCCGATCAAATCTAAAGAGGAGCTGGTGTTCCACTGTGGATTTCGGAGGTTCAGGGCCTCTCCCATCTTCTCTCAGCACACCTCAGGTAGAACAACTAAGCTCTTCTTAACGAAACAATCCGTTTTTAAAATCCCTCCAATACATGCATCAGAGGAACTGCAATGTATAAATAACCTAATTTATGCAGCATTGGTAAAAAAGTGACTGACTACTACAGATTTACGGCTCACTTAGCAATCTGGGATGTGATTTTTCTGGATAATTCCGGATTTTCCAATGTGAAAGTCTGACCCACGTGAATCATTCAGATCTGTAATAAAAATAAAAAACGACATCTATAGGTTGACGTGTGTAAAGTTTTATTCCTCTCCCAAGTATCAACAAGGATGTTTAGCTGCCCATTCCACACCTGCGTAGTATGTACCACAGTCGCTCTTGCGCATCAGTGGTAATGTGTTGGGCAGTACTGAAATGTTACTTTTGCCACTAAAGAGTAATGTAACGGATTGCTATTTCCAGTTATATTATTAGTTACTAATCCAAGTAACGCTACGCTACTGAACGCACCATCCCTGACGTGAATGTGCGACCGTGCTGCAGGTCAGTGGCACCGGACCTTATGATGTTAAAGTCGGCCAAAAAGCTAAAGGAAGACAGGAGAACAGGGAGGAGAGGTATTTTCGACAGCTGTTAAGTAACGTTATTGCCATTATTGTGTCAGTCTAAGATGCAAACAACATTCCATCCATTGTAAACTTTGTGCGACCAGCAAAAACCTTTCAACCACGAACAATTCTACATCTATACTTAATTAAACGTGAAACTCAGAAGCTACTGCCAGTGATGCTTGGACTCGTCGGGAGAGAGTGGCGTTATAGGCCTATCACCCAGTAGTAGGGTAGAGTACCTAATATTACTTTTTTTTTTTAAGGAGTATATGCTAAATAACTAGTAGCTAATAAGGATCGGATGAATTGGGTATGTTTTGATTATTGCTTGTTATAAGCTATTTAATGTTTACTTTGACTTTGTTGTCGATTGATCACTCATATAGCCTATATACACTTTGCTGTATGAATGGTTGCTTTTTAAGTCCTTATGTTAAAGGTTTCCGCACCTTATAAATTCATTTCTTGTGAATGGTTGTGACAGGGTTTATATAAGGCCTTTTCAGACTGCTTTGATCTGCGGGGTCGCTCTGTGCTCCTCATCAACAGACAGTCAAACAAGCGTGCCGCGAAGTAACCATGGCAACAGCTTCTGTGTAACAGGCGCTCAGTATATTTTCCTGCTTTTTTGCCCTTTGCCAATAACATGCCTGAGCAATTGTTTGTACCAAAATCAGTTCATTTCAGTGGAACTGATTAGATAAGTGGATTTGCTGACAGGCAAAGTAAATTTGCATGGTGCTTTTGCATAAAGCTGAAATTTGGTGAACTTTGCCACAAGACACTGACAAGACGGACTGACTAATTTTAAACCGTCTTGACAAACCTGACTAATAAACTTTCCTCTTCAAATTCACTTTGCCTCGAACAAAACTAGCAACAACCCCAGTAGCCACTGCATGACCATCAAGCATTCACTACATCACCAAGCACCACCTATAGTGCAGAAATGTGTATATGAATTTTGCTGTGCTACTTGATCCCCAAGAAGCAAAGGTTGGATGAACGCTATTTTAGTATTTTTTAATAATTAATTTATTGATTGAATTTTCTGGTTATGGGATAGTACCCTTATGCAGAACTAATAATTTGTCTATCGATAGCATTATGGATTTGCTGTTACTTTGATTAAAAAAAGTAGCAAAAGGATTGTAGAAAAAGTAGTCTGAAACAGATTTAGCTGCTGGATATACAGTAGTAAGTTGATTATTGAGTGATGAGCTCTGCTCTTCTTCAGCTGACAAGCATAAGATGGAGCGCTTCCTCATGCCAGATGCCCCCACTGTGGTGTCCGTGTACGCTCCCATCACCTTCTCTCCTGCGGGAGTCCTGCTCTTCAAACAGAGGAACGATGGTGAGATGAAACGTCCTGTCTGTACTTTAGTAGATTTCATTAGGTCTGGCTGCCTTGATTTTAAACTTTTGACCGTCCATTCTGTTGTCTGTTTAATTTAATTTAATTATCCACTTAAGCTAATTCCTCGTCTGTCTTTGTAGGCATCCAGGACCTGGTGGCTACAGGCAGTCTGCTCAGTTGTGACCCTCAGCGCGTTGTGCTGAAGAGGATTGTACTCAGTGGACACCCATTCAAAATTAACCGGCGCTCTGCAGTTGTCCGTTACATGTTCTTTAACAGGGGTGAGAGGACTCTTTCTTTTCTTACTATGACTACAGAATATTACATAATGTTTGACTTCTCTATGGCTTTAAGCGTCATAATTTACTGTTTTTCTGTAACAGATGATATCCTGTGGTTCAAGCCAGTGGAGCTGCGGACAAAGTGGGGTCGAAGAGGCCACATCAAGGAGGCTTTAGGTGAGAAAATTTGACAACAAAACTCAGTGTCAGCAGCTTCCTTATGCAGTGTTTATCTCTTGTGAAGTCTGACTGTCATATTTTATTTTTTCAGGAACACATGGTCACATGAAGTGTGTATTTGATAATCAACTGCGCTCTCAAGACACTGTCATGATGAATTTGTACAAGAGAGTGTATCCTCGCTGGACATATGACCCTTATGTGCCCTCGCCTTTACCCTGGGTCAAGAGAGAAGGCACTGTGGACATGGATGACTTGGAAATGGAATAGCGGAAGGACAACATGGCAATGCAAGAAAGACACATGACATGTATCGGTGTGATCACATGACATTTTCAAAAAGTGTAATGTGTATTAAATAAACCTATTTTGATCCAAAGTATCTCCTCTTTATTTGTTTATCTTGTTCCATTTTGCGAAGCCTTCAGTTGCTGAATCTGTTTTGTCCACTAGGTGGCAATGAAGAATAAGTATTCATAAAGCTTCCTCCTTACTTTGTTGAGCAACTCTCAACTTCGTTTGTAATAGGTCCAAAATATTTGAGTGACTACCGCTGAACAAATAGCTGTGTACGTGTTGAGTACTAAAAAGTACTTCAGTAAGTAAAAATGAGGGCTGTTTCCACAGGAACTGGCAGGTCAGTAATAGTTTTTACATTAGTCATGTACAGTATCAAGCACATTACACTGGCAAACTCTTTGAAGTCATGCAGATGTGGCTTAAAGCCTGCAGCCACATTAAAATATAATAATGGGGGGAAAAACATTATATAGATTATGTTAGAGATATTTGGGGAATTTTAAAAATGGAAAAAGAACTCCCAAGTTGTGCTTTTAAGTAATTCTTGTCCATAATATCTCAATGAAAATGTGGCCTTTAAGATTTTGACAAATAGCGGCTGTCGGGTTCATTTATTTGTATAATCTTTTTATCTCAAACACGCCTCAGTGGCCAAAAAAGAGGCTACCAAAATCTAATTAATTGTAATTACTAGTCCTGAAAAGAATTTAATACAATCCGAAAGAACATAAACTCAAATTACAAGACTTCCCTGTTAAAGCTATTTAAAGCTGTATGGCATCAACATTATATTGGTGTGAGGAAGTCACTTGCTACACTTCCCTGTACCTTGTTATACATTGATGTGGTGTGCCTAAAACTGTACATCTAAAAGTAGAAGTATTTATAGTACTTTGCTTACTACCAGCAGTATACACACACACACACACACACACACACACACACACACACACAGCTCTTTCTCCATGGTGGTCTCACCCTGACCTGAAGCCTCCTTTTCAGCTCTAGTCAACACAAACACACACTCAGATCATGACCCCAGTTACTTTCAAACTGAAGCTGAAATGCTCTACAGTTTTGTGTCCTTCCCTGCCCCATGCTTTATTGCTTAGGAAAACGCTGATTTATGAATTGTAATATTTATCATAAAACTGAGCCCTTGCATGCTTGCAGCAACATGATTCATCCTCGGCCTGTGTTGGGACTGCACCACAGAGGCATACCAATATGTCTGGGAAACCAGAAGGTGAAGATTTTGGGATGGAGAGGAGAACATGATCCAAGAAACGAAGGGGAGCAAAAGTTCACTGTGTGCGTTCTTTATTTGATTACAGTGGAAAACGTTGAAGAAAAAAGTACAATTGAGGAAGACTAATGTCTCTATTGCCCATGGGGGGGCAAGTTGGGAGTTTAGTGGTAACACTCAATTTATTTCCCACTTCACAATTTTTTGCATGGATTAAGGCAAGGGCACAGCAACAGTGATGTGTTCAACACATCTTGTTAAGGCTGGGGGGAGGAGTGTTGTGTGTTCTGCTGGCCAGCAGTTCATGGCAAGGATTAGGGGGAATTCAATACCCCCTTGATGGAGAATGCTCTTAAAGTAACACATGTACAAAAATGGTCCTGAGTTTAGATGCGTACACTACATTTTTCCCTGACACTATCAATTTGAAACAGATAAACATTTAGCTGTTTGGGGACTAACTGCAACGTGGTAAAGCTGAATCCAACCCATAAGTGAAGTGTGTGTTTGGCACAGGCCACTGTCAGAAGACATGAACACTGGTGACTTAGTGCTGTTTGGATCAGGAATGTCTTGTGGTTCCCAGTTCACTGCCACCACACTTAGTTGGCTCCCACTGAAGATATAATGGGTGAGAGATTTTTCCGTTGGATGTGGAAAAAGAAGCGGAAGGAGAGAAAGGGGGCAGTGAGGGAGTGAGAGATAAGGGAAGAGCCAGTTGATGTTCAGCATGAATAAAACCAGAAGTGGTGGGAGAAAACAGTCAAAGGAATGCAAAAAGGGGGATGCATAGAATTTGGAAATTAAAATAAAACATTAGTGGGTGAGAGAGAGAGAGAGAGAGAGAGAGAGAGAGAGTGAAATGGAGGAGTGTGAGAGTCTGAGGCAGTGTGGGTGAGGGAGTAGGAGAGTGAGAGTGGCTGGCGTTTATGGATTGCAGATGTGGCGCTATGGGGTTTTGGCAGGGGCTATGCGCGCCTGAATCCTGCACCGGCTGGGTGGCACCGGGGTGAGAGGGAGGTCACTGCACCGCAGCACACAGCCCATAAAACACTGAGCGTAGTAGGGGAGAGGAGAAAAAGAATAGGCCTCAAATACACGCAACCCAGGACTGCAGGGCAGTGGGGTATAGGAGATCACATTTCTGGTTCAAACATAGACAGACATACCCAACCACCTTGCATATGTTGAGACAGACTACCAATAAAGCCATGGGTTAATGTGTAAGAGCTAGCATGAAGTATGACAAGCTTATCTCAAATTCAATAAGGATGAGCACTCTGTTGACACCTCCCCCAACTATAACAAATGACACCATCTTCACTGTTAAAAGGACATTTTCCATCTCTGTATGCATTAATGCTGAATTTATTACAAGTGCTTTTGACAAGATTACAAAAGAGAAGCAAGCCAGCCATGAGTAGAGCAAAAGTGTTCATCTAGTGTCTGTTCTTCTAGGTTCATCCACCCACATGCTTATAAATTGTGCAATTTCTCTTTCCATCCTCATCATTCCACATCTTCCTCGGGAAGTGAATTGTGGAATAAAGTTACCAGAGCTGGTCTTGGCAAACAGATTAAATGTACGGGAAACACAAAGTTTCTTTTCATTGCTGTTCCGAGGAAATAACTTTCTTTCCCAATTGATGCCCCGTGCAACTGCAGTGTTTTGATATTGGAGGATGAACAGTTCACTCCAGCAATTACAATAAACTGCTCAGAGGGCAGTGAGTGTTTGATTGTTGACAGAGGTGAGAGTGTTGGTCACACCCTCACGCACAAAGGGATTAGATTAGCCAACCTTCTGCTTATAACCACATTTTTGACATTTAGAAAAAGGTACCAATGACACTGGCCAGCATCTTTAGATGATCTACTCTAGACTGTAGCTTCTGCAGTTTTGACACTTGTGCCACCATCTGGTGATGAGTGTTACAAATGTTGAGTTCTCAAGATTACTGCTCAAGACTCAAGACAGGACTAGATATAATATTATAATAATATAGTGTTTAAAGTAATATGCTATACTGTTAAATGTAAAATAACAAACACACACACAAAAGAAAAAAAACTGCAGTTGAAAAACTCACTGCCTGCTGGTGGCATGAGTGTTAAGATTGTAGCAGTTTTTAGCAGTCTTTCTAAACTTCTGTTGTTATGACTTTCCTGCCCTATAGGGGGCACATATTGGCGTGTACTCATTAAAGGTGCATTTGACTACATGCAGTATTCAAATAAATGTTTTTTTTTGTTTGTTTTTTTACAAAACTGAGCATTAATTTTGTAGCAACATAAAATCATATGACAGAACTAGTATTCAAACTAACATACGTTTTTTGGAAATATGATGCTTTGTACCTTTTTGCTTGTAAAACCCGTTGAGGGACATGTCATGCGCTCTCCTGTTTATGTAGGTGCTGCCTGACAATACTTTTGTATTAGGTCAGCTCTGTTTTTCTCTTTCATTGTGATATCCTTCCTTCCCTCTCTTGTTCCCCCTTTTCTCCCTCTTAGCCTGGTCCTGACTCCCTGGTTCCTGGGGCCTGGCCAAGGCGTGTGTCCCTGGAGGAGCCAGAGAGGAGATGGAGAGAGGGGGCAGCAAGGGGGTGCAGAGACCGACTCCAAAACCACAGCTGCAGCAGCCTCTCCTTCCCCTCTCCTCTCCTTGCTCTTCTCCTCTCCTCCAATGCCTTCCCGCCTTGCCTGGCACTCTCCCCAGCTCTGCCATTAATCAGAGGGGAAGGGTATTTTAGTGCATGTGTGTTTGTGTGTGACAGAGCAAGATGCTGACTGTGAGTGGCTAACTGAGTGTTTATGTGTGTCTCTGTGTGTGCTGATAGAGAGCTGGATGGGTCGATAGTGATGGTATGGAGACCAGGATCTCACAACAAAGCTGGAGAGTTCACCCAGAGAACAAAAGGGGGTGGGAGGGAGGTTGACAGACATAAAGCCTGGTGAGCAGATTGGAACTGCCAGCGACTAAAAGGAAGAGGTAGTTAGATAATCTGCAGAACTTTTTTGCATCACAGGAACAATATACAATCCCTCTGATTGACATTCTTAATTTCTGGAGAAAGTTGTTGCACAGCACCTGCACACAAACTAGGCACACTAGGCCAACAGTTCCTGACCTGACATGTTAACGAATCACATCAAGGTTCCCTTCAAGGTATACGCTGCTTCTCTACTTGCTCTCCTTCGGCCCCTGATTATCCAGGTGGGAGTGAAATCTGAAGAAAAAAAAAAGATAAAATTTCCAACCTGCTCTGCTCTCACCCCCCAACGGGCCTCCCAGAGTGCTTTTCTGCTGACATCACTGCATAGAGACCTGGCAAGGCAATCTCTCCCCTGCTCTACCATTCCCCTCTCTCTGCTTCCTGCCCTGATGATGTCACACACCATATGGTTTTCAGCAGTATCAAGCCGGAAAAGAGATTTAGTCAGTGGAGAGGAGAAGGAGAGAAAAGGAGGAGTGCTGGAACGGGGTGCAGGTCGGACACAGAAAACAAAAGATTCGCTCTTCCCCTTGTGTGCACTGTGAGTGGAAGGTAGAGAGGGTGAGGAGGGGGGAGGAGTGAGGGGGCGAGAGGGGAATGGCTGGACTGTGTGAGGCTAATGAGGAGAGACCAGGGAGCAGAGACCATGCATCGGACAACCATGTGCTGCACAGACGCCCATCTGACTGGCCTACACACAAACACACATCATCAGAGATAACACACATTTAATCATATTCCCACACTGGAGTTCAAGAATAAGTTAATGTTGACGTGTGCATTGCTTGATCTTCTCTGATTCAATATAAATGAAATGTTTTATAAGTTATTTTGTTGTCTCATTCCATGTTATTGCAGGTATTAGTGCTGAGATCAGTTGCCAAAAGCTAACATAGCAACTTGTATGTGAAAGGGCTCGTGGTAGTAATAAACTGACTTTACTAAGCGTTTTAGTATCTTTCAGCTCATTGTTTTGGTTTTTCTGCCCACTACTTTACTGTTTTGGTTCAGTCTAACTGCTCTCATCAGCATTGTTTTTTGGAAACAGCTGCTGTTTTCAACGAAGAAGCTCTACAAACCAACTGTACACTACCTGCTCAGCACCAAATAGCAGCTGGACAAAGCTGCCGACTAGCTTGTGAAGATTTTAGAGCATTTAGGTGCTAAAGAGTGATATATTTTCCTTTAGAAGATAATGGAAACCAAACCACAACAAAAAGGAGAGTGATTACAGGACTTGCATTCATCAGGTGGCCAGAAACACAACTCCAGTTCAATCCAGTCCAGAAAATCTTTCAGTTTTGTGTTTACAGCTTCTTATAGTCAAGATTAAATGTTCATTCTTGACCTTGGAAACAGCAATTCATAAAACAGTCTCAACACCAGGCCCATTTAGTAGCTGATGTGGAGTTTTTGGTCTTATCACCTGAGCTCGATTAATTCTTAATTTACTTATTACTATGTGCTAAGAAAAATGGATTCCATGACAACTGGGCAAACTCAGCTGTGGAAGATTCTGTGGAACAATCAAAGCTCCAGAAAAGCCACTAAGTGGACCTTGTAAAATCATTTATACAGCTTCTTATAGTCTTTGATTTATATAATAAGTAAGAAGAACCCATTCTTATCCCTCGGTTATGAAAATTCAAACTTTTTGTTTCATTCTCAGTCATAATATTACCTTGCATTCATTATAATGAAAAATAAACAAGCTGGACAACTTCAATATAAAGAGTTGTAATGACCAATTGGTTTAAACAATTGCCTTCATCGGGGTTGTATATTAATACATTCAACCCGTTGTTGGTTTAAATGAATAGTTCAACATTTTGGAAAATACACTTATTTGCTTTCTTGTCTAGAGTTAGATGAGAAGATCGGTACCAGAAGATCGGTCTCCTTTCTGTAAGCTAAATATAAAGCTGGAACCAGCAGTAGATTATCTTATCTTAGACTGGAGGCAGGGAGACATAGCTTGCCTGGCTCTGTCCTAAAATGTACTAATTAGCAAGCTTAAGAGGTGCTGGTAGGCAGATATTTTAAACATTGGGCAGAGTCAGGCTAGCGGTTTCCTCCTGTTTCCAGTGTTAATGTTAACCTAAGCTAATTGCCTGCTGGCTGTAGCTTCATATTTACCACACAGACATTATACTGGTATTGATCTTGGCAAGAAAGTGAAAACCTGTATTTCCAATTATATATTAATATTTCAAATGTAAAACAAATAAGATGATTGTATTTTGTTTTATTCTGTAAAAATGGTTGTATTAGTTTTTGTATGTTTTTATTTATTGTAAGCTATATTTCTCTTGCAAATTCACATGGCTTGTTCGTGGACTGCAAATACAACAACAAACAACCTCATCACCACCCAGATGAATGCAAGATAACCAAAATTATTTGGGGAATAAAACATGGTATGGCATGAGCATTCCCCAAACCAGAAACTATTTTGCATTCATACATGTTTCCCTTTGTGGAAAAAAATAAAATATTTGTGATCTGGCTCTAATCATGGCACGATAGTCGTCCATCACAAGCAGATGGGCAAACTAGAATAGCGACCAAACGCATACAACAGCTCTGCTCATTTAAATGACATGCCTAGCACGCCTATGCTCTAAAGCTGTCGCAAAACTGCTCATTACAATGAATTAAGAGAGGTCTGTGTGTAAATGTTGAGCCTACTGTTCAATTTTTGGTGGTGAGGGGAATCTGGAGCTGGAGGGGGGTGTGTCTGGTATGGTGGGGCGGTCACAACAAGCATCTGGAGATATGTGTGGCCATGTCCACTGGACAGAAAGAAAGGAGAGAGGGATGATTGATGAGAATGAAAGAAAGAAGAGGGAGCAAAATGCCTCGTGTGAGTGGTTGAGAAAAGTGTGGGACATTACACTCAGATGGTCTGTTTCAAGGTGGTAAGATTGCTTTTAGACTGTCCTGTCTATTGTCCAGTCTTGCTCTATCACTGTGCTGGCAGACAGGAATGGAACAATAATAAGGCGATTACAATATTCATCACTCAAAACTCAAATTTGAACGAGGTGGTTTTGGGCCTTACAGACATGGTAACCCTGCAACATATCTGCTCACAGATGTCTGAAAAGGTTGGCTACAGTCATTCAGAATATTCACCTCCTCAGTGTGTTTCCATAGCCAACTCACAAAGCTTGCTTGAACTTGGGGGAAATGGTGGGAAAGGTGTGTGATTTAGAGGGTGACAGCTGACTGTTAGGGATTTGGCTGTCCAGCCTGCCTTATCTCCAGCTCTGGTTCCTCACTGAATGTTGGTCTTTGGGGAAGTAGACTTGTATAGTGTTTGGGATGGGCTCTCTGGGCTGTGTTCGAGGCTCAGCTCTCACAACTTTAATCGAATCATTGCTTACAACCAGCAATTTGGAGGCCTTTTAGTTCATTAAAAGTTCAGCATTTCTGCTTCACTCCAGTTTACGGTATGTTCAATTGTGTTTTGACAGGCTGAAAGTTTAATGTCCAGCGCAGGCCTTGTTGATTAGTAAGATGATGTCTGTGTGGGCAATAGCTGAGACACACAAAGAAACTGAAATTAACAACATCATACTTTTTTAAATACTCTTTTCATCTGTCACACATGCCTCTGTTGACATATCAAAACCATTTTCTTTGCTTTTAACACAATTACTTTATTGCTTTAGTAAACCATTCACAGTCTAGGCTTTGACCCTTGAACCCTATGAAGTCAAAACGGCTTGTGAAATAGTTTGACTTGGGTAACACCTGTGAAAAAGTTACTTTAAGTAAAGGTATGTAATTGCACTGTGTTGTTTATTGGTTATGCAACTCTGCACAGAGTCACTGCCAGAAACCTCACCTATTTCACTGATTAACTGGATTATTGTACTGTAATGAGCTATTATCATTATATTCCTAATAAAATGTATTCTAGGCAAACCTAAAGTCTGCATCTGTGTAATACATCAGATATTGTGAATGCAATTTTTCACATCAACTTTTTCTTCATTTACAAATAGTTAAAAAAAAGTTCAATACATCAATAGTTAAAGCCAAAAAGATAGAGCTAATAATCACATACAGTACATACAAGTAGCACAAAAATGAAGTTTTATGCTTGGGACTGTAGAGGTTAAATAACACCACCAGCTGTAGTAAAAATTTTTATAAGGTGTGTAAATTAAAACAAAAAACAAAGCAAGCTGTGTAAAAGACACAACCTGAAGAGCAATGTATGACATCACTATGTGTTTCCCTAGGTGGAAAAAACTATTTTGGACCATGAATCGAAACACGCGGTCACATCCTTGACACAACAGATCCATTCTCCTGCACAGGTCTGCCTACCTCTGTCTGTGAGGTTATCAGCAGTTCATCAAGGGAACATGGAAGTGAGAGACAATACCTTTCTCCACTCCAACAGGCTCCTGAGGTGGCTCAGAGCACTTCAATGAAACACCAGCACCCTGGACTCGGACAATTTAAAGAGGAAGAGACCCTGCATGCTTTATTAGATTGTCAGCTGCTGCTGTGATCAGAACAAACATAAATAGGCCTCAGCCTTGAAAGTGTTTCACTGGATCACATTGGCCGTCTGTTAACGACCTCAGTGATGGTAAAATAATTACTTTCATCAATTTCAATCTGCTGTCTTTCAAACACCTCAGGATAGCCATGGAAAGACTTGAAGGAATAATAACAGACAGGCCTGCCTGACATAACAGTGGATTGAATATGCCTTAGTAAATTAATGTTTATAGAAAACTAATGACTTCTGCTAATTACAGTGTACAAAAACAATCAAAATGATTTTTTTCAGAGTCACTAAGTCAATTAGCAGCAATACACAGACTCACCATTTTTCTGGAGATGTTTTCTAAATTTCTTCATATAAATGTGATGGTTATAACCAAAAACAACAACAAAAAACTGGCATACATCAAAGAACATTATTTTCTTTTGCATGACAGGTTGGAGTGCAATTGATTTACAGACAGTCCCTTTAATCAGGCTACAACATTGTTAGACTTTTTCAGTGGTTAAAAGTACTCTAACTAAGTAGCCTACATTTACTCAAGTAGCCTGCTGCACTTGATCAAAATATTTGAGCATGTTATGCTAATTACTTACACTACATTTCTGAGGGAAAGCTTGCACTTAGCATCTGATGGCAATAAAAACAAAACAAAACATATAATCAGTCTTTAAAATGTGATGCAGTGTTATAGAATAAACTATCATGCAGTATATTAAGTTGTTAAAAGTAGCCCACACTGACTAACTGCAACATCAAAGTAGGAGCTAACTGTTAATGAGCTAATAATAATGACCAAATGATATTATAACACTGGCAGGGGAAAAAATACTAAAAGTAAAAGGCTACCTTTAGTATTTAAAAGTATATTTCATTACTTTTGTACTTTTAAAATGCAGGAAATTTACTTTTATTTTTATAGTGTGCAGCTACCTTTACTTACGTAGGCTTAAACATCTTAGTAGTCATTCCCACACTGGACATTTATATTGTGAATATAAAGGATGTTCATCACTAAAGGCTAACTCACCTAAACTCACTTTAGGCTACTTATCTATCATTTGTAAAAAAGTTGTGTTTTTCAAACGGTGCTCACAAATTAGAAGTCATAGCTTTCCAGTTGCACTGCACATCATGCCCTCCTTGATGATGGGTTAGGGTTAGTGGGACCCGCTGCCGCGGAGTGCACCATTGGGTGTCGCTGTGCGCGTAAAGTCTTCGCCGGCAGAGTTGGTCCGACCGGACCCCAAACAGTCTGAAGTGTCAGATAGTCTTGTTAACACGTGAGAAATCCGGTGTATGGAAGAGGGTGAAAGAAGGGCGAAACCGGGAGAGAGAGGGCTCTAAAAATACGCAGTGAGACGTCTTTGAGAGAGATAGAGAGCTGGACTCGGAGGAAACGCAGAGGTCCTAATGAGGGAATGCCGAAAAGGAGAGCGGACATACGGCCAGAACACCAGACATGAGTCCGAGGTAAGATTGTGATACGACAGGGAGGCACGGTGAGCATCCATGCAGACGTGTTATCACCCACTGAGTCATAATGGGCAGCTTTTAGTGGACTACAATAATGCGTTTATCAGGTTTTAATGGGTCTTTTCGTTATGAACCGATGTTCCTGATGTTCAGTACAAAGCGTGAGCATCTGGATCACATGGGCAAGTCCGGCCTAAAGCTTAGCCTATCTGATATACAGTAACTTCGGCTATATTTTTCCATTTTTAATCTTCATAGGCTATGAATAATTGCATGACCCAACACACTGAACGTCTTGTTAAGAGGATTTTTAGCATATGATTTGGCGTATAGAAAGACACAAACGTGCCATTTATAAAAGCACAAAAAGTAAAATGTTTTCATATTTTATTTTGATGCCACTTATCACGATAGCAATGGTCTTGTTCAGGTGAATAGGATGAGTGCATAGGTTTCCTGAAGACCATGGATGTATTTTATTTAAAGACAAAAGGT
This sequence comes from Micropterus salmoides, assembly GCF_014851395.1. Lineage (NCBI taxonomy): Eukaryota > Metazoa > Chordata > Actinopteri > Centrarchiformes > Centrarchidae > Micropterus > Micropterus salmoides. The sequence goes on from NW_024042261.1 coordinate 28,365,077, forward strand.
GTCTAAAGTTACACACATACAATATTACCTATCATAATAATATTTTGAATCAATCAATCCATTGTAGGTAGGCCTATGGACGTGACAAGTTTTACATTATTTATTTTTAAAATAGGCCCTAATGTCCTTGTGTTGGCAGTTATTATGGGACATTTATCTGAACATCTACAGTCAGTAATGCTGTCCACTTAAGTCTCCAAGGGCAGGTGACAGATGAAGATTTTTTGAAGCCACACACAGCAAGTTTTTTACCTGAGAGAGAGAGCGAGCGAGCGAGCAAGAGAGAGAGAGAGGGAGAGAGGTGTTTTAAAGTGTTGAATGGTTTGCCAATTCTCCGTTTCCACCTTAAGTGAAGCCAGTGGTCATATTAAGACTCCAATTTTGAGGTCTGCAGGGAAGGTGAAAGACTGCCTTATTTACATGTTTATTGGATTTTTCAATTAAAAAGTGTAGGCTACAGTTGCAGAATACAGCAATTAGGAATAGATTTCCTGAACTCAACAAGAAAAGCAATTTTGACCTCAGGGCCAAAATAAAATTAGTTAGGCCTATGGTGGTGGTGGTGGTGATGTGTGTGTGTGTGTGTGTGTGTGTGTGTGGTGGTGGTGGGGGGGGGGGGGGTCCTGATTCCTTGAAGGTCCTTGACATGGAAAGCTTGAACAACTCTTGGTCTAATCAGTTCTTTCCATCATTAAACGCCTCTCCAAAGTTTAAGTGGCGTGTCTGATCATAAATATGCAGCATATGGGTGTATACAATAGCTGCCTGTCTCTTTAAGACGATGCGTTGAGAAGTTCAAGTCGGGGTCACTTGAAGTTCCTGCCCTCGATGTTACCTTTTAGTTTTATTATAGACTGACATCACACGGGGCGCTAAAACACTTAAGGCGCATAGAGGCTCCATTATCATCCCGGTGCGCGTTATTGCCCCGACTCAAAAATAGCTAAGGAAATTACTAGAAAAAAATAGGAGGAAACTGATGCTGGTCTGAGCACGTATTTTTTTATTTTTTTTTGATAGGAGGGGATGAGAAGGAGGGGCAGAGAGACACTGAGAAAAGAGGGAGAGGGAGGAAAGTGGGTGGGAGGACGGACTTAAGGAGCGACAAGAAATTCATATCAATTAATAATCGTAAAAAAAGAGCTGGCAGACGCGCTCGGAAAACTGGCATGGTTTTTTGGAGGCTGGCAGTTCAAAGCTGAAACGTCAGATATGACTCCTAGAGACTGCTGAGATGATCATTAAGGGAGACTTAGATCGGATGGCAGAAGACATCGGGCATGCAGGTAAGAGCTGATATGCCGCATACAGGCACCCAAACAAGAACAGAGGAAGAATGACATTTAGGTTTTTATCCATTAAACTCTACAGCGTATGCTGTCAGGAAGAAAATGTGTTTTTAGTCAATCGCTGACATATTAGTGGAACATATTTTCCTCGTTTTTATTTCAGTATAATTTTGATATCGGGAAGAAAGGTTGCGCTTGTGATTTTTTCCGCATTTAATTCCAGTCGGTTGAAAACATATATTTGTTTTCAAATAGGCCTAATTAATTACACAGAGACTAGTGAGTTAATTTGTAAAAGTCTTCAGGATCAGTCTGGTGTAACGGAGAATTTAGATTAGCCTACATATAATGGTCTGCAAAATGATCTTAAATGTTACTTGAGTCTGTTCCACTCTACAAAATATGAGTTTTTAGCATTATCTTTTTCTTTGAGTTTAATAATGAAAAAAAAAAAAGTTTTAACGTAAAAGTTAAAGGGAACAACGACCTCTGTTAAAAGGAAACTTCAGCTTCTTCATAACCCTGTGATAAAATTAAAAGAACAGCGAAATATTAATGTTCCTTTTGGGCATTATAAAATAGGCCTGCCACTGTGTGTAAACTCAGAAACACTAAAGATTTTTAGTGCATACATTTCTGGTTCCCTTTAGAAAAGCCGAGATTTTATGTACATGTATGAAAGAGATGCTTCTCAGTCTTGTTGACAGCTCTGAAGAAGAAACAGCTGTCTGATACACCTTGAGCTGGAAACTGGTTCAGGAGGTGATTTAGGGCAGAGATAAAGTGAAGGTTTAAATGCTGCAGCTCAGAGAGATGGATTCACTCGTGTTTCGGTTTACTGTACAATAGCCTATGTGAAGAGCAGAGTAGAGACGCGGGTCCTCTCGGCATCAGCACACAACTTAATGCTCTTGCTTGGAAAACGCGCAGCCTACTCAGATTGCTTATTAGGCAATGACATTAAAACGAGCCCTGAAGTTGAAATCTAGCCCCTTGATGAACCGTGGCACAGAAAAAATAAAACGTACATGCAGTAAATGCTATTTAATTTTCAAATACATGTATAGTCTAACGATCATAAATTCTTAGAAGAAATTAGAAATAAATTAAAATAATCTTCTGTAAAACATGCACTAGGCCTATATTAAATTATTGCAATCCAGAAATTGAAAACGTACCCAGTAAATGCTTATAATTATATAGGCCAAGTGATAATTATTAAACCTGCAATACCATATTGATATGATAGCCTACGTGATCTCCTGTTTAAATAAACTCTGTTAATTCGGTTCCCATCGAGATTAAGAAGCTGTGTTACTCTCATACCTCCGACTGTAGCCTATTTCATAAATGTGTGATAAATTTTATATTCGCGATTAAAGCTGTCAAACATGAAATTGACTCTAACTCACCATGGTGTTTCCTGACTTGACTAAAACTCAGCTTATTCACCTTTAAGTGCTAGATCTGTGCCTTAGGATGCAGTTTTTCTATCTTACTTGTGGAAGTCGGGGTGTTATTTAATGCAGGAATAGCTTCACCAGCCTGTATTTACCTCTTGTGAGTCTAAAGAAAAAATTTTCATTATTTAGATTAAAGTAATGTAAAACTACAGTAAAATATATTTGTGCAAGTTTGCACTCACCTTGAACTGCAGTGTTGACTCATAAATTGAACATGGACTAAATATGAACATAGTCAAATGGGTTCTAAAATAAACATGGCGACATGAGCACAGGCAGCAAATTGAAATGAAAGAAAATAAAATGTCAACACAATGTTTTAAGCAGATGTTTGGAGTGTATATGTGACTGAGGCTGCATGTAGGCTAGAGGTAGGAAGTTTAGTCTCCCGCTTCACCCCCAACCCACAAAAGTGACAAAACAGACAAAACACATTGACAATGAATATTAATCTAATGCAAATAACTGAATGCCATCACCATTAACTACATCACCATCATCTAAGTTTCCTAATCATCTTGACGGGTCGTTAAAAAGAAGGCTATCAGACGATAACATCCATGCATCCCAGAGGGACTTGCGTAACCCTCTCCCAGGTGACTGCACTGTAAAAATGATTTAATTTAGTCTGTTTAACACAACAAACTGTAGCGCAGGCTTTGAATGTGTTTACAGGAACATTATATGTAGCACGCTTGCTTTAAGATGGGTTCTCTGACTAAATATCTTTGCAATCATCGATGGCTTCCTAACAGGATGCAGTGAGCTCACACATGCCCTCCAGATCAAGAGTTTTATAAAACATGGTTTACTGTGGTGTTTCACTTTTTGTCACTAGGCTCCATCAAACAGTGAGCTCAGATATTTTAAGAGGCAAGCTGCACTATAGCTTCTCAAAAGACTCATTCTGATCTCAGCAAGAGAAAATAAATCCTTGTTGAAGGGGAACCCACAAGGCATTACCAAAAGTAATTTGTTGTACGCACAGCGCGTTGCAGGTGCACTAAAAGGTTGCTTCGTGCATGAAATTTGTTTTCTTGTCACAAAAGCAAGTATACATTAAATATTGATTTCAGTATCTTATACACGCTGTAAAATCTGTATTCATGAATCAGGACATAAAGAAGGCACAATTTTCTGCCATGCTTTCTGAAGCAATTGAACAGTGTTGCATATCACAGCTCTGTAGACCGCATACAGACTAAAATGTACACTGATTGTCTGTGTGTGTGTGTGTGTGTGTGTGTGTGTGTGTGTGTGTGTACACAACGTGTCACCACGATCCGCACATTAACCAGTAACAGTAAACTGAACACCCCTTAATGCAATGGAGACTCTGCAAAAGTTCAGCGAGTTGTGGAAAGTACTTGGCCTATTCCTCATATCACACTCATTTCTAAACATGTTTGATCTGACCAAGGTTGAAATTTATAGTAAAATAGGACCGTTGAGTAATCAAAGACAGACAAAAACCAGAAATGGAAACACTTTAGATGACAACTGGGGACATGACAGAGCATAAATCCACCTAAACCTTCCTACCCGCCTCCATATTAATAGTCTCTTTAAAAAAATATATTTATGACCAGATAATAAGTAATAAATAGCATGCAAGTCATACGTATATGTAAAGGTGCTATGGGGACAGCACATTTTAAAATAAAGAGAAAATGAATATGTTTTATGAAAATGATTGTATTTAAAAGATATATTTTCCTTCATATTGATGACTGTTCTCCGCATGGTCACTAGCTAGGATGTTATACTTATTCTGACCCTGTTGTTCAGTGATGACATTTCCTTCTGATGTTAAAGGCCTGATGCTGAACATGCGTTCACAAAAATACAGCGCTAACATTTTCCTCTGCAGTGACCCTGAATAAGTTGGTAGCAGCGGTGCATTATAAGAGAAGAAAAAAGACACATGATTCAGGATTCCCCAGAATTCCTTAGTAACTCATTCGTCAAAGTTAAAAAAATTTAGATTCATACTTCCCTATTCTTGTGCTGAGCGTGTACACTGAATGAAATAAACAAGAAGTGAATGAGCTGGTGTCAGGAAGAACATGATCAGACAGATGACATGATGTTTATTTAGTTGCTTGTTTCCCATCAGTGAGACTAAGCCCTTAGGGACAGTTTGAGACATTTAATCTCATACGTAAACTATCCTCAGATGCCACTGGTTGAACAATACATGGTGTTTCATGCATGCAGCTGATATAGTTTATTTTAGGCTTTATGGAACAATTAGTGTTGATATTTCAGTGTGTATGAATGTGTGTGTGTATGTGCATATGTGTGTGTGTGTGTGCGTGCGCGTTAGATCCCTGGAGCTCATTTCAGCGAAAGGTATTGAACCATGTAATGCTGATTTACATGCCGTACACTCAGTGTTCCTTATATGACTGGGCAAGGGGAGCCGAAAGACCTATCTTTTTTTGGATGTGTCCTTCCCCCACAGGTTTATACCTGCTGTTCATCATACTTGTGAAACATCCCTTGCTTTGTTTAAAACTCTGCACAACACTTCTGGAATACTTTATCAGGAAGCCAGCAGTTACCAAATGTATATCTGCGGATCTCTGAATTTTGCTGTTTCTCTGTTTTTGCTCGCTGCAGAGGAAGTGAATGCATAGACTTGAATTTCTGATAATGACAAAACCATTGCAACTGCTCACCTTTAGCAAAAGTTCACTTTCACTGAGTGGCCTTCATTTGCACATCCCACACATAAGTTCTACACTCGACATGTTCCATTGAGTGGAATCTATGATTTAAATGTAAATATTTAAGACATGAACTACAAATCAGTAAGTAAACATGGAATCAATTAAATATCAGTAATGTGTTGGGGTTCAAAAGCCAATCTGTTATTAATTAATCTATAATAATACTAATAAATGTATCCATTTGCAAAGGCTATTTTTGTTTCCATATTACTTATATTTATTTGAGACGTTTTTCTTTTATGTTGGCAATGAAAATTTTGGAACTCAAAACTCTCCAATATATTTTAATATAGACTGATGTGTAAGTCCTAAATGATCATAGATTATTTTTATAAACTACATCAGTAACCATTCTTGTGATTCAGAATATTACACATGAATTGTGTTTTTGTGTATCAAAATGCTGATTGCCACATGACGTTTTACAGATATCTGTTGTTTCAGGTGGCGGACTGAAGACGATGCTGGATGCCATGGAAGTTCCAAGTCATGCTAGGGATCTCCTCCTGCAGCTCAACAGCCAGCGAACCAAGGGCTTCCTGTGTGATGTTATCATTGTGGTGCAGAACGCCCTCTTCAGAGCTCACAAGAACATTCTGGCTGCCAGCAGCCTCTACTTGAAATCTTTGGTGGTCCATGACAATCTCATCAACCTCGACCACGAGATGGTGAGTCCAGGGGTCTTCAGGGTCATTCTGGACTACATCTACACAGGCCGCCTTAATGAGGGAGACCCCACTTCTCCCACCGAACCCAATCTAGGCGCTGTCTTGGCAGCAGCCAGCTACCTTCAGCTGCTTGACTTAGTGGCTTTGTGCAAAAAGAAGTTGAAAAGAAATGGCAAGTACCCTCCCCGCCCAGGTCCTGCATTTCTGCCCTACCCAAAGATGGGGCCCAATAGTATGGGTCTAGGGAGTGGTGGCAGGTATAGGGTTTCTACTCCTGTCATTCAGTCCTGCCCTCCAGGAGGAATTTTGAATAGCCATGCAACCAGGGCACCACCACTAGAGGAGCTAGTTCCCCATCGGCTAGCCCTTCATGCTGGGGAGCTGTATGCTCCCACCTCCACCCAGGGCTCTCAGGTGTTCCCATCCTTGCAGTCAGCTCTGCCTGCCCAGCTTGGGCGCACAGCCCACACTGAGAGGAACTGCTCCCCCAACTACGGCCTTGATCTCTCCAAGAAAAGCCCCAACTCCCAGTCTCAGCACACACCCTCTAACTCCCTTCTGGCAAACAATCACAATGATGAGGAGCGAGATGGGAATCTGAGCGCTCGCACCAGTCCCATGCAGGGGGCGAATGGAAGGCCCTTCCCCTTAGAAAAAATGGAGCTGACCGACCAGGGAAGCTCCCTTACTCCTCCACCTTTCCCTCATCTCAACCAGTCTCTTGGCCCACACCTCCCTCACATGCATCGCTCGGGCTCCCAGAGCACAGATCGCTACCCATGCCCCCCCAGCCCTGACACCCCCACGGAAGGTGGAGAGGGAGGCAGAGAAATGGGCAACATCTACCGCTGGGTGAAACATGAGCCATTCACAGCTGAAGATGAAGATGAGGATGATGATGAAGAGGAAGGGGGTGAAAATGGAGACCAGCATCATAACCACCACAAGGCCGGGGAGGAGAGTGAAGGAGCAGATGACAAGAGCGGGTCAGGCACAGAGGAGACAGGCAGTAGTGAAGGCCGCCCGTCACCTCCGGGGCCGATGGGGAGGTTCCACATGCCGTATGAGCCAGAGAGCTTCGGGGACAATCTGTATGTCTGCATTCCATGTGACAAAGGCTTCCCGAGCTCAGAGCAGCTCAATGCACATGTGGAGACACACACGGAAGAAGAGCTGTATGGCAACTCTGGTGGAGAGATGGGAAACAGCAATAATAGCAGCACCAAAAACATGAGCAGTAATACAAATGGTTATGGGAGCCTGAACAGCAGCAACAGTTTGAACAGTCTGTCCCATCTGGAGACCAAGTCTAGCCAGGGGTTGGGTTCAGGGGGCATCGGGGAGATGATGCGGCCCTACCGCTGTTCATCCTGCGAGAAGTCCTACAAAGATCCAGCCACTTTGCGCCAGCATGAGAAAACACATTGGCTGACCCGGCCTTACCCCTGCAGCATCTGTGGCAAGAAGTTCACCCAGCGTGGCACCATGACACGCCACATGCGAAGCCACCTGGGCCTTAAACCTTTTGCCTGCGACTCCTGTGGCATGCGTTTCACCCGGCAGTATCGCCTCACGGAGCACATGCGCATCCACTCAGGGGAGAAGCCCTACGAATGTCAGGTGTGCGGGGGAAAGTTTGCTCAGCAGCGCAACCTCATCAGCCACATGAAGATGCACAGCAGTGGAGGGACTGCAGGGGGCCTGACCACAGATGGGAAACTGAAGCTGGACTTTGCCGAGGGCATTTATCCTCTCAGTAAATATGCAGCAGAGCATCTGGGGCTGAAGCAAGAGAAGGCCAATGAGCTTCTCATCCAAGCCCAACAGCAACTGGTAGCTGATGCAAAGGCCATTGAAAGCCTTTACCCACTGTCCAAACTGGCCTCGGAGCACCTGGGCCTCACTCACGACAAGATGGATGTCCTGGGCCAACCCCTCCCTCCTCCCCCACAGGCCCTCTCTGAAGCCCGCACCATTGACCGCTACTCACCCAGCTAAGACCACATGACCTGTATAAATAACGATCACCAATAGGTCTGTGTGCACACACAATTTGCAGTATTCAAAAGCCATTCACCTCAACTCAGTATCTCCTCTGCACCTCGGACTCAGGCCAAAAGGAATTGGTCTACTTATGCGCACCAAAATGTGCCTTTCTATACATCTAATGTGTCTTAAAGTCCTTCATAAAGGACCTCTTTGCTATTCTGTGACCAAGAGACACTCACTTAAAGTACAGTATTTATGTGCAGTGTATGCAAATGAACAGTTAAAAAAATTACAGCCATTGAGCCAAAGTGACAAATTGAAAACCAAAATGAAATTGTTTTATTTATTTTTGTATTATGGTGAAATCCAAAGAGAAACTGTTGCAAGGACACATTGCTATCTGACCCTAAACCTGTGTACAAAAACTTGTGTACAAAACATGAAAAAGCACATAAGGACAAGATTCAGGGTTTCGGTCCAGACCTGAGCGGAACTTTTACCAAATGAATAAGCCAACTCTTTTGGACTTTAAAGTAATGGGAAGATGGATATATTTTTTCTTTTTTTTCTGTTTTTGGGGTACTGGACAATTTATGTATCTCACTCTCCAGCTTCCAAATCATGCTCCTGCTTCCCAGGTCGCAAGGAAATGACTGAACCATAAGAGCAATTGCTTCAACATTTTGGTAAAGTCTCCTCTGCTTTATTTTCTTCACATTTCTTCAAGTAACCCACTCTCCCACATAATTGTGCGGATAAAGGCTCATACTATGTGACAGTAATGGTAGCTTAATCAGCCTTAAAGTTAGCGTGTAACCCTTCTCGAGCTAAAACTTCCTTTGCATTTTGACAAACATCCTTAAGCTTTCAGTTGTTGCTGAGATGCAGTAAGCACAGCCCTGTGATCTCATAACTGGGACATGATTGCACATACCCAACTGATGACACACTAATCCCTGTTCATGATGAGTGTAGCTTCATCTCATGGTGACATTCTGTAATATTTTACAATTGTGAGTGCAGCCGAGCAGAGAGGCAGGCACCAGGCCAGAATTAATGACACAGAAATCTGTCATTTATTGTCAAGAGAGGTTGCTCCATTCAGATTGTGATGATTAATCATGTTGTGGCAGTAGTCAGATGCCGTGTTACCGCCCCACTGTCCGACCTCTCATTTCACCTCCCTCCCCTGTAGTCTGTTGTCTGGGAGCCCTGCTACTGTTGACAGTACTAAGTGAGTGCTGTATTTAGCCCTTTGCCTTAAAAACGCTCCACACACAAATATGACCCTCCCTCCACACACACATAGGGAGCTGCTAATCTGTCTCTGATATGAACATAAGAAGGGGTTTGTGGGTCTTCCCTGGAAGCCAGCGGGTGAACAGCACACTCCAGCTGCTGTGCCTCAGTAATCCCTGTGAAATCTCACTTTCTCCTGGACAATTCGCACTGCTCGCCAGCATGATGTCCCATTTCATGCCTGCCATCTTACCCCTCTGATCCACTTATTAACATCATGTACGAGCCTAGCAAATGTCTCCTGGTCTCGCCTCCCTTCCCCGCTGATATCAAACATAGAAACAAAGAATGGCATATTTCTGTGTTGGCTGACCAGCAGTTTCCTACCGGCGTGAAAACAAAAGAACACTTAAAGGTTGCGGGTAGATGGCACATTTTTGTCTTTCAATGTTTATTCCAAAGAATATGCTGGCCTTTTCTTTTTTTTCTTTTTCCACTTTTACTTGTCCTTGATTCAGATTAGAAATGTCTGACCACTATAGCGCCAATGTCAACCTCAGTGGGTGAATGTGAAGACTAAAGCCATACATACACTGTGATAGACGGAGTGAATCTTAAAGGCTTAAAATACATAGACAATGTACCTGACTTTTGGGATTGTTTTTTTTAAATGTAACAATAATTTAAGGGTTTCTTCTCTGTAGCATATGATCATATCAAAAATGTTGTCTTCTGTCACTTACTTTTCTTTATTTTGATTTTAACTGAAAGCAGCGCACGTGAAACTGGTGCTTACCTCAGGACTGAACCCAGCATGGGGACGCTAAGCTTTACTAAACCTTCGAGTAAAAATGTCAACACACACACACACACACACACACTTATGTAAATGTTCTTATTAACAGGGCAGCTGTCCTGTGTTAAACCTGTGGTTATTTCTGTGCTTATACATTTCTTGTTACAGTTTTATGGTGGAGAGATAATATGTGATATTAACATTTTTTTGTTTTTATTGTTACTATGCGGTATACATTTTCTATTGTGTTGTCCTCAAAGAGGCTCGTGTCGTTCTGACCAATTCCATTATTATAAGGCAAAGTCATATTGGTAGTATCTTAACTGGCTGTTTGTGAATTTCTGAACCACACTTTAGTGAGCATGATGGCATTGAGCTCTGGTTTCAACCACACATACAGTAAAGTCTAGATGATTAGTGTAGTGTTTTGAAATGTCTCCACAAGACATGATGTGTTATACTTCCCTAAACAGAAGAGCAGTGGCTTTGCTGGGCAAGTATGAAATCTAGCCTTATATTGTTTGACCCTTTTCTCCAGAGGTTGGTGAACTTTCAACGAAAGTCAGACTGAGGCCATACATGCACACAAACACCCAGGAAGCCAGCTTGTTTTGGATGATGCTTCAAGTTTTGGGATTCTTTTATTTAGCACTGTAACAAAAAAGAAAGCACAGCTTAAATGAAACAAATATTAACAGTAAGAACAAATGTGCATACGTGTTAAAAATGTAAGAACAGGCGGATGTCAGTCGTGGGAATTTCAGTCCCCTCGCTCCCTCTCATTCACTAGTTTAAATGAAAATCTGTCTCCTCTTTTCCCCTGCCTTCCACCATTAAAATAACACAAAGTCTTTCCACTGTCACTCCAAATCTGTGCAGGAGGGAAGAGCAAGATAATGCTTACACAGTTCTGTAGGATGTGCACTTTTTGAAATTTGCTTAATTGCATCAATGTATGACAGACAGAGGGGGAGGGTTGTGTATCTATAGACAGGGAAAGCGTTTGCTTGTCTGTTTGTATGTCCCTATGCTATTTGAGCGTATGAAGGAGTGTTAATGCATGTCCTGGGAATAGGGCTGGTGTGAAGGAGAAGAGCTGAGGAGCAGGAAGTGAACTTTTGGCTGGTGTGTTGCATTGAGCAGGATGTGCAGTGTGTTTCTGCTCAGAGGCAGATAGAGAGACGGAGAATGGGGAGGGAGAGGTGCACGGAGAACGCAGCAGGGTGGACTCGAGCCATTGTCTTAGTATGAAAGCCTGTTCGTACTTCTAAAACTCTCCATTCAGAAAACAAGTAGACTGTATCTTCTCTTTTCCTTCCCCTTTTTGCTCTTTGGGAATAAGCCTCTGCTCCGTATCATGGTGATACGACATTGTGGACTTGTGAAGGGCTGCGCAGTAATTTTTTTGCCATCCTTTTGGTCACAGGAATTCATTACAATATTTTCTCTATATTAAGTAAATTTTTAAACATTTGTGGAGCAGTGCTGATCAATATGAAGGGCCTAGAAACTGTAATGTAAATCATAATTAAAAAAAAAACATCAGTATTTCTTTTGCTCTGTGGTTGATTCAGTTTTACAAGAGTCTTGTTTCAATTTACTGATGTAGCCACTCACCCCATGGGGTTTTATGTCATATGCGTTATGTTATTTATATGTCACACCAACCCAGAAAACCTCTCATTGCCACCAGAGTAGTTAAGATGAAGATGTTTTGAAAGTAATAAAATTAGACATTTAAAACTTTATTAGTTACATTAATTTATATAATGAAAATTGATAAATACAAATATAAATGAGTGCAGTAAGACAAACCACCAACTATGAGATGGGGGTTAATCTTTTAATTTAATAAAAATTTTTTAGGGCCATTTCATTCCTTTCTAATGTTGTTATGGCAATCATCCCAGGCCCGTAACTTTTATAACACTAACAACATCGAAATAAAAAACGATCTAGATGTGTGACCCTGTGTAGACCAAAAAAGGGTTTAGGTTTTATGTAAAAAAAATGCTCAGTATGCCTTAAAGCTTTCTACCAGCGGCAGCAGGCCAGGGTCACCTATGTGACTCTGACAGGCTGAATAGTTCTGATCTGCAATCATACCGCTGTTTGACATTTATTGTATTTCACGATGTGTGCCAAAAGGACTGAAGCACTTAGCAGACATCGCAGATGCTTAAAACAAAACTCAGCGACAATCTTTGTAGTTTCCACGGGTTGAATTGTCGAGCTAAGCTTCTGACCAACTTGGACTTTGCCTGGTTATGAAAGCCATTATCTATGTGGTTAATCATGAGAGCACAGTGCAGACATGCCACTATTGTCCAGTGTACATATTTCTTTTTATGAGGACTCATGTTTAAATGTAAGCTAGAACCAAATATTACTAATAATCAAGCCTTATAATGGTATTAAAACCAAAAACTGACTCATAAGTCAACCAATTACAAATGTGCCTTCAGTGTAACAAGCATTGATGATTCTGCAATAACTTATTTGTGTGTGAGTGTGTAGGTGTTCTGATTTGTCATAGTGCACCTGTCCATCTACATGTATAAGTGCCTTTCCCACAGTGTAGCAGGGTAAAGTACAAGGGAGAGATCTGACACTTTCAAGAGTCTTTATTACAAGCAGCTGCTTTAGATTTATTTCCCCAAACTGCACTTTTCTGGAAAAATCATTGTATTGTGATTTTTTATTACTCTTATGATCCCCTAGAAGTCCCACAATTGCCTTTCCTCTGGCACTTTGCTTCCTTCGCTTTCCTCCTCTTCCTCCCTCAAGTGCAGAGCTTGGCCACACTTGTTCACCGCCCTTGTTACCTCAAAGCATAGCTTCCATCCTCACCTCTCTCTGTCCCTTCTCTCTTCTTACACTCAACACAAACCGCTGACCTACAGCGCCCGGTGCCTCCCTCCTCTCCCATGATCCACTTACTTCCAGCTGTTTTTCATGCTGAAGAAGACAGTTGTCTAAATGTTTATGTGAAGAGCTACTTTCTTTTTCTTTAAGCCCTGATCAATTTCCAAAATGAACTTTGTGGCATGTGTTAAAATACAGCAGATGACGGGCCAAATAAAAAAGTCTGACATCGTTATTGTATTCTGATCCTCATGCCAAGAAATGGCTTACAAAGGGAGATTAAAGACAGCATATCGTTGTAGAGGAAATGCAGAATAATGTGAGGGGAAATGTTCAGGGGAAAATATGCTCAGAAAGATGCCAGTAAAGTAAACATGTATGAAATTGCACAATTGAGCCGGGCCTCAGCTGCACCAGCCAAGTCATGCACTGAGATGGAGAGAACAAGTAAGCTGAGAGCTGAGAAGAAAAGAAGCAGAATCAGAGAGAAAAATGGCTTGTGCTTGATAGTCATAACTTTAAGTAAATAACAAAGAAAAGCTGGTTTCTTTGTGTGTCTGTTCAACCCCCCCCCCCCCCCCCCCCTCGTTCTGGGAGTTTTCATTTCCCATTTAATAAATGAAGGAAATTAATTTTTTTTTCATTGTTGATTGCTGCAGGTCATTGACAAGGATTTTTAATGTTCATGTTAATGTCAGCGTGCCCTCAGAGATGTCATCTTATTTCCAGGCCGAATAATTATCACTCAATCAGCACATGGCCCACAGTAGGCTCTTTGTAGTTGGATAGGGAAGGGGGTTCTGGCTGTCCATGTCTTCCTCCATCTGTTTGGCTTGAATCTCTGTTTCTGTCTCTACCTTGAACACATACAAGTCAGACTAAGTGGACTTTGGCTTGAAACCTTTCGTTTACAGTGTACAACTTCTGCTCCAGGAGTTTAAGTTCAAAGACAAACAAAGAGGAGAAAGCAAAGCAGGAATTTGGAAGAGTGAAAGTTGGTCGGGGAGAAGATTTGATTGTATATCTCACGGACACACACAGCTGGATGGCAGACTGCTGCTCCAGATTAGGTCAGATTTAATTAGGCTGCCCTGATCCGTTTGGAGTGTCACTTCTTGTAAAAAAAGCCATTATTAAAGAAAAGGTGATTCCACTGACGGCTTCTACCCAACACACACTAAAACCTACACCAAAATGTTACAGGGCCCCAGGGGGTCCTCACACACACACATACACAAAGACACACACAAAACATCTATACTGGTGTTGGAAAAAGGTTATGTGTAGAAATGATGGATCATGATTTACTGAAGATCACTGGGATGTTTCGAGGTGGTTGTATCCGTTCACAGATAAGAAAGTTCAGCACTAACACAGACTGCCACGCAGACAGTTGCTGCGGATAGATGGAAAAAAAAATACATCACAGATTACATACATCATGAATTTACCATGGAAATTAGACTTTTCAGTGGAAGACATGATCTTATTTCAGCAGGCATGAAGCAGATGTCCATGAAACATCATTGTCCAGTGTTTCGTTTTGTGGTTTTATACCATAAAATCAATTAAAAGCAATACATTAAACCAAACAGTATTTTTCTGCATTTCATTGTCAATATTGATCTTACTTTGCTTTAGTGAAATGAATGTATTTATTGCATGTCAAAATGTTTTATAGTTAATTTTTGTGTAAATTTCAATTGTGGGTTTTTATAATAATTTCATTTAATTATGGTGTTTTGATAAAATCATGTTGATAAGGCTTTTATTTTTTTTAAAAGCCAATGTGAAAAATGTCATGTTTTTTTTGTTTGTTACTATACTCAAAATCAACTTGGCAATAAAGTGAATTTACAAGGAAATGTGTCAGATGTTTTCATTTATTTTATTTTGTGTATAATTTGAATACAAATAATTATACATAATAATACATAAATATACATTTCCATTATAAGAACATTTAGATATGATTAAATTGATATTTTCTTGAATTTAATTACACTAGATTTACCCCATTTCATTTTTGTTTTTCACACATTTATTGCGCATGATATGAGTTTCACATTAAAAGAAAAATATGAGACAAAAGACCATGATCAAGACCATTTCACAGCAACGATGACCGCAAAAATGAGCAACCTCTGTTCATTTTCCTATAGCCTAATACATTCGACTTCAAGTCTATATTCTCCCATATGGAGACATGTGAGTGCCTCATTTAAGACAGAGAATTTCAAATGAATCTCATACATCACACACAGTCCACATGCAACAATGAACAGATCCATTACTCTGTCAGCAGGAGCAAAACCAGCCAGGCAGCCAGGCAGGCACACACACACACACACACACACACACACACACACACACACACACACACACACACACACACACACACACACACACACACACAAACTCACATCCTTTTCCACTGTGTGAAAATCACCATATTATCATCAGCACATAAGAAATCATAGTGCCTTCCAGATGTTTGGTATGAATCAAGCAACTTGCCACAAATTACATCTTGACATTAAACAAATTAGCATTTCTTCTCTCAGGTGGTATAAATCATCAACATTCATGAACTAGAGGTGCTTCCTGAGCGATTATATTCACCAGTTGTAATAAAGGACATCGTCCGCTTTATGCTGTTTAAACTGTAGGTGAAAACAAAAGTAACAGCATGACATTCATCACATGTCTCAGCTTTTTCTGTTTCCTAAACCTGGAACGCAAGCGTGGTTTTCTCTGAGTTCAAGGAAAATTCCAGTTTATTACAACTTGCGCTTTATCATAGTTGTGGTCATTATACTGTATCTGCTATTGAGAAAAAAGTCATCTTACTAGCTTTTTCCAGAGCTTTCAAGCTAGTAAGTGTGTCCAAAGTCAGGAGAATGTTGTACTCACTAACTTTAGAGCTGAGATCAGGGAACACTGTGGCATCACTAATGAAGTCTTAGTGGGTAAAAAAACACAAGATGATCAGACAGGATGTAAACAAGCCAAAAATGTGTTTAAAGGCTTATCAGCCGTCAAAATGCTGCACAGCTCTTTATACTCTGAAACAGGATTTCACAGCTCTGGAAAGTTAACACAGCAGCATTATTTTATCTTTCGTCTTGATGATTGAGAGGCAAACAGTAGAAATATAGCCTTCACATTAAGTATTCTACCTGTATTCTTGTGCAGTGAGGGATTATTACCAACTTTTTAGGCTGTGTTCAGACCAACCTTAACCATGTATGAAAAAAAAACAGGCCCCTCATTCATTTGAATGCAGCCAGGGTGCCAACACAGATGGCTCAGGCAAAAAAATGCAAGGTGGTCTGGGAAAAAGGCTAAACTTTTTTCACAACCCAACAAGATGTCATCAGGTGCATTAGCCAATAAAATACATGTATGCAATAAGTTTACCACTTATTTTTATTCTCTGTTCCAAATAAGTTTGGCTGACCTGAGAGTTTGTTTAAAATCTGTTTAAATGTGAGATCACTCGTGATTTTTGTCCTGTCAGACATTATAGTTATGCTGTTTGCTCCAAGTACAATTTTATCAGAACTGAAATTATGTCCAAAATAAGAAAATAAGCTTGCCTTTACTATTTTCAGCTGAGGGACAGTGGTGCAAAACCTTAGTGCCCACTGCTCATACAGAGAGAACAGGAGAACTTCTGGCAGCAGGCCTGCTTCACCCTGCTCCCTTGCCATTCTGCCACCCAGAGGCATCACATATTAAATGGCAAAGGTCTGAGGTGTCTGATGTCAGGCAGTGGGTGCCCTGGTTCAGCCTGGTAATGTCAAGGGGGGACACAGGGCGGGTGCAAGGTCTTACTCGCCATTCAGCATGAGCCTCTACTCCCTGCCCCGCTTGTAGACTTCTCTGTGCAGAGTTTACATATTCTGCTTGTGTTTGTGTTGGTTTGCTCCCACAAGTCAGATGAAAATATCCACAGGTATGAATTCAAGTGTGAGTGATGAGTGTGTTTGTTGAGCGATGTGAGCAATGTATGCTGGGAGAGGACCTCCTGACCTTTTTTAACCCTAAATAGGACTAATCAGTTTAACAAAACATGAATAGATGAGGTGGATAACCAGTGGGTTTCCAGTGGAGTGGATGTTTGCTTAACCTGGTGCTTAAGATGTAGAGTAGATGGACATGAGAAGGGCAAAGGTATTGACTGCAGAGTCATTTAAACTCTGATCCTGCACACTCAACAGATACACTGCAGTGACTCTGCTGTAAGCACTTAAGAAGAGAATTTCATTAAAGAGCAATCCCAGTGTAATTCAGGTTTATGCCTATATATATATATATTTTTTTTTTTACTTTTGTGACTTCTCTTCAACTCCAGGAAGCACAGGAAAGAGGTCTTCCTGGTGCTGCTTTCAGTGCCATCATTAATTGTGAACCATCAAAAGAAAAACTTTTTAAAAGAAGTTTCACTCACTAGTTTCTTATTAACCTGCAGTTGGGCTCATTCAGCAATGACCAGAGAACCGAGACGAGATAGGATGAGGTGTCTTAATTTCCTGCTTCTCTGACATCTGTGTTTTTCCCTTCTCAGTGTTCAGTCAAACCAAAGGAAGACATTTCATCTGGTTATTATTCATACAATAAAATAAGCACATATAACTGGGCTTTTGGACAATCATAGTTTAAAATTGGCATCCTCTGATTTTTTACTGAACTTGAACTCTAACTGAACTTTACTACAATGCTCCAGCAACAAATCCTGCCTTTAAATAAGTTACATTGGATATTTAAAAAATGTAAAAGTAACAGAAGTAGAAAGGGGAAGTAACATTGTTACAGTTTTACTTCAGATTTTAGACATTAAATGCGTTTAAACATTAATGAGAGGCAAATAATCTGCACTCTGTAATTTCAGCACAAACTACAGAGACACTGGCTGTTTAGGCTCTGTCAGTGACTTTTAGTGACCACTGTATGCAGGGAAAATCAATATGACGGTGAAAGAGTAAACAAAAATGTGCATTAATATATGCGGACAATTAGAATTTCACCCATGTGTTGCATGGTGTGACAACAATGACTGAAGTTAATTAGTGTTCATGGATTTCTGCATAATGCTTTCAAAAGCACAGCTCAATCTGCTGCTGGTTAACATGGTATGTTCTTTGCAGGTTTAGTACTATGACTAGCACAATACTTACCACTGAGAATTACTTGACCTATTTAATGTGTCTTTTAGTTTTTAGTTGGTATCTTGGGTTAATTGTGGCCATGGAGCTACTACAGATTACTGTATATTTTGATAGATAATGCGCTTTTCATATAGTTTAATCAATGTTAGGATAAATGGGTGCCATAGGCCAGTGGATCAGCAGAAACTACATATTGAGAGCCTCTAAGAGGAAGGAAGTCTGTCCTACACACTACAAAAATGTGTAAAAACATGTAGGTTACTAAGAACACGCTAAACACACGTATCTAAAAACATCTCTCATTCCTTTAAAAGGAGTATGTTTTGGTGTAAATGGGTTCGATGAATGAGTCCATAGTTCTATCTAATTTGTGAGAGAAAAGAGGAAAATAGAGAGAGAAAGAAAAGTGAGACAGACGCTCCACTCCACTTAAATGGCCACAAGCATGACCTCTACATGTTGTATCTCACGCCATGTTTTACAGTCTCCCTCCTCCTCCTCCTCTTCTCTACATGTCTCTGTGGCTGTCTATCCCACCCCTGCTACATTTCACTGCTTGGACTCCCACTGAATGGAAAACAGCTGGGTTGGGGACTGCCCAGAGCACATTATGCCCAATTCTTCAATGAATTCCCATCTACCTCTCCCCTCTCCTCCTCTGTCCAGTGTGCTCCCTTGCTCCCTGTCCTCATTTAAGGTGGGGCCGTGCAGCTGAAACAAAAGAAAAACAGCCTCTATGAGAACATGTTTCTCACCCACATATGGTACTCTCTCCCTTTCCTCCTTTCTGTGAATTTGTTTCTCAACATTACTCCCTGGTGATACTCTGGTGTTATGGCTAGTTCTGCTTTTGACAAGTTGAAAAATGTGGATGCAGCTGAGTTGTACAGCCAATATGCATATAGTAAAGTAATGTGTCAGAGTTATTACTTTGCCCTGATGTCCAACCTAGTTCACCTGCTGTGGTAGAAGGGGCCGGTGTGAATACAAAAAGAGCCATAAAAAACTGTGCTTGGATTTCTAAGAACAATAGAACTTCAACAGCACTGTAGAAAAGTGTTTTTACTAGTTTTGTCAATACATGTGACATTCCAAACGCACATTAATAAAAAGCATTAATTCTTTAGCACATATACAGTATGTAAACACTTTTTGGATCTTTTCTGCAAAACTGTCAATATTGCTTGTCTTCAACACATCCACACAACACGTTCAAATAAGGCAATGTAACTTTTGTGTAAATAACAAATAGTCTTCTAATAAGTCTTCCTTTTACAAATAAAAAGTTTAAAGTTGATTCATTTCTTCTTTTGGCAACTTAGGGCCAGTTTAATAAGCTGAAAACATAATATTGACAAATTATCACTGTATACAGTTGACTATTTACACATCCAGCAGATATGAAGAAACATACCCTATCTGGCATTTGGTGCTGGACAGTGGGTTAATGAAAGTTTTTATTTTATTTTATTTGCATCAGTTTGCATCATGTTAAAATTATCTGTAACACTGTGGGGAACTGCTAATGTTGTTGTTAATCAGTGTCATGAGAAATGTAATGGGTTTTGCGGCTATAGCCTTACTTGACCTAGTAGGACCAGTAGCTTATGGTGGCTAATCTTAGCTAACGTTAGCAAACTTTACAACGATGCTGCTGTGTTTTACTTTTTTCAGATTTTATGAATCATCACTACTTGTGTTAATTAAACATTTTTTTTTTCATCATCACAAACATTGATGTCTTTAAAGCAAGTGACTCAAAAGAATCTTGGGAAATTACGGGAAAGTCAGTGTTTCATCATCCAGTCAGTGAGACATCTGTCCACAATTAGTCTCACTTTAAATAGAAACTTTATAATACCAAAGAGTAAAGGTCACATTAATATAATGTGTGACAGCTTCTGACTGGAGGTTCTACCTTTTGAAGAATTGTTAAATTATATATGAGACTGACTTATACAATATTTAATTGGATAATAAACTGGTCGAAATGGGGTCAACTGCAATGCTTAAACATGCTGACTTAATATTGTTGTGAATGATTAGAATGCATAGCGTGGTGCTAGGTGATTTGGCTGTGGCACAAAGATGAAATCAGATTTTAAGAGACCTGAAGACAGTGTGAGAAGCAGAGCAGGATCAAGAGAAGTACAAGGAGGAAGTATTGCTTTAGCTACTGAGAGGGCTCGTGTCACAAATTGGGTGTATATTGTGGGCAATGTGTGAGTTTGTGTGTCTATGCCAGTGCAATTTCCTGCCTGCAGATTGACTAACAAATGGGCACCTGCCCTGACAAATCCACCCATCCTGTTTCTTTCACACAATATATACGCTCTTTCTTCAGCTGCTCATACTTTATCAGGCAAGAAGCATGCAAATAAAACAATGAAGAAACATACATAGAAACATGCACAAACAGCACAGCGTTTTGTGCATCAGAATACCAAAACACCTATAAGATAATAGATAGTATGAGCTAAACTTTCCACAAACTGTTTCATACCAGTCCACATGGTGATAACAGAAACTGGCATGAGAGGTTCATTAATTTGTCATTCACAGATGCTGGAAGCAACAGAGAGAAGCACACACAGTAAACCAAACAGGGACTTTACATTATAAATTTTGCACATCCAGCACAGAGGAGTGCAGCGGCCAGACAAGCCTGGACAAAGTTGCTTGGCCTTGGGGGAGAGGGGCTGACGGCCAGCCTGGCTGGGTGACACACACATTGAAATACAGGCAGCCTAAACATTAGAGGTAATAATGCGATCTTTATCTATCAGAGGAAAGGTACAGAGAGCCTTTATGCTGCAGGCCTGGAGGGGAAAATGTTTTAACAAACTAATGAACTGGCATGCAAACAACTTCAGTTCAGAAGGTGATCTACAAAGTGTGTTTTACTGTAAGAGACACATAGGCTCTGTATAAGTTATGTGACCTTTAATTTAATGAGAGTGACTTCATGTGAAAGCGTTGGCAGTGAGATGTGTGCGTATGACACAAACTGTGAAGGTGAGACTGCCGGATCTGTTGCTGGAAATTTGACGCTTTTGTGTTTAGTGACGCGCTCTCAGGCAAAAATCTATCTTGTTTGTGTGCGTGTGTGTGTGCGTATTTCTCTATGTCACAGAACAGCGAAAGTCACTGAGCTGTTAAAAACAGGGTGTCCATTACCTTCTCAGAGTGGAGTTACACACTTAAAAGCAGTCCATTAGAATTCTGTTCAGTTTGACAAGGGTAATAAATTACCAAGAGCTTCATTACTTTCACTTTGTGTGACTGTGTGTGTGTGTGTGTGTGTGTGCCCACGTGCATGTGTGTGTTTGTGCACAGTCAATGGGTGTAGATACCAGAACTCTAAAGGTGAGAAGAAAGCAAGGGTGCAGTTCCTGTATGATTTGTATCACTCTGTCTCTCTCTTAGTAGGCATCTGCCTATTTTCAATTAATTTATGTGTACAACATGAAATTGCCCAAAAGTCTTATTTTTTGCTTAACCCTCAAAACAAGCAACAAATAGAAGGAAGCTGTAGCTCCAAAGGTACATCAGGTGGTAGAGTGGGTTGTCCATTAATTGTCAAGTTGCTGGTTTAATCCCTGGCTCCTTCTGTCCACATGTCAGTAATCCTGTGAAAAAAAGTGTCTGCCATCTAAATAATGATGATGCTGTTTCCACATACTCAAACGGCATTACACAGAGTAAAAAATTGCAAAAAGTACATTATTGGAAGAGTGAGTGTATGTTGTAAATGCAAATGTGGCACAGAGAGGTCACCCGTCTGTTTGGGAGGTTCAGAAGACATGTGTGTGTCATCCAGCTGTAGATTAAAACCCCATTAGCCTCAGTGACTGGTCTGCTGTTTAGACTGAGTGTAAACACAGAGAGAGGGATGGTCCAACGTCTTCTGTCTCCATCTTCAACTTCCTGATAACACTTGCAAAAACACACATGCACACCTACACACATGCAGACACACAACAACATGTCTGGACAAGCAGGCTTCACTATACCATGCATGTGTGTGTGTGTGTGTACTGAGCTCTGCTGTCTCCTGTGAGAACGCTCTGTTGATTGCTCTCATGCCCTCCACTGGCATCATCCTTGCTTCCTGTACCAGCTGCAGCTTGTCTCCCCTCCTTCCTTTCTTTTTTTCTCTCTCTCGATTGCTCTCTTCATGCAATTTGGGTTCTTCTTTCATTACCACGATCACATTAAATAAAAGTGTTTCTCAGCTGAGTCATGAGCAAAATGCTCTTATCAGCTATGTATGTTGTTAGTGGTATTAAGTGGAAAAATTTGGTCAGTAAGTGAAACTAAAATGCAACTGGTTTCTATGTATGGCAAAGTTGATAAATGCATATTATGAATCAATGAAGGCATGTTGATGTTCAGTGAAGATTGACGACATAATGAATGTAAAAGCAAATTTTGATCATGCTTTGAAATAAAACAGTGAAATATGAAATTCCCAACACAAATTAAAAGGAAGCTAACAACTACTAAACCCAGTAAAGTGCTCCACCATGAACCTGCAGAACAACTTAATTGCTCGCATAAATGTATATATTTATAGATTCTACAAGTCTCTGCAGGAGGGATTAAACACCAGTTTTTCCAGATAATATCCTTATTTGGTGTATTAATGATGGCAGTAGAGTGCTAGAGTGTCTGGTGCCCATAGGTGTTTCACTGGGTTGAGATGTAGTGACTGTTAAGGTCACAGCACATAATTCACATATTTTCCATTCTCATCAGACCCTGGAGTGACTCCTCATTCCCTGTATAGAAATATTTGCATTTAGTATGTTTCTCTACTCATTTATCCAGATTATTCCTTTTAAAGAATCATAACAGGACTATTTCTTGGCCGTAAATGTCCATTTTTATACTTTGGCTAAACAAATGAGACGTAATATTTTAATTAGTGAGTTTTAGATGCCCTGGTATAGGCAGATATTGTTGACTTTAGACAGAACCAGGCTAGTGGTGTCCCCGTGTTTCCAGTCTTTATGCTAAGCTAAAGTAACCATCAAGCTTTATTTTTAATGGACTTAAATGAGTGGTATCAGCATTAGAGGTTGACGTTTTTTCCTGTGGATCACAGGATTCCTGGAGGATGGCAATTTCAAAATTCATCACAGTACTGGGACAGGGGAAAAAGTCAGCGGGAGCAGGCTGGACGTGAGTCTTAGGTCCGGTTTTCTATATATAAACATGCATTTCTAATATGAATAAAACATAGGACAGTAGTATTTTTGTGTAACTCAATAAGAAAAGGAATAAACATATTTCCCACAATGTTGGCCTATTCCTTTAATTTGTGGCCTGTCTTTACATGGAATGGCAGAATCAAAGGCACCAAATCTGAATAGGTATGAACCACATCTCTCTCTCTGTGTTGAAACGACTGCTTTGGAATGTCACAGTCAGACTTGTACATGGACTCCACAGCGAGCGAGTGCACATCTTCAGCCAGTTCTGCCCCAGTTTACTGGCAACGGCCCCATTTGTCTGTGCTAAAAGTCACGTCGCGAGGAGAGAGAGAAGCCTAGAGAAGCGGGGTAGGAAGGAGGAGGGGGTGTAGGGGGCACAAGGAGCAGGACACAGGAAATGGAGAAAGATGAAGAGCCGGGAGACAATGTGATGCACAGGGGTGCTGAACCGGAGGGGAGGAGAGGGAGGGGGAGGGAGGAAAGGCAAGCAGCGGAGAGAGAGGAGGCAGATTAGGAATGTTGGAAGAGGAGGAGGCAAGAGCAAAAGACGGAGAGCACAGGGTGTGTGCATCTGGCACTAGGAGGCAGGGGAAGATAGCGTGGGCCAGGCTGGCCGGACGTGTGTGTTTGTGTTTGATTGAAGAGGGATGTGAGACAGAGACCCCTTACTGGCTCAGTTTTGCTGGAATGCTGCCACGTAGAGATGGACACTGACACACATGCTTTAGACACACATACACATGCACACATTTGTACGGCGAGTGTAGAACATGGTGAAAGAGGAAGTGACTGGAGAGTATAAGATGAGAGAGAATGAGAGATGGAAAAGGATGGTTAAAGAGGAGGGCATCCTTAAAAAAACAAAAAATTCACAAGCAGTGGCGTGCTGTGGGTGCAAACGAATGCTGTACAAACATACAGAACTTTATTTTTAATTCAAGGGGACATCCTGAAGTCTCCAAAGATAGCAAATATATGGGTTTTATATTGGGTTTGAATATTTCATGTAGTCTACACCACATAAGGATCTGGAACAAGCCAAAACGGAATAAATGTGTGATACTGTCAGATCATAAGAGGATTTTAACAAACCTTAAGCTATAGTTCAACTTTTGGGGAATTATTCACTTTTGTGCAGAAAGTTAGATGAAGGATTGATACCACCCTCATGTCTGTACAGCAAACACGACGCTGATTAGTTTAGCTTAGCATGAAGGCTGAAAACAGGGGGAAATAGCTAGCCTGGGTCTGTCAAAAGATTACTAAGTCTGTCTATACCAACACCTGTTATGCTCATTGATTATGTATGCTGTTAGTTTGAACTGTATAAACACCAAAGTGTAAAAACGTCCATGTGGGGGTGGGGTGGGTTAGGAAGTAAGTATGCAAGATCGCAAATAAGCCTAGTAATACTTTTAAGGGGAAACCCAGCACAAACTGTATGTTAAGTGGTTGCAAAATCAGCTGAGACGAGAGATAAACAGAAGTGGGCGAAGGGGAGGAGAAAGGAGGAAAGAGAGGATGAACTAATGAGCTGCCAGCAAGGCTTCCTCACAAACCCTGATGATAACAACCATCTGTTTTTACCAAGACACTCCAGGAAAATGACATGTTTCAAGGTTGCAGCCGCACACCAAAACAGGATGAACCTTAGATCACCCCATCAACTCCTGTTTGTGTGCTACTGTAGACAACCATGCCCTTACAGAGTGGCAGCAGGAAGATGACACACAGATAGGCACATAAAGCTGACGAATTGAATAGTCAGAGTTTACATAACCTGATGAGTTAATAGGTCAGTCAGAGTTGGACAAGACTGATGTAAACGTGTCTGCTCACAGGCAGCGATATCCTGTTCACAAATGCTGTACGCTCGGCTCTAATGGCATATTTCTGCGCCCATAACGTCAGTCAGGGCCCACTGTCTTAGAATTCCTTCGCCCCAAAGAGTCACTTCCTGTCCACCTATGCAGTGTCCCCATCGCCACGGAAACGACATTGCAAAGTGAGTACATGAGGCTCTTAATATTCTGCTGTTCCTTATGGGACTCCAGAGGCCAGATGGAGTCCAAGCACATACACATACACACAC
Organism: Micropterus salmoides; assembly: GCF_014851395.1. Taxonomy (NCBI): domain Eukaryota; kingdom Metazoa; phylum Chordata; class Actinopteri; order Centrarchiformes; family Centrarchidae; genus Micropterus; species Micropterus salmoides. The sequence goes on from NW_024042261.1 coordinate 28,390,597, forward strand.
CTAAATAGGGAGAGGTAGCACATCTAATAATGGCACAGTGTGTGTATGTGTGTGTGTGTGTGTTGGGTGGAGGGAGGATGGGGGAGGGACATAGGGGGTCCATTGTTTCAGACTGGAAGGCAGAAGTGTTGGGAGGGGGCGAGAGAAAGTCAAGGAGAAGCTAAATTTAGAGCACCTCTGCTCAAGTATTCCAAATATTCTTACGTGTATTTGGATGCTCACGTATACAGTTTGTTACTTCATCCATTTCCATGAATTACATCATTATGCAGCTACGATTTGAACACTTTTCTTTTGATAAATTCATACTTTACCTGCAGACTGACACTGCCACAGATTTTTTTACATCCCCAATTACAAAAAGATACTTCAGTGCTTATTTGTGCTAATTTTTATAAATACAAACAGACTTGTTTACTGCTAAATTTACATGTCAGCTGACAGTAGAATTGATGATAGTTATGGTCCAGATAAGAACCTCAGATGAGAAGATGACATGGGGTTAAATCTTAATGCGCGTGTTTTGGGTCATTTCCTGCTGCATATACATCCCTGACCTGCTGGTGCAGACCTGGCCACACAGAGACAAACATACACACACACACACACACATGCACACACACACGTCAAGCGCTGACCTACACTTCCTGTCAGACAGCGACACCCCCTTGGAGAGAGATCGTGATCTGTCTCCACTACGTCCCATGCAGAATTGTCTCATCCACTTCTGTCCACCTCATTGTTCTTTTCACACTTGAACATGATCACTAGGGACATTGGCTGAATGGACGGCAGCCTCCCAAACAGGTGCGCCGTATACACTGACAAAAACTAGTAAAACTATTTAAAAAATGAAAGTCTGGAGACCTGCTTCTTGAAAACTTAATAATGTCTATTGAAAATATAAATAAAACGGGTTGTGACAGTGTCAGTGATTATGGAGATTAAAGATTCTTATTGTCCATTAATGCAGACAACAGTGGAAATTTGTCTTTTGCTGGTGCATGGCAAACACAGAGATACAATACAATATATGTATAAGCATCAAAGTGCACACAAAAAGACAACACAATATATGTGGTAAAATATAATACCACTTGAGTTTGTCATCCATGAAGGCCCTCCCAGGTTCACCCCTCCTCCCTCCCAATCCCCCTCCACCATGTAAAGTAGTAGTAACAAAGATGATAATAATAATAATAATAATAATAATAATAATAACATTCATGCATTTAAACATAGCATATAGGATCCCTACGAGGGACTCCCGGGGACACCCTTTCTTTTAAACAAGAAACTGAAGTCTTGCTCGGAAATCTCATGAGAAATGAGTTGCAGTCAATGCCAGTGGAAATGATGAAGAGGAGTTTGTTGTGTACATAGAGAAACTTGCTGGCAAGACTTCATTTCCTAAGGTTACTCCAACACAACAGACTCCTGAACCAACTCTGACTCATGTTTCCACCACTTTCTGCCATGTTCAGCAGGACTGTAGCTGTGATGTATTTATTGTTTGCGCATAATGTATGGGTGTGTTTGTCTATGTGTGCATCTGGTTTACCCATCAGAGTTCCAGCATCATGTCCCTGACCTGGTGAGGGGCACAGCATGGTTTAACTACGTGTGAAATATGTTTCCGCCCATTGCTTGAGTCTGATGTCACTAGTGGAGGGTGGGGTGGGGGGGGTGGAAGCATCACAACCTGAGTCAATGCTGAGTGCATCTGCGGGTCATCCTGGAGGGAGACAGTGTACATATAATGGTTGGGGAGCTCTGTGAACAGATCTTTAACAGGGTTTTAATGACATGCTGCAAATGGCGCATGATCCAGAACACAACAGAGACTTTTTTTGATCAAATACCCCCTGCGTGGATTGTCATACATTGCTCAGCTGGTAAAATCAACATTCTGTATTGTAAATTAACCTTGTGCCCCTCAGGCTCTCTCATTTCTACCTATAACACATGCATCTCCTCATCTCATTGCGGTCAAAGGGCCACATGCTGCAGTCTGTGATTACAACCGAGTGTTTACAGTCCTCTCATATTAACACTTGTGTTAAACAGCATGGGGTACCATCCTATACCAGGTTTTTTAAAATTGAAAATGCACACAATCGTGTTTTGGGTTGATACCACCAGCTTTATGGCACCTTTCAAGCTATCTGCACATCTGTGGCGGAGCATGTAGAAATGAAATGGAGGCGAGATGCCATTTCTTACATTCACACATTATTTTATTGCTTTTATTGGACAGAACATGGCGCTGTAAAGACAAAAGAAGGAGACAGACAAAAGGGAAAAGTTCAAAGTTATGTAAACCAAGAAATCAGGACTTCAGGGGAGCAGGACAACATTGATTATGCTTTAATTTCAGGCATTAGTCATATATGCATAATACATATTGTTTGAGAAGTGTGTTACATTCTTTCAGTATTGCTATGTTTCTGCCTTTCCATTTCTTCATTTTACTGTTGCTCAGTTTATCAACTGCCAATGCACAATTTCGCAATACACAGGTAATTTAGGAATGGCACTATATGTTTGAGATTGCACAAGTCTGCATCTGCATCTTTGTGTGTTTGTGTGCGCGCTCTAGTGTGCATGTGTAAGGGTGTGAGTGTGTTCTGGGTGTGTTCATGTACATGTGTGTAATGAGAACCAAATGGCAGGGTGTGTGAGTGCATGGTTTCTCTCCCCCATCTCTAATCAGACAGCCCCCAGGAGTATGGTGTGAGTGCAGACTCTGGGCTTAGAGTGCTGAGCTGCTACATAAATCAGCTCTGCCCATAGAGAAGCCTGGATACATGCTGACTCCACTAACCTGCCGACTGAACTATCAAATGTTGTTTTGTTTTGGTCACTTCTTGACGGGCTTCATTGTAATTTGAGTGTTCAGTAACAGTTAAAGGTGTGAAAATAGGTGTGGAGCCGCAGAAATAATGAATTCGGATATATTTAATGACTGACCACACTGGGGCCTGATGTGGTCTTGGTAGGTGGTCTTTAATTACAAGGCCAGGTACTGTCCAAAGATGAATAATTTATGCTATATGCTTGCTTTCTCGCATTTCTTTACGGGTTATGTCAATCCATCTTTCCTGTTCTCTATCTCCTCTCTTCTCTCTGCAACTTTGCATCTCCCTCCTTTTCTCCATCCCTTCCTTCTCCAATCTCTCTGTTTCAATCCTCATTCCCCGCAGGAGGTGGCCTCTCCCAGTCCTCCATGTCTCCCTCTCCTCCCTTTCTTTCTCTTTCACATCTGGTCAGGCAGCTGTGGCTGGCCAGGGTTCAGTGGGGTGGGAAGGTGTGGAGGGAAGAAGAGGAGAAGGAGGAGGGTAGTGGTAGTGGTGGTTGAGTTTTGAGGAGGCTATCAATCACAAAGCCCAGGGCACAGTAAAAGAAAAAAAAGGTTTGAACCAAACCTCTTCAGTTTCTCTCAGTCTATCTATCACACTGTCTCCCGGTGCACTATTAAACTCTATTAAAGAGAGCAGCAGTGCAGGGAGAAGGGGGGTAAGGATGGCTGGGGGTTTAGGGAGAAGCAGGGGAAGAAGGGGGAGGATGGTGAGGGCAAAAATTTCAATATCTGATTTCCACATCTTAAATACATTAATTTATGTTTCCCTGGGGCTCTTTAAAACTAGGGAGAAAGGAGAGGAAGGGATGGGAGGAGCGAGAGGAAAATGGTTGAGGGTACTTATGACATTTTCATTGTGGAATCTCGTTTCTATTGTTTCTGTGGTCAACATATTGCCCAAAGATTCCACATGCCATCATGGCCACACAGGCTCCGAGCTGCTAAACGGTCACAGATGGTATTACACACTTTGTGCAGATGCAGATGACTTGATTCCTGTCAGACTTTTTCTGCAATATGCCAATGTCAGCAAATGATTTACAGTTCATGAGTGCGTCATTGTGTTCCACATTCCAGGATGTCATCTCTGCTGCCTTTATGCCAGCTAGCCCTTCTTTGCCAATCTCCACCCTGTTGTACCAGTTCCTCTGCACTCCAGCTGACGTTCATGACCTCTCAGAGTTCACGTTGGGACAAGAGCCTTCCTGAGGGAGAGTGAACTCTTCGCTGTGCTCTCACGTGACTCTGAGCATATGGTAAGTCACCCCAAGAGTGGAAAAAGCTCCACTTTCAGTTGCTTGCAGTTCCTTCCAACTTATTTTATGGCCAGTTTCAGAGCATGAGGAGCCAAACAAACAGAAAGGGATACATGGTTGGAGTGAGGGGCAGAAACAGAGACACAGAGAAGGGCCTACAGTATTCAGCAAGTTTGTGTAGGAAGAGAGGGATGGGAGGGATCCAGTAGGATTTCAGTGGAGTGTGCAGGTGTGTTTGCTTGTGAGGTCCCTACTGGTGTGTATTATGTTTTCTGAAAGTGTGCATCCATGTGTCCCTGTGTGTATATGTGTGTGTGGTGCTGTGGTACTTGGGAAGGTGAACTCAGGCTCTTCTCGGTACAGGAAGCCCCTGATTAGTGCTAACGAGAATTGCAGACCATATTAATGCAACCACACACCTCTCCCTCCCTCCCTTCCTCGTCCTATTCTCTCTCTCTCCTGCCATCTGCACTCTATAGTCTCTGCCAGACATCATAAACCCACTGCAGAGCCCTGAGACACACACCAGAGCACTGAGGGGGGCAGGCCAGTGGCTGCCACACACTCAGCCCCCTCTTGCACATTCAACCCCACAGTAACACGTCTCAAACAAACACATGTGGTGGAACATACATAGTCGGACACTGGAGAACTCCTACACCATAGTTCATTGCACAAACATTTACACACCTAAACAAACAAGTACAGTGAAAAAGTGAAACATTACACAGGCACAAACATTCACAACTACACCGAAATACACATTTTTTTCAGCTTCCAGCTAACTTAATTTGCATAGAAAAGAATCTGAGCTGGAGATCAAAGATAACGAGAGCACAAGGATGGAGAGATGGAGAGGCGATGGAAAAAAGGTCTGCTGGTGTGCATGTCTTATTAAATGTTCCTGCAGATGGACAGACTGGGCGTTTTCACATTGAGACATGGATACCCTCTCCTCTATTCTCTTGACTCCCACCCACACATTGACATGTGTTTCACATTCAAAGCAGAGATGTGCAAACCAACGGCCAACCACTCAGTGTGACTGGCAGCCCGATCTCTCACACTTGCACTCTGTAGTCATAGAAATTAACTTACAGAACAATATTATGTGTGTGTGTGTGTGTGTGTGTGTGTGTGTGTGTGTGTGTGTGTGTGTTTGTGTGCTTTTTGAGCTCTGTGAGTTTGAGTTCTTTAGATCGACCTTCATTGATGCAAACTAGTTGGAAATGATGAAATCAGAAATCACTTTGCAGATACAAATTGTTTTGTTGAGTTCAGTTCAAAGATTTGTATACAATGACTGTGTAGTTCATTTGTTTTACCCTAACCGATTGCATCACCTTTCAAACACACATCAGTATGACCACCACCAAACGATCACATCATTATTCACAACACTGTGACATAAAGTGTTTCATCACTTCAGCATTGAGTTCAGTCTGCTGCTGATTTGAATTGTTTTGTTCAGTTCAGTGTAACTAAGAACTGAATATAAATAGCAACCAGTTATTGCATTGTCTTTGGCATTCATGGTATGTTCGGTAGCTTTTAACTAGTAGGGAAACATATTACATATCATAGCTGAACACTGAACAAAATACAGACTGAGTCAGTGAAACTGATGATTCAGTATTCTCAGTTTATCAGGAGGTTTCAGCATAAAACTATTTGTTTGTTTCTAATGTCAATATAGATTTAGGTTAAAACAGGGCAAAAAGTGAATGAAAATGGTGTACCCAAAATCTTATATTTGTATAATCTCAAAATTCGCTGCAGTGACCTCCAATCTGACACACGAATATCGTGAGCTGGTTGGACAATACTGGAAATCCAATTGTATCTCTAAATACATAAATGATGCCAAAAATGAACAGAGTAACCCAATCCAATTAGTTTGTGGGCCTCTTAGTGGTCATAGGCTCCAAACAGGTGCTTAGTTCACTTGGGGGATCGATTCTGTCCTAAGAAAGAAAAGGGCAAACTCCTCATGTCTGTGCAAATGTACTGTATATGTGTGTCTTCATGTAAGCAAGCAGGGGGTCTGTTTGATCACATTCAACGGAGATGGTGAGGTCAGAGTGAGCGGATGAGGAGCAGACAAACACACACAAACATAAATACACACACAGACAAAAGAGAGAGTTAGATAAAGGGGAGACTGCATGAGGAAACACATGGCATTATGTCTGTGAGTCAGAGAGTCAGGTAGTGTCTGTGAACATAAATGTATGGACAAGAGTGGGTCGAAGAAATGGTAGCGGGCTTGAGACAATGGCAGAGAAAGAGGGGTCGGCGGATGGGTGGGTGGGATTGGGGGGTCTCTCTCTGTCTAGTTTACCCAGCTGGAGGACCAAGAGCCCCAGACAGAGCCCTGATGTCACCTACTGTACCCTACCCTCCCAACTCCCATATTTCCTGTCCTTGCTGGAGTGATGTCACGGGCCAGCTGGGGATGTCAGCCCCCCCATCCCCTCCATCTATCTCCTCTCTCCCCTCTCTCCCCTCTCTCAACTCAGCTTCAATCACTGGTGCCCCACTGTGACCCTGGACAGTCAATGGAGCACGTACCAAACACAGACAGAAAGGCAATTACGCACCACTCAACACACACGGTGCTGATCACACATATGAACACAACTCTATTATGCTGCAAATATAAATAATTTCAATTATGTAATATATTCAAAGCAAGTAAAGTAAAAGCTAATAAATACAACGACATAACCAACTGTGTGATCCCGCAACAGTGTAATTGGTTTATTGTTTTATATAATTCTCTTGTTTCCACACTGTTGATATTAAAAGGAAAAAAAAAGGGAAATAACCCAATCCTGAGGAGAACAGCTAGCAAACACTGTAACACGATTCGAGGCATTGCACCGGATACAGTGACCTCACCAACCGTTGGAACTGGAAACTCTGCACCTCAAAGTGAACAACTGATTTAAACCAGTCATGACTGCTGATTTGATTATGATTGCTCACAATAACAGGTGTAGAGCAAGTGAACCAAGGTGGGAAAGTGAAGCTGTGTCTGCTTAAATCAGTTATCGCCACTTATAACTCCATTTTGGCTCATAAACCGCTGATTTACTTATGAGTCTTTTGTTTAAAAACTCAGATTTCTGGCCAGATAACCAGAGCTGGATTATGAACATCATTCAATACTGTCTTAAAAGCTGCATCACTACTGGGAGGAAGTAAGTGACAGATTTATGGCCACATGTGACCATAAAGAGCTCTCAAGCATGTTGAACCTCTTTCAGCCACTTCAAACTAATGAAATGTCAGTGAGTTCCTGTTAAAGAAAAAAAAGAGATATTCTATATAACTGTAGTGTTTGTTGTAACCTTATATTGATAGGAGGTAAAATTTCCATAGCATGTGTTCTATGTCTGCACTCAGCGTGGAGAATTATTAGAGCTGACAGGTTTTGAGAACTCTTTAGTGTGGAGTGGCAGTGAGCAGCTGACACTCCCTCAGCGTTGATGTTTGACCTGTAGACATTCACTTACGTAACACACCTTACAAACAAAAAAGGCCTGCTTACGTCTTTTAAAGAATTTACATACCAAAGTACACTTTCAAAACCATTTAACATCTTGGATTGGATAACTATGGAATCCCTGAGAGGAAAGTGAGTAAATAATTTCCGAGCCAAAACTATTCACAGATTTTTTTTTTTCATCTAGCAAAACTTTTTTTAAGCCTGTTTCACAGATTTTAAATTTAAAATTAGATTTAAATTTAGATTTCAATAGTTTCAGCACAGGGGAGGAAACATTTTAGTTCAGATGTCTCACACACACCTGTCAGGGCTGCTGTAGATAACCTCAAACTGATAAACCAATAAATCAGATCCTGTTCTAAAACTTCGAGGATGATTATAAGGTCTATGTGCATGTATAATTTCCTAAATAATAAACTAATTTCATCTTTAATTCTTAAATCATTAGAAATTCTGTAATAATCAAAACAAGAAAAAGAACAACTGTTTCCAAAATCAAGAATGAACAGTCTCAGAGACTGACAGAAAAACCATCCTTAAAAGTGCTCAGAAAAATTCAAATTTAAACATCTACAGCTGGGAAAACTCCATCTGCTGAGGAAGACTGTGTTTTATGATTGGAAGCTCCACAAGTGCTACTAATGAAAATTTCGTCTAAAAAATCAAACAACTTTGATATAGAGACTGACATTAACAAGATATTAAAACTATAAGTGAAGTTACACACAATAGACAACACCCAAAAATGTTTTTTAAAAAATAGGGGAAAAAACCCGTCTCATTATAAAATAATATTTTGAATAAAGGTAGATCACTATCACTCCACTGGTATGAGAACAATATCATTTATTCATAAAGTCTCAAGCAGTTTAATGTGGGTAGAAAGTGAGTTAAATCATTTGGTCACAGAAGACCAAAACATTGATTTTAAAACTTGGTATGAGACTAAATGACTGTGATGATGGAGAAAAAAATTCCCATGTGATGTAAAACCAAAAGTGAATGTAGGTCAAGGTCATTGGCTGAATCATTTCTTTTGTCATTTTTTAATATCCTACAAATCGAGACCAGGATGTTATTATTATATCTAATGTGGACAGAAACATGCCATTAGAAATTGTTCAGTCTTGTCCATTCCTGCCTCTCACTGCATTCAAAAGCCATTCAAAAATCCCATTAGAGGAAATTTTCCTTCATTCATTCTCATCTCATTTACAGTAAAACACCTACAACTGTGTTTCTTTCACTTGTTGTGAGAGAGAGTGAGAGACAGAGAGAGAGAGAGATCCATGCTCCACACAACCCCACACACATTGTGTTACGTGCAGGCCGACAGGACCCCCCTTGTGGAAATTGAACACCACAATCTTCCTCCCTTTAGGCATCCCCTCTCCCCTGCCCTGAACCCACCCTGTCCCCTGCTGGCCACTGTCCTTAACCAAACACACAACACACAAACACATGCATGAACAACACACACACACACACACACACACACATGCACACAGTACCAGACTTTCTCACACACCCACACACACTGTACAAACACTCTGAACTTTAATATCGGATAATATTACAGTGATGCACATGCGCGTGCGACATGCACACACACACACACACACACACACACACACACACACACACACTAACACACAACGGTCTCTCTGAAAACACACACATCCTTTCACTTTCTTTGATGAATGAGGAAATGCTCGAACAAACACATAAACAAAACCTCCATCCCAAACCCCATTACATCTGTATGCTTTTCCTAGAGCTTCAGTTGAGTCTTTCAGGACCTGACGTATCTAGCAGCTCCGCCTTCCTTTCTATCCTCTCTTTCTCTCTCCCAGCTCAGACCCTACCTGATTGTCTGCTTGTTTTCCCTGGCGGCTCCCAGCTTCCGTTCCCAGGCTGGGAGGTGGGAGGTGGGAGCGCAGTCTACAACACATACTTTCCACCCCTGAAGGCCGCGGCCAGCGGCGGTTCCTCCTGTCCACAGGCCCTAGAGGAAGCACTTAAGGTCTGCTGCTGCCCAACAGCTCTAAACTATACTCTTCTGGCTCAGAAGGAGTGAAGAGATCGGATAAGTGCATAAGAAATGGATAAGAAAAGTGCATAAGAATGTGGAGTGTGAGGATGCAGAATGACACACCCAACAAGAAAGCTCTGCTAAAAGTCAGTCTGAAAATGCCTTACATTTTAATATGGTTGGAGAAAACCACTAACATTAGCTAATTAACACTAAATGCACAGCTGAGGTTGATGGGAATGTCAGGATACCAAATATATCATGAGGATATATAATCTGGGAACCATGAATGTCTGTACAATTTTGTTTGTCAATCCAATATCAATATCAAGAAGATATTGGTATGGTTAAGCGAAAGAAAAAGTCAGAGAATCACCAAAATCATTAGGATTAATCCTCATGTCACCATGAATATCTGTACCAAATATCATGGCAAACCAGAGACCCAGCTACAGCCTTACAAAGACCTACAGTCTCATCAGATATTAGCTGCACTAGCGGACTGAACTTCGGGAGCACTGGGAGATTTCCCAGCGGTCCAAGGGCCCTCTTGGCCTGCCATTAATTGTCAACTAGACCAGCAGCAGCGATGATATAGCCATTTTTTATAATATAGCAAGTAGGAGATCCGCGCATCATGCTTTTCTTATTGCCTTTTCAGACGGGGAATGACACGCCGGCTGCTTGGATCAGCGGGGTTGCACTGCGTTACTCATGTGAACACACAGGCAGACAAGTGATTATTTTTGTGCGGTTTGCTTTATGGACATAAGTGAGTGAACATTGTAATCAATAAATATTTTTGATAAGGAGTTCTTTTTGGACTTACTTCCTCTTACTTTCATTGCTGTAGCTTAATTTCATATTCAGTGAACATGTGTGAAGTTTTCTTTATACTTTTGATATGATTGACTATTGAATATAAAGATAATCATTTGAACATTTGAGCAAACTCTCTATATCTCTATCTCATTTTCTTTTTTAAAGTGTAGGCTAATTGTTTTTTGTGTTTAGCTTTGTACATTTGCATGTGCTATGGTTGGTGTATTTCTAGAGAGTTTTTGAGGGTGCACCCATAGCCATAGCAAACCTTGATAACTCAGTGTTCAGAAATGCTACTTTTCAGTCAGTCCCAGTTTTTATTTTGTAATGTGGATGGATGTGTTCCAAATCTATACCTAGTTTTGTAGCTGTTACATCAACAGATTGGGTTAGTCTACAACATTAGTGGTCTGGTGGTTTGCGTGAACAGGGTCGCCTGAGATGGAGTCAAATTCCTGGCCTGAATTTTTGTGCCAGTCCATCCCTGGTTAGCTGTAATGAACAGTTTTGTTTTTTGTTGACCAAAACAGAAGGAAGAAGAGATTTCTCTTCTTTTCCTATTCATGGCATTTCAGCATGGCCAAAGAACTTGGACACAAATTTTAGCCTGTGGACATAGTTGGAGAGATTCAGTAGGCCAGAAACATTCAAATATTTAGTGACAGAGGAGTAAAGGGACTAATGCAAGAGTAGCAGAGAGGAAAGACATGACATCGGTGTGACAGGGAACAATTTTGTCATAGGTTTGCTGGAGCTAACAGGTTTCTTTCTTCAGCTTTAATGGTGCACTTGCAGGTTTACATTCTCCACCTTTTCCCAGTGGGACTTCCTGCTTCTATAGAGACTCTTCTCAGAGTTAACATGGCCCCTGTGATTAGTACAAATGACTGTCATTATGCGGTAATGCTGTAATTACATGACCTAAAGTGTTGCCTTGCTGTAGTTGGCTGTATCTTCTATCACTGTAAGTGCACAGCCAACAGTCTGTGAAACTTGTTACTCATTTGTAAAGAGACACCCCTCACACCTCAGTTGTTTACCTCTCGGCTTTTGTTTTTGATTTAATTAGTTTTTTCTGTGCTTGGGGCTGATCCACTGTTGAGTGTTTGATGTAGTCAGACATGGAGGTGAACCCAAAAAATGACTGTGAGGCTCTCATGTTAGATTAGTTCTGTTTTATATGAACTGAGTGCTACGGTAATCCACCCAGATCACATGGTAATTTGGTACCCATTTTCTCGTTCAACAAGCTTTTATGTAGGCCCAGTAATCATCTGCAGAGAACTTGAACTGCATGTTATACCACTAAAGTTCAAAACCAGCTGCACAGGCCAATAAAAAGACAAGTAAGGATGTGTTATTAGACATTGGGACTTCTTTACCATGCAGCGGGTACAAGCACTGCACTGAAAAAGCAGATTTCTACAAAATCGGACTGCCGGTTTGCCTCAGAGCTTGGATCTGTTTTTAGTGGTGAGTTTGGAGGAAACGCAGACACTTACTGTTTCTTGCAGACATGGCTTAAAAGCAAGAGTGGCTTTTGTAAAACATGGGTCAGTAATAACACACTTCACCGGTGAATGATATCATTTGGCACTGGATATGAAATTCTGAGTAGCAAATCAACTGTGAAAGCTCCTGGAAACTGCCACTTTATTTTCTTTGTAACTGGGTGATTAACTGCAGATAAATGTAAACCACATATGAATTTGATGGGGAGAGGAACGATGATTCTAATAAGGTTGTGACTATGTGATCTGATAAACGTTATTACGGTTAGCCAGAAAAAATACCACTCGTCACATGACATAACCATGCTGATAGAGGCATGACAGATATGCAGCAGATCAACAGATGTGCTACTTCCGCCCTGAATGGCTCCCTCACTGACAACAAACATGCCCACAGAGTCGACCTGATCAGTGGGTTGAGATAAGTGATGAGATACAGTATATTATGAGATGATAGAGATTTGTCAACCAATAGAGATTTTGGTATTCCATTTCTACCAAGGTAACTCTGCCTTTGCATCTCTTTTTGTATTAGGCATGTTTTTCCATTAACTTGAGAAAATCCTCAACATTTCAGGTATTTTCATTCATTGTATTTGCCAAAAACAGACATTTCCATTTGGTTATTTGGTTTGTTGCACACTGGTAGATGCAGTTTGGCACTACAAATCTTTGAAAGGAATGATTAGCAATGCATTGACAAAAGGCCGGATTCCATTCAGAAAATGCTGAATGTTAATAACAAATATTATAATGAAACTGAAGTAAGCAAACCTTGAGAGAGTTCAATGTAACAATGAAAAGTTTAAGTAAAACCAACAAGTGAAAACCAAACCTTCACAGGAGACTGTCACTATGGATGGGTAATACCACAAAACATTGTTCAATTTACCAGCAAAATGTACTTAACTCTCCAAAAGTACCTGCCTTTTCAAGTGTTAAATTATGGAGCCCCGAAGGTCCTGAAAGTATATTTTTGTGTGTGTCCAAAATTTATTATCTTGTGCAACAAGATAAGAAATCATTTCCAGGACATCAGGGGCTACCCTGTTAGATTTATTGTGGTTTCAACTTAGTATAGTACTTAGTATTAGTAACTTAATATTCTTATTAGAACATAGTGACGTCATGTAAATCCCAGCATACCTTACTTTGCATTACACATCTCTAGCCTGTGTAGATCTAACCAGCCAACTCAAAACACCGGGTTAGTATGCAGGGCCTTTACTTTATAATAATGCATAATATTTTATAAGACGATCATACTAAAGGTTTTGTATATAAAATCAAATTAACTAATAACTATTACAGTTAAATAAATGTAGTGGAATAGAAGTACATCATTTCCCTGTAAAATACAGTGGAGTATAAGAATAAAGTGGCATAAATTAGAAATACTTACGTAAAGTACAAAATTGTACAGTACCATAGTAAAGTACAGTATTGTAAATGTACTAAGTTACTTTGCATCGCTGCATATACATGTAGAGAAGCAAACAGTGCATGTACTAAAAGGAACATTGAAATGGCCAGAACATGATCTAATTTGAGATCGATCCAATTCTTTGGTATTGATCCTATTGACACAAAAATCCATCCTTAAAACAATGCTTAACGTGTACATATAATATAATATGTATATTGAGAGTTTGGTATCAACAAAATGAGCTGTATGCTTATCCCCCACAGATCTGACCTGGAAATGTTGAAATGAAACAAAACTTGTCTATGCCATCAGAATCATTTGAAAGGCAGCGATGACATACGTGTCACAAAGAGTTTAATCAAGTTTAATTGACTGCCCTCAACCATACTGGAGTTGCCACACATGGATATTGTAGAAACAATTAATGAAAAAATACAGAATGTTTAAAAATATCATAACTGAACATAATCCAGGTTTTGCAGAATTGTCCCATATCAATGTTGAGTCTAGTTGCATTCACTCTTTGACATTTGGGGCTCATCCAAAGTGCTACAGCTCATCTAGTCTTGTCTAGCCCTCAACACTCTAAATCCTACCATTTACCCCAACCGTCCCACACGGATTTTAATCTAGAAAGGCGACCACTGACACACCCCCACATACCTCCAGGCCATGATTTAAATGCAGACTCATTATATTTGGCTACTGTTATTTGATTATCCCTCCTTTGACTGCGTCTGGTCATCTCTTCCTTAAATTGTATTTTTAGAATAAGAAATCTTTGGCTATGTGTACTTTCTTAATGAAATTAATTACTCTTTTATTGCCTATTAGCAGAGATGGGGACTTGAGTTTGAGACTTGGACTCGAGTCTGACTTAAGTCGCACACACAGTGACTTCAGATTTGACTTGAGACTTGTCCTCAAAAGACTTCAGACTTGACTCGGACTCGAGGTGCGGGACTTGTGAGCAATGTTAATTTTTAGGAAACGTCTGATGAGTGTGCTGTTATTCCCCTCCCTACATTACCTATAACCTACCTACGTAACACAACACTATGTAGCTGCTGCGCGCGGCCACATGAGAGAGGACAACAAACACCGGAAGCTGCTGTGCCATGGCTTTAAACTTAATACAACAAGGCCCAAACAAAAGAAGTGCTGAATGCAAAATAGGTCAGTAACCTGAGGTTACTAAACATGTTTAGCTCAGCATAGGCCATCTATTGTTAGCTTGCTTCTTGCTTTAGCTACGACCTACGGAAGGTGAACTCCGACTGTCGTTTGTTATGAAAAGAAGAATGAGCGTTTATTTACTTGCCATACTGTGGTGGTTGATTTATGTAATCATTTACGTCCCGCTGGCTGCCATCAGCATTAATTATTAACAGTGGCTATTAACGGTGGCTGCAAACGGGTTACAGGTTTTTTGTTGATCATGCAATGTTACAGTTTTATTTAGTTTTTATGTTACACTGGGATTGAGAGTCTGGGGGGTATGTTGACTTCCAGTAGTTAATTAGCTGTCATTAATTGCATTGCACATATCAACTGAACGCAGCAGGTGATACAACACTCATTATAATCAACTATTATAAATGAACCATTTCTGGTTTTCTGCAAAATCCACTGGTAACATGACGTTCATGTGTGCTCGCAAGCCACTTGCCTACTGATTCTGTACTCAACAGTGACAGCGCAGCTAAAGAGTCTGCCACCGCCACAGATGACTGGCTCCCAGCATAATACGTTGGTGGATGTGTCATAGTGGGGAACTGAACCTGGGTCACTCATACCAAAGGCATGTGTCTTATCCACTTGCACCATAACCACCCCCAAAGGGGTTTGAGTCATGGCTAGACCTTTCTTTTCAAAAACGACCCAGAGTTGGCTTTAGTTCTTTAAAAATATAAAGAATATCACATTATTTATAAAATTGTGTCAAATTTAAAACATATTGTAACAATCTGTCTGAAATGTCAGTTGTTTATTCATCTTTTAAAAAAATGTTCTGATCAGTATAATCAGCAGCTCATTTGCATTTTCTGTTGTTTTCATTTTCTATTCCTGGAAGTACTTTCTGAGCTATGTTCACCACAAGAGGACCTTGTTTACTATAAACTCCAGTAGAACAGTGTCTTATGATGAAACTCAACAACGGTGAACTCAATCTGCATGAAGTTTAGTTAAATCTACTACAATTTCACATTTTCTGTACTGCTGACAAGTTTGGATGCATTTCTTACAAAGTAACACTTTGTTAAACCATGTTGAAGAACACATGGCGAAGCTGGATGCAAAATCAGATTGAGGAGCTACTGATTTAAAGCTCAGTCTGGCCTCAGTCCCTTTCCCTATTATTAGAGGGCGTGAGTGAGTGGACTAATCCTGATTGAATTACATAGTAAACCCACTAGCTGGGTATCCAGAGCTAAGACAGTGTCCTCTGTGTACCCTCCACTCAGAACAGGAAGCTGCCAGCCTTTCTGAGATTAGGCCTGTTTCCTCTCTACAGTGCACTCCCAGCGACCCCGTGGCCCTGTGACCCTGTAACCCTGTAACCTTCCTGCCAGTATGTATGGCATACACACCATCAGCCGAGGAGTGTGCCAGCTGGCTTGTGACACACACACACGCAAACACACCACTAAATCATTCCTCAGAAAATGACACTTCAAGAGTTCAAGTCAAAAACAATATGGCCATTCCTGGAACAGGATAGGAATGCTGAAGCATTCAGCAGACACAACAGTCACATATGTCAATACTGTATCCATACACAGCACTGCTCCAGTACCCTCCAAATCCCCCACCCCTCCACCCGTTAACAAATTGTGGCAGTAATTTTCCCTCTTGCTGAGTTTTACGAGCCGTAATGTGAAGCACCTGTAGCCACAGAGAGGCCAGACAAGGGCTGCAGGAGTCAGTCTCTGACCCAACTTCAGCCTAGTAGGACAAACACACATACACACACACAGCTTTGTGTCACTATCTTTGTGGGTACTCATCAAAGAATTTTCAGCAAACTTTAGAAATTTTGCAAAAAAAAAAAATTAAGTACATTTCAATCAATTGGTTTGGAGTGAACAAACCAGGCTGTGTCAGAACTTATTTTGGTGTTTTAATATCAGTGTCCATTTAGCACATTAACTCTTAGAAACAAAACACCTCAAGCGAGTGTAAAAGGTTTTCTTTTTTTGAATTTTGCCATTTCCATCAATCTTTTCTAATGTGATAGTTCAAAATGTACGTGAAAACCCTAACCAACTCAGTGCCTAACCCAAATCTAACCCTAAAACCAGCATTTTGATTCCCACAAAGCTGTTGGACCCCACAAATATGGTGGACCCCACAAATATAGAAAAAAACAACTCCGTACACACACACACACACACACACACACACACACACACACACACACACACACACACACACACACACACACACCTGTGATCACCTGACTTTTCATCTAGCACCACCAGATGGGTCAACATCTACCAAATCAATTGGACCAAAAATTGGTACAGACATTCATCATCCCAAGGTGGTGAGTCCTAATTACATCAGTGACTCCCTGATGTTTCCCCCAGTGCCATCAGCAGGTTGATGTTTGTGGTTCAGAGTGAAATGTGTGAACATCTTCTGGATGGATTACCAGTTTGGTGCAGACATTCATTTGGTGATCCCCTGACTTTCCATCTAGCACCATCATCGGATCAACGTTTATATTTTATCAATCCTTTGGTTTATCTACCTAACAGTTTTAACTTTTTCTTTTTTACCTTGAACTTACCTTGATTACTGCCTCACAGTACTGCTTGTGTGGCTGTGGACTTCGTTATTTCTGCAACACTTTCAGGATATAAGACCAAAGATTATCAAATTGAGAGCAATGCTCAATACGACTGATAAATCAAACATTTATTTTAGGAAATAATACAAACTCAGCTTCAGTATCCACCCACTGAAATATAAGAGATAAAGAGAGCGAGGTAAAGTGATGAAATGATAACAAATAATTTCCTCTGAAGTGTTAGATGCAGAATTGGGAAATGAAGAAAATAGGCTTATAAATAAACCTATGTCTCATCATTATATTTATATCACAAGCCTAACATCTGACCCAAGTATACTGTAGAATGCTGCATCTAAAAATTACTGTACAGGGTACATCACCTCACAATGACTGTGGACAACTGAGGTCATGATTAACACTCTCCAAAGTTCATAGCACTAATTGCTGTTAAATGGGGGGTGAGATTCCTTTCATCTGACCATGTATGTGTAGGTTTGCGTGTACAAACCTGTTCTATTGAGACCACATGTAACACCCAGGCACTCAGCTTGCTATGAAAACAAGGGGTCATTAGTCAGAGCACTAAGTTGTAACCTGCAGTTCTCTGAGGATTCAGGTCAGCTGCTTACTATTACCTCAGGGGGTTGACTTGGTGCGGACTAAAAGCCTGTTAACCCTGTGGATACAAACACAGAGAAAACGAGTTGTTGTGTGTATGTGTGTGTCTGAACATACATAAACACAAATAAATAGCTAACAATTTGACCCGGTCACTGATGCAGTATCCACATCCATAAAAACAACTTAAATCTCTTACTATAAAATAATGGCATATGCTACTATTACTTTTAGTCAACCATGCAGTAGGCTTATGCATGTGGGTTTTGGACACATCGCCTTTAATTATCAGTAAGGAGTTGTGAGCAAAGTGAGTACAAACTCCTATTTAATTTGGCTAATTAAAGCAGGACTCAATTGACTGAATTGCAGCAAGCGTATAATTGTCGTTTTACCACAGTTGTACCGCAGATGATACAAAAAATAGACACTTACTTTAGCCCAGTGTGCGTTATGACTCTGCTGCAAAGTATACAGAGTATGTGTTTGTGCATGTTCTGTGTGTTGTTTTTCGTGCCACATGCTCAGAGTACTTTCTTATTTAAGTCACAGGTTTTTTTGGGAAATGCTCCGACATGCCACCGGTCTTCCTGTGTGAGTAAAATCACCTATCTAAATATATCAGAATGCACCAGCCTGCTAACCACAAATGTCAGAGAGAATGAAGAAAAACATGAATGACAGTAAACGAAAGCAAGAAAGGGGTCAGGAACAATAGGGGATCTGCAGTAAAGATTAAAAAAGAGAATGAAATAAAAAGCAAATGACTTTAGATATTAATTTTACCAACAGAAGTGAAACTCCTTACATGCATTATAATCACAGGTTTACAGGTGATAATTAATTTGGCCTACTTGAGGTCTCCAGTAGTGGGAGCACTAGCCTTTGGGTTAACACACTGCTTCCTTTATTAAGTCGGGAGATTCTCGGACACTGCTACAACCTGTGAGGTGAGGGTCACGCGACACAAAAGGGGCATAGCTAGCACTGCAACAAGAGAGCCTATCTGCTAGCATTTTTACTGCCAGCTATGAGTGCTATCATTACAATGTTATATACTGGATGTGGGTTTGACAATGTTGTATAATGCATTTTTTATGTTAGAGTATGTATATTACAAGAATTTTAAATTAAAATTTTAAGTCAAGACATTCTACTATAATAGCGTTGAACTGTGCCCCTTTCTTCATCTGATATTTTCCTAGCCATTCGTTCCGAATGAAGTTGGCACATTTAATGTTTCGACATATTTATATATAGTGATGTAATTATGGTGAGTAATTTATGAGTTACTTGACAACATGGAGAAGCTAGCTAGCCTGAAGTTGTACCCTCAGAGTAAAATTTGTTGTAGGTGTTGTTGAAATGTTATGTTTTCCAGCAAGTTTGGTGTGCTGAAAGATTGTAGCTAAGCAGATTATGTGTTTTTATGCATCACTATGCATTTATGGGTTGCAATAGAGTACCAGTTTATTTCCTTGTCATGGACTACTACTACAAACTACAATGTTGCACTTGTGCATGCTCACACACCTTCTTTCGCACCTGGTCCCGGACCTTTGGTCTGTGGTTTCTGTGGCCCTCAGTAGCTGAAGTCCTGGGCCTTGGATGGTGCTAATCAAAGACTTATTTTGATCCAGGTCCAGTTTACTGAGTGAGGAACATGTTCAGTCGATGAAGAGATGCCTGCAGGGAAAGGCAGCTTGTTTGAAATGGAAATGAGCACAGCTTCTTCCTCTCCTAGCTACCACCAGGACTCGCAATGGTAATTCCCCTCCTAATTTATCAGTCTGAACAAAGTCCAAATGAATAGATTATTTCTTTTTTCTTGCGGAAGGATGCCATCTGTAATGGATCAGAGGCTTGTGGGGAGAAAGTATGTTACAGTGAGGTTTGAGTGTAAACCTGGGCTCAGTAGAAACACTTAAAGCCTTTGATAAACATTCTTATCTAGAGGTGAGATGTTGAAATATGATCTGCTCAGACAGAGCAGAGAGCCAAAGCCCAAGGGGTGTGTGCTGGTGGGTGTGTGTGTGTATGCGTGTCTATTAGTTTAAAGCGGTTGTCCCCACATTGCCTTTCTTTCCCTTCATCTAAAGCACTGAGGGCCTGTTTTTATCAGCTCCATCTCTGGAGCTGACAGTAATGGGTGCCCACCCATGTAGTCAACTCTCTGTGTGTTGGTGTGCTTTGTCTGTGTGAACATATCTGTGTGCATTTATGAGTGTGTGTGTGTGTGTGTGTGTGTGTGTGTGTGCCTGCGTGTGCGTGTGCCAGCCAGCCAGCCAGCAGGCCAGGACGATGCTGAAAATATTTTGGCTGATTTATAGAGTTTCCTCAGGCTTTGGAGAGATCCCCTTTATGACTAAAGACAGCGAGGGGTCTGTGTAGGGACAGCCAAGCTTAATGACTTAGCAGGTGCCAACTAAAGCTCACACATACACACACACACACACACACACACAGGTATGTAGACATGCAGAAGAATACAATAAATTATCAATCATATCTAAGAGGCTTCATGTAAACACAATAAAATAAATCAAAGCAAAGCAACACATCAACTCAAACAATGAATAGATAAGTAGAATTTGACTTATTATGCTTTTGGCGTTTAAAACCGCACTCAGTCAACCACAAATTTTGGCTGACCTTACTGTGGTTATGCTACTCACTTTTTATTTTTAAAACCTCATCTAGTTTCTATTTCTGAGAGTGTACACACTGTGCGGTGCTCACCAGTGTGCATGAGCATAAGCATTGCAAGTCCATCAACATCTTGTTTGCATCTTGTCTGAACTTGTCTGCTGATATTGTCACATGCAAATAGCACAACAAATCTTCATCCCTAAATAGCAAAATAAGTCTTTTATCATTTCCTTCCAAAACAAACTATAAGAGAATTCCAAAAATAGGAAAAGAGCAACACCAGCAAAATTCTTGTTTTCAGCTATGTTGGTGTTGTTTATGGTACCAAAAAGACAATGACATTAGATCCAGAAAGTCTAGTTTGAGTAACAGATTAAATGCATTTAAAGGCAGACAGCACTGCACAATGGTTTGCAATACAAGCAGACAAGATTATACAACTCTGCAAAGTTATCACGGCAGCGACCTTTCTTTTTTGATAGCCTTTATTGTCCCCCAAGGGGCAATTTGTTTACAACAGTAGTCAATACACATCAACCAAATAATATAAAGACATGTACATCCTCCCTGATGGCAGAAGTTGAAACTGCAAGAATATGTGTTGAGGGTTCACCAAGATGGCCTTTGCCTTCCGAATGGCTCTCTCTTTCAAAACATGGTCAAGATCATTCAAATTAGTGCCAATGGTCTTTTGGCAAAGTTTAATCTTTCTCAGTCTATTTTTGTTAACCATGCTGAAATTGCCAAACCAGCAGATCATTGCAAAAGTTAAAATTGACACGATAAAAGATTTTCAAAAGCGATCTGTCAATGTTAAAACCCCTCAACTTCCTCAAGAAAAACAATCTCTGGTTGGCCTTTTTACAGTTGGAGTCAACAAAAGTCAATTTGTCATCCAGAAGGGTGCCCAAGTACCTATATTGGCTTACTGTCTCTATGGCTCTGCCATTGAAAAGAGTCTGTGCCATGACAGGAGGGTCAAGACACTGAGTTGCAAGTATGAGTCATTTTACCATTTGATGAAATTGTCCAAGACTGGTCCATGACCCACCTCATGATCTCAGGAGGCTGACAATCACAGAGTCATCTGCAAACTTAATTATGAACCTGGACTTAAATGTACTCCGGCAGTCATTGGTGTAAAGTACAAATAATAAAGGTGACAAGACACACCCCTGGGGTGATCCTGTAGAGCACATCAATGCCTCAGACAAAGTGTCATTAGCACGGGTTCTTTGTGACCTCATTGTCAGAAAGTCAACCTTCCAACATATGGTTCCTGAGTCAATGCAAGATTTTTCAGAAAGCCTGTGAGATGGGATATGGGGCTGCATACAGTTAAAAGCTGATGAAAAATCAACAATACATAGGCACACATGTTTTCTTGCCATCTAGGTGGCCAATAGCTAAATCCAGCAGTGTTGCTGTAGCATCCTCTACCCCCCTTCCTTGCTTGATATGCAAACTGGAGTGGGTCAATTATACTCTCCTTTTCACAATTCGTTCAAAACCTTTCATGACTAATGAGATGAGTGCCAAGCTTTATTTTCATTTTCACCAACTTCTGAGCATCTCTTTGCTGGTGAATGTCACCCTGGTGAAAAGCTAGCCTTTTCTGAATGAGACTGTTCTTGAGGGATTTAGTGACCTAGGGCTTATTAAGATACACTGTGATTGTCAGGCGAAATGCTTTACAAACGATGCACAAGTTTAACAATAGTGGATGTTGCATCTACTATGTTGGCTCTAGGATGAATATAAACCACTGTCATAAGTACTTGCGGGATTTCCTGTGGTAAATAGAACGGGCGCAGTGAAATAGATAATAGTTCAATGTCAGGGCTACAAATAGATTTCCTTACAATGACAGTCTTACACCAGCGTGAATTGACATACAAGCACACGCATGTGCTTTGCCGGTCAGCTGTGCGGATAGGCTGAACAAAGCCATTGATTTCAAAATCCCGGTTCAAGTCATGGTCTGTTAATCAAGTTTCAGTCAGTGCGATCAAACCTTCTGCATCGAGATGATGCAGAGAAACTTGTCCACCTTGATTTCAGGCTGCTCTAAAAAATCTCTTAACTCCAGTCTGGTTAAGTCTCTTAACCAGTAGGAGAGATCATATAACCCCTGTTTTAGTAACTTTGCACTGGCTCCCAGTAGAATTGAGAATTGATTTTAAAATACTTCTTCTTACATACAAAGCCCTTAATGGTCAGGCACCATCCTTTATGAAAGAACTCCTTAAACCATACTGCCCCACTAGAACACTGCGCTCCCAAAATGCAGGGCTACTTGTAGTGCCTAGGCTCTCTAGATGTAGATCCACGAGTTGAGATGATCTTGTCAAACAAACTTTCATACACACTGTCACAACTGCAAAAGGTTACTTGTCAGGAAAATGAAAACATTGGTTTTAAGCTGGAAGGGCAATCTCAAATATGTCCATGGCCAGTTAAATTTGTCGTCTATCAGTGAATTCTTATCAGAGTTTGAAATTGGGTCATTTATATCCCAACCAAGCATTTAGCAAGTTACCACAGGGGACTAGCTTGGTTCACAAACAGCAGGGTTTCATATAGAAATTTGTCCATGGAGATAATCTGCCTCCTGAGGCCGGCAGAGGTGTTTTACTGGAGCCACATCGTTTCTTGAGGAGGGAAGTCAACCCAGCCAGACCAGCATGACCAGGACACAGGGGTGACAAGAGGCCGACGGAGGGCTGGAGGGAGGAAAGAGGAGGGGTGTGTTTGAAGTGGAAAGAGATCCTAGGACCATTTTATAGCTTTTTCTTATGCCCTTCTGCAGGGAGAAAGCAAAGGGGTGTCGTTTTTTTTCAAACACATAAAGTTTGAGATTTTGATGATTTATAGAGAAAGGAAGAGAGAGGGAGAACGAGAGAGGAGGGGTGGTGGCAGGGGGGTTTAAACATGATGCAAACCATTTGGAGTGGGGATCGGAGGTTGCCAGCACAGCCTGCTCTGTTTAAACTGGAGAGGAAGTGACCGTATATACAGCATGCCAGCAAACTCCCTCTCCCTTACTGTCTTTTTCTATCTCTTCTTTTTCTTCTTCAGCTCTCTCGCACATACACAAAAATCTGAGTTTCAGGAGCTCGAGAGAGAGTGTGTGTGCGCATATACACACGTATGCACACATACGCACACATTCACACACTCACATCCACAGAGGTCAAATGATGGCCATTGGTTAGAGAGTGTGTTTGTTATTCTAATATTATGTTTCTTTACATCACCGTCACCAGGCCCATCACCGTTATTATCATTATTACTATTATTACAATTTGGAAGGCTGGGGGGCACACGGGAGAACAAGAATAAAGGAGCGCCGAGGGGAGGAAAGAGCCAAGAAAGAGAGACTGAAAAATGAAAGACAGAGCAAAAGGGAGGAGAAGAGGTCAGCGTTTTCCCTCAACAGCCGTCCATGACTTAATCTTATTCCGCTCTATTGAGACCTTCCCAGGAATGAGGATTTGTTGCAAGAAGTGAGAGATACAAGGAGAGAAAAAGATGAGCAGTAAGAAGGAGATGATGGAGAGGAGGGTGATGGGGAGGTGAAGGAGAAGAGGCGCAAAAGAAAGAATAAGACTGTGATGTATGGGGAACTTGTTGGAGGTTACCCAATCTTAACTTAAAGGATAATTCAGGTTTTTTACAACTTGGGTCTTATTATCACAATTTTGATCATGATTCCTATTTGTTTTAATAACATTGTACTCGCCAAGACAGAGGATATTCCATATTTTTGTTAGTGTCAACAAATCCCATGAAAAGACCAAAATCAACAATGAATTAGTTTGCCTCCCAATATGTCCCAACTTCCCCAGCCTGAGGCTGTGCCTCTCAGCCCCATTCTTTCCTACAGGAGGCGTAAAACTTTTAAAAGTGTACAAAGCTATAGTGTTATTTAAAAAGAAAAGGCTTTTGTCAGGTCTCAGGGTGCAATTTACAGCCATGGATTTATTGCACTAGCGAGTATTAATGGCAGCAGGACCGTATGTTGGATCAACTCAAAATAAGCCTTATACAGCCTATTGTAATGAATCACATACATGTCACCCAATTCATAGGTGTGGCTCACTGATTTGTTTTTAATAGCCATGTCAACTGTAAAAATTAAATCCAAGCTGATTATTAGGTTGATTCCTTGCCCCCACAGAGGTTATATTAGCAATGTTGCCATCTTCCCAGATCCAAGCTATCACTTTGGTGCTATCATGACTGATGATAAGAATAACCAAAAACCACAATAACATAAAATAAAACATAATATAAGCATAAAAAATAATGCCCAAGTTGTAATAAATCATAATTATCCTTAAATTAAAAGGGCTTGCTTCCCACATGTACATTTGCCGGCGCATTGTTTCAACCATCTGTACTGTAATGGTTCCCAATCAAGCGTGTATCAAACTAAAATAGAACTAATAGTCCCTACACTCTTGTTTGAGGTTTTTTACAAAACACACACACACACACAGGCCACCTATTTCTTTGGTGTCTGCCTCAGCTCTGGTGAGCCGTCTAGACTTCACTAAACCGGAGCACTGTGGTCTGGTGATGTCATGCTGAAAAAACACTGTACAACTAATTGGTTTATGATCACCTCCAAATTGTCTCCCAGGGGACTTTACCTAATTGAGAGGCTAACGTGAGTGGAAAGGTTACTTGGCAGTTCAGAGGTTTGACAAGCTGCCCTGCTCTTCCATTTTTAGTTCAGACAGAAAATTAAACCAAGCAGTACTAAGTGAAAGGAAGATGTAACCATGAACCCCTGCATCACTTCAAAGTGAAGGTACACTTCACACAATTTTGAAACAATGCACTAATGTTGAACATAGCATGGTAAAGAAAACTGACTCATTCACAATTCAAGACTTTTTTGCCATTTCAACATGGTTAATAGGAATTTGCTTAAGTGAGCCAAAGTAAAGCAAAACAAAAAACACAAGACATCACACAACCACACTGAAGACATAAAACGCACTATTAAATGCAGTGAGGTATTAGTGTTCTCCATGTCCTTACGTTGAGGTAACATTTAATTACTACATGTATATTCTTCCATTAAAGTTATCTACACAAAGATGCTCAACACAAGCTATAAATGCTTCAGAGCATTCAAACAGACGCCCACACGTGTGTGCGCCTGTGTGTTTGAGTGTGTCTGTGTGTGAGCGCTGTGGCGTTGTGTTGCTGGTGGCTCGGCTTCAGGATTGTGTCAAGGCTGTCTGTAATAAATGTGCCCAGGCGAGTGGGCCCAAAAAGATATATCACAAACAGGAGGGAAGGCAGAAGGAAGAGGATGGACCAAGAGGGAGCGGAGTGGGAAAAGAAATGAAGGAGAGGAGAAAGGAGATGGGGAGAAAGGGGAGGATCGATTGGTAAGGAAAAAGAGAAAGGGGGGCAGGGGCTGCTTTCTCCTGGGTCCTGCTATGTTTCCCATTATGTAAGCCCTGGTCACCGGCAGCATGCCAGCAGGCAAAATAAAAGAGTCTCTCTGGCTTGGCAAAGCTCGTATTTTCCTATCCTCGGCACGGGGTCAGGGAGGGGTCAGGCAGCTGGATGGGGCGCTGGGGGGATTGTGGGGTCTGGGCTGGCCTCCAAAACCCAAAAGGCCCAGGGTTCAAGTACCAGCTGAAAGCAATCAGGGGGAAATCTGGGAGTGCCACAGCTGCTCGCAGCAGCGTTGTTCTGTGGCTCAACTTCTCTCTCCCTCTTTCTCTGACTCTCTCTTGTCCCACTTTTCCCTTCTCAGTTGCCTGTTTCCTCCCTCCCCTTACTTTTTTTTGACAGACACGCACACACAAAAACTGCATACTTTAAACATGAAGCCAGAAGTTCATGTATGGTGGTATGCATGTGTGTGGGCGCACGCACCAGGGTTGCATTTGTGTGTCAGCTCATGTGTTTGCATGTGTGTGCAGGGATGTGTTTGTGAGTGTGAGCGTGTGTAAGGGGGGGTCACTGAAAAGACAAAAGGGATAAAAACAATAGTAGCAGTCCAGTTTGTTTAGACCGCAGCGAATCTTACACTGCAGCATTGTATGTGTGTTTGACCACAGAGACTTAACATCTCTGTGAATGTACATCTCTGGTGCTGCTATATTTTATCAGTGGGTTTTTCATGGTTTAGGTCAGAAGTCTTAGTGTGTTTATCTCCAGTGACATTTCACTTTAAATCTACCCACTGCAGTCCAACCTTACCCTACAAAATCAAAAGTGCCAGCGTAAAATGAACTATAAAAAGGTATATTGAAAGCAGGTGGGGTGAATTTTCCTGCTCTGATTTTTGGTCTAATCTTCACCCCAGAGGGCATGATAAATGCCAACAAACACAATACCATTCTCAGTCATTTCTAACATCCTTTTAACTGGCCATCTTTTTCCTCCAAAATGACAGGGCACAAAAGGTCACTGAACAGTTTACTGAGCCAGCAACAAGATCTAAAAAGAGTAATTTGATTTGACTGATACATTAAGATACATTTCATGCCCTTTTAATTTGTGCTGACAACTTAAGGGAGAAATTGTATGTTTTATTTATTTTAATTTTTTTTTTTATGTATGGCTGATAAGTTAAAAAAGTTATTGTGACAAAGAAGTAGATGAAATAAAGGCTGATTTTTCAAATATACCTTGACATTGTGGTATTTTACTTGATTCTTCTTCTTCTACTGTTGCCAAAGTATTCATGTCAACTTGCATTTCTCTGTCACTCCAGCAAGCATTCTCCCCCCAAAAATTTATAAAGAAGGTTGGATTTCAGCGGTTTGTGTAACCACAACATCACATATTCAAGTTCATGTCATCCCAAAAGTTGGAACATCAGCACGTAAGCAAATGAGAACAGGTGATGTTTGGAGACATTTGCATGGCTGTTTAATACTTAGATACAATATTAATTTTACCAATTCATTTCAAGTGTTCTGTTTCAAGCCAAGCTCCATGAAGTTGGATCAAGCATCTGTTTTGTGTGCAAAGCCACAGAACGCATTGTTGAAATTTGGGAGGTGGGTGCATTGGCTCCACTTGTCAGGAGTGACTTTGCCTTCTCTCCCATCCTCTTGTTTCTTGTGTTTTCCCCTCCCTGCTGGCTTTGTCTGTCTCTTTCTGTCAGTCAGTGTGTGGTTGGGGGCCTGTCATCCTGGCTTCCTCTCTCCGGCTCACCACCTGCAGCTCCAATCACCTGAGGCTCATCGACAATCAACCCAATCTGTTAAAACCCCAGCTCTACAGTCACTCCCGGCCAGTTGGTCATTTAACCTACTGTGGTAACATGCGTTCCGGTCCTCTGAGTTTTGTCTACTGCCCAAGTGAGTCTTGTTGCATTTGTTTGCTAACACCTGTTTCCCTTTCCCTGTCTACAGTGTGACCTCAGCTGAGTTTGGATACACTACCTGCCAACCTGGAGAGTGCCCTTTCTCCACTGCAACAATCTCAAATAAGCCAGAGACTCCCACTCCACCCAGCCCGCTTGCTTTCCCCCAAGTCCTATTACCCGTGTTCTGAATAAAACTGAATTACCGTTAATCTGCTTCCTGGTCCGCTTTTTGAATCATTTAAACTAAAACCAAACATCACTGTGATCATCTGGGACCTATGTTTACCTGTAACACCCTAGATGAGACGTCTGCATGTATCAGAAGTATAATCCCACATCAGTAGAGTAGCAGCAATGAAATGATGTGATGTTACTGGTGCTCAAATAATTCTTTAATCTTGCACATCCTCTTAAATATATTAACCAAAAGGCAGATGGTGGAAACACACTGTGATTCACACTTAATTTTGAAGAGATTTCACTTGCCGGGAAGAGAAAGGTGCATAAAACTTGAGCCACATTTTATGGAAACCAAACTACTCTAACACCTAAGCATACAGCGTGGGGCTGGTAGTTGCAAAATATCTACAGCAAATGCAGCCCATTAACAAAACAGCTCAAGAGTTAATGGTGACACCAGCGATGTTGACCATGTTGCACATTTTGTCAAGATTTTCCTACACAAATCAATAAAACACAGAGGCACTGGATTTATAGCAGAATAGTAAAGTTGCGTGCCTCTTAAAGTGTTACAGACATGTGTAAATTTCACCCAAATGTACAATTAAGCTGTTTTGGCAGATTGCAGAAGCTAGACACCCCATTAAGACACCTTATGTTTGCCCTAGCACTTACCTGTAAGAGCTTACTTATGAACACCATCTTATGAGAAACACTTGCCGTGAAACCACATCAGCTGAGAGATTAGTAGCTGCAGGACCATTAAAATTACTCCAGAGCAATTCATCTCATAATGGGCCAGAGATAGTGCAGAGCATTCAGCAGGGCCATTAAGCTTTGCAGAATGTTTATGATGGGCCATGGATCTCTGTTATGTCTTGCTTAATGTGCAGAGCAGATTGTCTCCTGGCCTGGTGTGTATCCACCGAGCTGGCACCACTACTCCTGCCAGAGCAAGAACCCTGCTCACAGACGAGCCAGGCCTGCAACCTCTGTTATCATCTATATTCCCTATGTTTGTCTCTGGACTCCCTTAACTCATGCCCCCCATCCAGACACCTGGAAGGAGGAGGAGGAGAAGCAGGAGGAGGGTGGGAGGGAGGACTGGAGTAGGAGACCGGGGAAGCAGACGGATAGAGCAGCAGTGTGATTGAGAATGGCAGAAACAGAGGAAGTGATAGAGACAGAGAGCCAGCCAGCTGAGCGAGACCCCAGACACAAAGGGCTGGGATGACTCACACACACACATATGCAATGCACAAACACACACACACACACACACACACACACACACACACACGCACAGACTGACATATGCTCACTTATGGTCCAAGAAAAGGGGGGACTGTCAGATAAGACTTGCCTGGGGCATGTGCTACACCCACACTCGTTCGTCCATTCGCTCCTTGCTCAGAGTGACGGAAGGAGCAGGGCTGGCTGTCGTCAGCCTGGCCCAGAGCAGGAAGTGTGCAGGGGATAAGGCGGCCATGTGGCAGGATGTTATGGATTTCTAATTAGAGCAATTCATCTGTCAGCAAGGGTGCGCTTTCACTGGAGCTTTCTCTGGCCCTCTCGCCGGACCTCTATACTTCACACTCCAAACTTCACCCACACTTTACACACACATTCTTCACCCAGGGCGAACATGAACACGCACACACGTCCCCGGAGACTTCACAGCCATTGCTTGTCCAACATACTTCACCTCGGACTGACTATACCAGAACAAATCATTCAATCACCACTGCTCACATCGGCCCAAAACGGGCTGGGGGATCCCCTGAGAGAGCTCATTCTTCAACAGTGTAAAACCATGACTAAGATAAGGACTCGCCAGTGCAGAAGGTTGAGAGGGTGGGAATGAAACCAGTTGTCTGCACACATAAACACCCCATGATGCAGTGTTCTCAGTATGCCTCAAGGCAAGTGTTGCAGAGTGCGCTGTTCCATGGACAAAAGCGATAATGCTAAGCTGGATGCTCCAGTGGTATTACAGCTACAGAGCCGAGGGAGCTCCCCGGGGAACAGACCCTGCTATTGTGTTACACCAGATATCCTGCTGCTGCTCTTTTGGACAGGAGCTGATAATCAAACAAATAAACAAACAAAGGGGAGGTGTGCTATTTGTCTGACATGTGTGTACGTGTGTGAAACAGAGAGTAAGACCGTAATCAAGTGATAATTACATGGTTTTCTTGAATAGCATGAATTTTTCTGCAATTACAGGATCTTTCAAACTAAAACAAATGGATTTCAGAAAATAAAAGCAGTACTCTTAGCCACACTAGTGGTGAGGCTCTAGGGATGGCAATATTTGCTGGCCCCTTAGGCAATTGCTTTGGTGAAGAGTGACCAGCTACTACTGGGTGGATTGCCATGACATTTTTTACAGGTTTTCATGGTCCACATAGGATAAATTGACTGACTTTTCACGCATCAGCAGGGCAGATTTATCACTTAATCCAGTGAAATATCTACATCTGCTCAATGGATTGGCACAGAATTAGGTACAGACTTGGGTGATCTTCTGTCATTTCCTTCAGTGCCACCAGCAAATAACTTTTATTATATGGGAAATAAGACATGTCCCCCTCAGGGTGATCATAATAACTTGTGATAATACTGGTGATAACATAACTTTTCCAAATAGCGCAATCACCAACATTTCTATTTGTTCAATGGTGCACAACCAAATACCTGCAGAACTGATGCCATTACCATCAGCCTGAGCTGTGCTTGACTACTTGTGCTAAACAGCATCATATGTTAACTGTAGCTTTACCACTCTCTGAGGATGTCTGTTTAGTTCAATCAATTGATACTTTATTGACTTGCATGCAGCATGGCAAGAGCAATCACATTATGGTTAATAATTATTATTACTCACATAGTAGCAATAAAAATAAAAAGTAAATGCAAGAGAAAACAATTCAAAACAGCTCAAAACAGTAAATATAAAGATGTAAAAAAAACTATTCATAAAGTGTGTTTTGAAGAATTCCTCTATCACCCACTGTATCCTGTCTTTTCTCTCTTCTACAGCAAGACAAAGCCAAGGGTAAAAGTGTAAGAGAAACTGAATCATGAGAAAAAGCAGCAATGGAAGAAAGAGCATGACGAAAAAGATGGAAGTGGAGAGAAGATGGAAGACAGAGTGGACAAGAAATGGGGAAGAGAAAGAGTCAGAGGGAAAAGGGGAAAGATGGACAGCGAGTACGGATGATGAGAGGACCGGCAGTGAAGGAGTGATAAAGCAGAAAGAGGGTGTGAGAGAGAGCAGAGTGAGCCGGGTGGGGATGAGATGGGTGGAGGAGGAGGAGGGGGGATGCTGTGCGAGGCCGGGAACACAGAGCAGCGGCCGGGGGGATGTTTAGATAGGTGCAGGCTGCCACTAGGAAGTCCACGCTCCAGTATAAACAGGCCGCCACACAACCCAGCACTCCCAACTGTGGGAGAAATCTGCCCTGAGACGCACAGAGTGGCGCTGGCCAACAGAGCGAAGGAGGGAGGGAGGGAATGAGGGAGTGGGTGGTGGGAGGCAGGGGAGGATGGGTACACGGCCACTTTCAGATCCCTGCAGAATATATACACAGCTGAGTCTGGCCTCTGGACCCATTTCCTCTTGCTTCCACCGCTGAGGTCCATGCAAAACTCTGAGGCCATTTTTGCTGCTCTTATCCACATGTAATCTCTAACTCATAACCCCCCTAATATACACACACACACATGCACACACACTTGCATGCAAGCAAGCGGGAAAGCACACGTTCAAAGTGCGCGCGCACACACACACACACACACACACACACACACACACACACACACACACACACACACACACACACACATTTGTATTACTATACTTGTGAAGTCTAACATACATATTACATACGCAACATTAACTGTAACTGCCTAAACTTAACTTTAAACCTTAAAGTGTGTGTGTTAACTATATATCAAATTACTAATGGTGCAGCCCAATCCTTAGTTCTCATCCTGCTTGACCTATCAGCTGCCTCTGACACAGTCAACCACAGGATCCTACTATCCGCTCTCTCAGCAATGGGCATCTTGAGTAAAGCACTCCTGTGGTTTGAATCCTACCTCTCAGGGCGTTCCTACAATGTTTTGTGGCAAGGACAATTATCCTCCTCCCACTGCCTCTCCACAGGGGTGCCCCAAGGCTCAGTGCTAGGGCCCCTTCTCTTCTCAATTTACACCACCTC
Organism: Micropterus salmoides; assembly: GCF_014851395.1. Classification (NCBI taxonomy): domain Eukaryota; kingdom Metazoa; phylum Chordata; class Actinopteri; order Centrarchiformes; family Centrarchidae; genus Micropterus; species Micropterus salmoides. The sequence continues at coordinate 28,422,829 of NW_024042261.1, forward strand.
ACTGGGGCCGATCATTCGCTCGCACGGCTTCTCTTACCACTGCTACGCAGACGACACGCAACTCTATCTATCCTTCCTGCCAGGCGATCCCACCGTCTCTGCACGGATCACGGACTGTCTCTCAGACATCTGCATGGATGAAGGTTTGCCACCTTTAACTAAACCTCTCTAAGACTGAACTCTTGGTCATTCCAGCCAAGCAATCTATCCACCATAACATCACACTACAAACTGACTCCCAACCATCACTCCAACCAAGGTGGTGAGAAACTTGGGTGTCATGATTGATGACCAGCTGTCCTTTTCAGACTATGTTGGTGCTGTCTCCCGGTCATGCCGCTTTGCTCTATACAACATAAGGAAAATCAGGCCCTACCTCACCCAGTACTCCACCCAGCTTCTGGTACAGGCCATGGTTATCTCTCGCCTCGACTATTGCAATGCCCTCCTAGCAGGTCTTCCAGCTTGTGCAGTGAAACCCTTACAAATGGTTCAGAACGCAGCAGCACGTCTGGTTTTTGATCAGCCCAAAAAGACTCATGTCACTCCATTACTCAGTGACCTCCACTGGCTCCCTGTGGCCTCCAGAATCAAATTCAAGTCACTAATGCTTGCATACAGAGTGACTACTGGGTCTGCACCCATCTACCTAAACTCCATAATACAAACTTACGTTCCTTCTCGGCCGCTACGCTCCTCCAACGAACGCCGCCTGGCTCATCCCTTCACACAAAGAAATCCCAGTCCCGGCTATTCTCATCTGTGATACCACGATGGTGGAACGAGCTACCACACGCCATCAGAGCAGGGGCGTCCCTCTCTAACTTCAAGAAGCTCTTGAAAACTCCTCTCTTCCGAGAACACTTCCTCTTAACACCTCTAACTCCTAACCTCTAACATGCATGTCCTGTGCTCTTCTTCTATCCCCTACAATGATCTTGTATTGATTGCACTTTATTGTTTTGATTGCACTTTTTGTTAACTCTTACTTCCTTCCCTAGGTATTTACCCCATTGATGTGACATGTACTATGAGCTCTTACTAGTACTTATTGCTGCTCTTACTAGTATGTATTGTATGCTTGTATGTTGTTCCTCAAATGTAAGTCGCTTTGGATAAAAGCGTCTGTGATGAAATGAGTAAATTTAAATGTTAAAGGGGTTGCTCATTGTAACAAAGTCACAGAAAATTATCACCTGACTATGCAGTTCCCTGCAACTTTGCTGAGCTTTTCAGCATCTTTCAGCTCAGTGTTGTTGGTGCTTTTTCACAACTTCATTGTTTTGGTTCACTCTCACCACTCTCATCTACATCGTTTCCTGCAGGAGAAGGCACCTGCCTTCAGATAAATCTGGTGTCCACTACATGCCTAAAACCAAATAGCAGACAATCAGAATTAGCTGTTAGCTGGTGAATGTAGGAATACTTAGCAATTAAAGAGCCAGATATTTTCCCCAGGAGTTTTAGGAGTGCCAAACAGAGCTAAAGGGAGAGTGAATACTGGACTTAGATGGCCAGAAAAATGACTTCAAATGAATTCTAATGATGCTTTGTATCTGCTGGATGTGTTCAGGCAACTAGTTGCTAGCACTTTTGACATAACAACTTTACAAGGTCAGTGTTGGCCCAAAACATCACATAATGCAGCTTTTAATTGATGTGATTATTTCATTGTATTACAACTTGGGTCATACCGTCATAGATTTGGCCATTATTTTTATCAGATTTGATATTTTATCTGGGAACAAAGTGACATTACTAAGCCTGAATGGCAAGGAACATGAGCCTTTAGGTTGTAAACAAGACATCAGTGTTGCTAAATTAACTAAACAACTTTATTTGAAACCAAAAGTGAGCTAATCTCAAATGTTTATAATAAAAAGTATGGTAAGTACAGTAACTCAAAGCTGAACCAAGAGCTCAGTCTGGAAACAGTGATGCATGTATACAACATTTTAATGTTTTCTCTTCCTAATAAATTTGGCCAACCTAGAGGGGTTTGTTTAAAATCTGCAAGATTGTGTTTCTTGTCCCATTTGGCATGTTGTTACAGATGTTACAGAGTTCCTGGATCTCAGCAATCAAATTTGTGAGAGCAATGTTATCACAACCGACTACAAGAGTGGCAAAAACTATGCCGATAAGGCTTTCTGGACTTGTCCTTTATATACCCTATACCTAACTAATTTTAATCCTAACCTTTTCAATTAGGTCTGCTATCGCTTTAACCTTACAACAAGAGGAAGAGAGAATGTCCTTATTTTAAAGGAGTTTCCTCATTTTTGCCTCCTGATGAATACATCAATTGCATCCTCCAAATTATAGAAATACAAAAACACACACACATATACACTAGTGAGGCACCACATACACAGACAGACACACAGAAACACACACATACACACATCTTGTGGTTTTTGTGCTATGCAGAGAATTTTCAAGGGAAATTCCTTTGAACATGAAACCCAGTGAAAATACGGAGAGTAAGTGAAGAGAAACATTCAACATTCCATGAGAACCAATACAACGGCAAACCCCTCCGTCACTTCCAACTGACATCATGTCCTGTCAGGTTTCATGTTCCTCTCCCTCATCACCTGAAGGAGAGCAGGCAGACACTTTCACGCTTATGTACACGCACTGCACCGTTCAAGGGAGTCAATCTGCACCTAGCCCAGACACCTCTAAGCTTAGTGAGGAAAAAGGCCAGTCTCACCATGTTTAGTCTGTTCTTCTGGCCTTTCAAAGTGTGACAAGACCCATGAGGGGCTGAGGAGTAACTGAGGGGACTTACTCATGACAGATTCACAACTCTTCTCCCGCAGACATACATTCAGGGGAATATTTACTCAGTCTCTGTCACTGTGATATACTGTAGATAGAATTAGGTTTGGAGAAAGAACAGGTTTGTAGCTTCATGTTTTTGATTTTATACCTACAGTATAATTGCATACGTGTGACTGGGATAATCTCACCAATCCTACTGTCCTGTTGATGGTACAGTCAAGTACAAATTGATGCTGTGCAGCCAAATGCTATTCTAAGCCAGAACTTTAATTCAAATTGTAGTGAGGAAAATCAGAAACTGAAAAGAAAATGCTGTATATCCAAATATTTTGTTTTGCATTGGAAGAATAAACGATTTAAAGTAAAGATAAATTAAAATACCCTTCATTTGAAGAAAATCTCCAAAGGCTACAGTTGCATTCAGTGTCAATCCAACAAAACTAATAGAACATTGTGCCACAAATCCATTTATATGATTTTGCAGCATGTGTGTACCACTGACAATCAATTATACAACAGCTTTCGTCTGTATAGCCTCACTACAATTAATCAGAAAAGAGACAAAACTCAGTTTTTAATGAAATGACCAACATTAAATAAAATTAGCTATGGGCACCGCGGTGGGTGCAATAAGCAATATTAGCCTACAGAAATTAAATAACTGTCACTTTACCAGCAGAATAAAAGCAGACAACACATACATATATAAACAATAGGCCTGAACTCCATAGTGAGTGCATCCATATTCTCAAAGCAAAGAGAGATGCAGTTGCAGTTCTTACACACACACACACACACACACACACACACACAATCAGTGATTACAGTTTTTTACAATCACTTTGTTACTATTTTCAGAACCTTGATGTCATTTTTCGCAACTCTAGACACAAAACTCACAACCAATGATCAAAATGCACATTTTTCAAAACTCTTTTCTCAATTGCTTGGATACAATACACATAAAACTTAGATAATTTGTTCATTCAACAAAAATCACCTGTTCAATATAACACAACTTAACATCAAAGTACTACTATTTCAAAAGGCAATTCACACATTACATTTCAAATGAGTATTCATTTCCTTACAATGATCTAACTATCAATTGATACAACTGCTCAAAATGATAAGTAACTGTTGCATTACTCTTAATGCATAGTTGTATGGAAACAGACAAACAATCTTCCTTGTTTACAGTAAATCATGAAAGTTTCAAGATAACGAGATTCATTGTCACCAATTAGCGTGGAGCATGAACCAATTAGACTACAATATCCATGGATGTAGCCTAATATTTTATCATACTGTAATGCTTCATCAGACACTGTGTCTATGGTCCCAAATACTGTACCACCTTTTCAGACTATTTACAGTATTGACAGTACTGCACTGTATAGATGCAGGCCTTGTAATTGCTTGTCCAATTCTGCCAACTCGTTATGATCATTGAGTGCACATTGTGGAATGAGTATATAAAGAGTTGATTGGGATCCAATCGCAAGAGCATAGTGATACGTAACATGGAGCCAGCAGGTGATCCAGGTCACAATGGAGGTCAAGCAGTGGTGGGAGGAAGACGAGGAAGACGTGTTGGTCAAAGGAATGGCAGGGGACAGGCACCCCTTCTGAGAGGTGGTCGTGGGCCTCGTTTGAGAGGTGTGGGGGAACGTGGTAGAGGACAAGACCACGGACCAAGACAGCGGCAGCAACAGCATAGAGTGTCCAATGAAATTCGGGCAATAGTTGTAGACCATGTCATGAATCATGGCATGACAATGACTGAGGCGGCTACAATGATACAACCAAACCTTGGAAGGTCAACCGTGGCCTCAATAATCAGAACTTTCCGCAATGAGAACCGGTAAGTTATCAGCATGCACTAAACATTATGCTACCCTCAATTGTCAAATGACTGCATACCAATGTGTATCACAGAATAGGTGATGTGACCAAGTGTCTTCTTACTCTAATATTCCCTGTAGAATTGTGACCAGGCAAATAGTGGAGGCAGAGGCAAAATTCTAACTGACCAACAAGAGCAGGCTGTGGTCAACTTGGTTCGGGCCAGAAATTATATTAGCCTTACAGAAATTCGCCAGCATATCTATATATATATTGTTCAACAATGTGGGATCCATAAGTTTGCAGACTATTGCACGCATACTGAAAAGGCACCAGGTATCTATAAAACAACTGTACCGTGTGCCTTTCGAAAGAAATGCAGACAGAGTGAAGCAAATGAGGACTGAGTATGTTCAAGTAAGTTCAGTTTCAAGACGGCTGTTGTAAAAACATTCCCAAAAATTCTACGTTGTACAGTAATCTCTTTCCAAAATGTATTTTTAGAGGGTGATGGAGCTGGATGCTGATGACTGAAATTTTATCACAAATGTATATATTTGGATGAGGCAGGTTTTAATCTGGCCAAGACAAGGAGGAGAGGTCGGAATTTCATTGGCCAGCGGGCAACCATCCAAGTACCTGGACAACGTGGGGCCAACATTACCATTACTATATTAGAAGATGGTGTGGTGGGACGCAGACCTCATATTGGACCATATAATGCAGCTCTCCTTGTCACCTTTCTTGATGAGCTCGATCAGGTTTGTAGAGCTGAAGGTGTGACCTATGTCATTGTGTGGGACAATGTCAGGTTCCATCATGCTCATGTGGTGCAAGCATGGTTTCAGGCCCATGCACAATTTACCACCCTGTATTTACCCCCATACACTCCCTTACTTAACCTTAATTGAGGAATTTTTCTCCGCATGGAGATGGAAGGTTCATGACAGACACCCTCATGAACAAGTCACTCTTCTCCAGGCCATGGGTGATACCACAATGACGCCTGCAATGACATCACAGCAGACCAGTGTCAGGCCTGAATTCGCCATGCCCGAAGGTTTTTTCCAAGATGTTTGGCTAATGAAAACATCCATTGTGATGTAGATGAGAAGCTGTGGCCAAATCCACAACACAGAGTTGATGACAATGTAGAAGTACAGTAATCACTCCTGTTTTGTTTCTTACAGTACAAGCAAGTTGAGGAACACTGCATTTGATATTTTACAGTACTTTTCTATTTCATAGCTAATTATTTTTGCTTTGATTCAAATAAACCTATGTTGTGATTGTATTGTAGTGTTTTGCATCAATATATTACAAACTTTGTTTAATGATTCCACTGTGTCTGTAGTATTCTCTCTACTACTGCAGTACTTTTACAGAGATGTATTTACTGTACATGTAGTACCATAATGAAACCTGTATCACCTATTTTGACAATGACACAGTGAAACTATCGGTTGCTTATGTGTGGGTGATCTATAGTTATGTTTCAATGGAATTTCACAGTAAATTTGTTTTTTGAACCAATGATAGTGCAAGATTTCTTTAAAGATGTGAATGCACAATGCAATGTTTTGAACATTAGACAGCCTGTGTTACAAGTGATAACCGTTTTGAGTTTTGTGTCTAGAGTTGTGAAAAATGACATCAAGGTTAAGAAAATAGTAACAAAGTGATTGTAAAAAACTGTAATTAATGCACAGATGCAACTTTTTATTAATCTAAGCCGAGATAATGCAAAAAACATACCCATAATGATGTCATCCTCAATTGTAGTGCATTATTGTAGGCTACTTGCTGTAGCTATGGTTCACAAACCACTAGGGCTGGCCAGGTGAGATTTCATGCATCCTCCTGACTAGGCCAGTGAAGCTCTCCAAAGCTCCTCAGACACACCAGCAGCTACAGACGGACAGGTGAACAGACAGACAGACGCACCAGCAGTATCTTCTCTGCTGCATCTGTTGATTTAACAAGTTTCTTACATGGTTTATATATGTAAATATCTGTTTCCATCTAATTATTTGTGCTTTCCAGAGTAACGTATTCAGATTTAGGAAGCCCTATAGAGAGAAAACTCTGTGTTCACATAGGCTACTTTAATGATCAGTCCCAAATGTCTGTAGCTGAACATACTGGCAAAGACTATACCTGGTTTGGTACTCCTTACATCAACAAATATGTAAGGTGGACCAGGGATGGAGTAAAACTGAATTATTGTGCCAGTCCTTCCCTGACCATCACTGCCTTAAACCTTGAACATTATCAGACTGAATCTATATCCTTGCATCTTCAACTGTTCTGTTAGTGTGTCTGCTTAGTGTCGCAGAATAATTTGCTGTGCATTTCAGAGGAAGGCAGAGGGCAGCTGTGGAGGAGAGTATGAGTGGCCTAACATGGGTGGACCAGCACCCAGCCTAACAGAGTGATGCAAAGATACACACACAGAGACACACAAACTGGCTGCCAGTAAACACTAACAAGTCCAGCAGCTCTTCCTGGAACAGCACCATGAAGCAGCTGTGAGTCCCAGCAGAGCCTGACTCTCCCACTCACTGGGCCTCTCACAGGCAAAAACACACCCATGCCCTCACACTGATATGCATACCACACACTCTCACACAGAGCCTGACGCACTTTTTTATGATGCTCATCGGGTTTTCCACTGGTTCCAGTTAAGGTTAAACAAGTACTGCTTTATTGCTAAAAGTACTGCTTTATTTTCTAAAATTGATTTATTTAGGTCCAAGAGATTGTGCAACTACACAAAAACCCAGATTGACCAACTGAAAACCAATATTTTTAAGATGAGGAATGTGCAAAACTAAGAGAAAATTAAGGTAGTTCTTTAAATTTCAAATCATGACAAAGTTTCCACTGTATGTTTCACAAAATTGTCAATGCTGTGAACCCAACACTAAGCCCAAACCCAGAAAACTGCTGAGCCAGCAGGCCATGCCCAGAGAGTCATGTCAAAGTTTTAACCATTTCTAACCCAAAAATCACATTACCATAACCCTAACCCTGATCTTAACCATTTTTTATTGGCACCTTGCCCTAACCAAAACTTGATAATACTTTGGTTGCCACGACCACAATATTTCACAAACATTAACCATTTCAACCCTGGTGCATCATTCGCTCTTAACCTCTTGAGCAGCACCTAATCTGCACCTCACCAAATCAAGCTGTATTTCACAGCATGGTTTAATCCACACTCAACACTTTTTCCCTCACCTCACCCCTGGTAGGTACATGTCTAACTTTAGCTTGTAAAGTCTCAGAGTCTGCACATGGGTGAAGAGCGTCAGACTGACATGTTTTGGCCACAGCCTTGCAGATAGTTCATGACTGCAGACATTACAGTCAATGTTCTGAGAGTCATGAAGATTTAAATAAATACATCTAAATTAAAAACTACAGCTTTTATATTCTGTTTTATTTTACTTAATTCTATTTCAACTAAGTCCTTAGGTAACACAACTCATCTCAAATTACAATCTGATTCATGCTACCCTTACAAAGTATAAGTCATGGTATTGTTGCTTAATGCAGCTTCTGGTAAAACCACAGTGAAACTAATGCTGGCTCGCTTTGTTTGCACAATATGTAATCTACACATCAAATGTCACACTCATGTCTTACAATTTCTTACCCAATAAATTACAACACTACAAAGTGCAAACCAAGTTGCATGCAAGGGGTGGTGATGGGACAGTGGATAAACACATGCCTTTGGTGTGTGAGACCCGGGTTTGAATCCACTGTGAGACACCAATGTGTCCCTGAGCAAGACACTGAACCCCTCGTTGCTCCAGAGGCGTGTGACCTCTGACAATTGTATGTCAGAGGTTTCTGGATAAAAGCGTCAGCTAAATGTAATGTAAGTTCACAAATATGCTGACCACACATTACGCAGACACACAGATAAGCATAAACACACCCTGTCACAAATGAGTGGGATCATTATATGTTTCCCTGCACCTGCATCTCACTGTCCAAGACAACTTCATGCACAGACCTGTGGGTGAGCAAGGTCATGAAGTACACAGAAGAAATTGAATTTAAGATGTGTGCCCACTAAAATTTGAAAACACAAAAACTCCCTGTTTCTCGCACATACTCAACAAGACAGATAACACAATACCAGATGTTGTGGTATTTCCAGATTCTGTCAGTTTTAATGTTGACTTACAGTGATTTGTGTCTTCCAAAGAAAACACCCCATACTGTAGCTCTGCTCTGTGAACTGTTAGAGCAGCTTTCTTCTTTCAGTTTTCACAGCAGCTATATCCCCTCTGGCTAATTCAATATAGGATGAATACATGCAGTGTATAGCTGTAAGTAAACTGCATGAACCATGCTTTTATAGTCTTTTATAAGTTAATCAAAGGTTTTCCCTGCAGACCTCTACCCTAACCTCTTTTAAAAGCTGTATACTAATATTGTTAATCAAGGTTTATAGTTAACATAACAAATGAAGCAATTTTTCAGCTGCCTTAAATTCCAATATTCCTGCAGTTACATCCCCCTGATTTTAATAAAAAAATCCAGAATTGCATCATCCGCAGGCAAGTAAGGGGATTTATGTGGACAAAAACAAAAAACACTGCTACGCTGACTTACAGACAGGCATTATAATGCTTTTATCACTAAAAATGTACATACGGATATTTCATACTGTGTACATTTTAAAATATCATGTACTGGTTAATGTGCAGTGAATTCTAAAAAAAAGTAAATACATGTTCAAATGCAGGGACCACTTTTCACCACTTAAACTCTGCAACTTGCTGACACTATTGAATATAAAAGTCAAACTGTTACAGTGCACAAACAGAGTTGAGGAGGATGTAAAATGCACAGCTGCACTTTCAGTGACACAGTTTCCCAGGCTTTGCTTCGGCGTGCGTCTTGCGTCACTACTTGTGGTCTCATGTGGTTTTTCTGTGGTTGCAACTGCTGCAGTTCACAGAGCGAGCACTAAGCTTCTAAAACAGCTCTCATGATCACAGATCAATCCCCACATACTTACTCTGTAACACATTAGAAAAGCAGCACTGGTACAGACTATCAATCGAAACAAAAACAACTGAGAGAGATGATTCCAGGCCCGGCATTGTGATCTGGGAAATCTCCTCCAGATTTCCCTGAATGAAGCCCACTCGGAAGCCTTGGGTTCGGACTTGGGCCCAGTCCGGAATATCTTAGCAGATGCTTCAGTAGGAATGCTGGAGTCACTGTGGTACTGTCTTGTGCTCCGACCCTCCTCTGTACTGTTGTGAGCTGCAGCCATTTCATTACATTCCCTCTCTGCCCCATGGGACACAGACCTAAGGAGTACAGTGAGTGATGAAACCTGCCACCTCCCCAGAGCCTCTGCCCTCTGGCCATACTGTGTGTGGATCCAGACCTACAGGGTAAAGCAGTTAGCGGGCAGTGATGAAACAATCCTTTGACTCAGGACAGAAGAGAAATGGAAATGCACAGGTCTGCGGGATCCTTGCTGTGTTGGAAGTGGAGGTACAGCTACAGATTTATTCAGCTGAACTCTCAATTTATGCTAAAATTATCAGCCAAATAATTGCTTAGTCACTTTACAAAAAACTAATAAACAACAATTTTTATTATGTGTAAGTTGTTTAAGCCATTTCAAATCAGTTTCTGGTTGCAGCTTCTCAAATGTGAGCATTCACTGCTGTTATTTGTGGTAGGTTACATATATTTTAACGCTGGACCTTTGGTTGGACAAAACAAGCAATTTAAAGAAATCAACTTGGGCTCCGGGAAATTGCATTAACTTACAACTTGGAAGCAGTGGAAACAATGTGTCAACACAACATTGACACATTGTCACCTGAAAAATTTGATTTGGCTGATGTAGTAGAAAACAGTTGTTCATTTACACATCCAGCAGACACAGAGGAAGTCGAGTTTGTAGCCAGTCTCTTTGTCAGCAGGTCAGGTAGCGTAGTGTCAGTTTATCAGAGCTTTTTCGCTGAAAACAGTTGGAAATTCTTATTAGCGCTGTGAGACGGAGCTAAACATAAATAGTAAAAGTTGAATCGAACACAGTGAGTAAAAGAAGATGATAAAATGCTAAATGCTCAGAGAAACTGCAGAGTTTGGTGCAGAGGCAGGCTAAACAATGATGCTACTGTACATGCACAGAGTCAAGCACCACCTGCTCTGAAAGCAAAACACTCATCCAGGAATAACTGTTAACTGTTCACTTGATGAGTTCTCAGCCATACCTATGTTTGTGTGGACACACACTTCAGATGAACCAAGAGTAAACACAATAAAGGTGTACCTCTGTCCTTTGTAAACAGCTCATCTAACATGGGCGCCCATTGAGACATGGCATTCAGCCAGAATGAGCTATAACTCCACTGAATGAGCCCATCCAGTCCATCCAGCCCATGTGTCTGTCCCGAGCAGTAAAGAGAGCAGTGAGACTAACCAGTGACCACTGGTTTATAATTAGTCAAACACAGTCATGTCAGCCTTGTGCCCTGCGACACTGTGCTATGCACACTACACAGAGCTGGCGGCCCAACGAAAGCCCGATCAGCCCTGACTTTCTGCCTTGCCTTTTGCTAAATTGAGTCAATTCATGCTCATGACCCACGGCAAATACACGTGACCCATTTACGAGGCTGTCTCAGACGTTCCTGTCCGCGCAGCCCCTCTGGTACATCAGGCAGAGATACAGGTCCTGCAAGAGATGACAGTGTGGAATTTAAACATTTCAAACTGTGGAAAGTGTAATGTTCATTTTTCTCGTAACTTGGACCAAATGGGATTTGGCATATTCATCACAGGGACACTAGAGGAGGACTAATGCAGCTGTGGCATGGTGCTCATCAAAGTTTGGATTATTATTGGATCCTGAGACAAAACTCTGGATTATATCTTAGTCCTCTTAATGTTTGCAATGTGTTGAGAATCAAATCAACAGCTATCTTCTTACAGCGTAGATCTTCTGCCTCAGACACCTGCAGGCACAGATATTAATATGATCAAGTTACACTCTCTGCAGGCTGTAAATGGTAAAACTGAACTTACGCGACACTTTAGGGTCAAGTTTAAATATCCAGGCATCCATCAGTGCCTATACGAGAAAGGTGAGAGGTAGAGAAAGCAGAAAGTGAATGTGAAAAGGAGTGTAAAAGATAAACACAGTTAAAGGGATAGAGCAGAGAGGGATAAGAAGATGGAAATAGCAAATAAAACTGAATGGCCACTGAGAGAAAGGAGGTAATTTATGACAGAAAATCCTGAGTTCTCTCCCAGGTTGATTGTCTGATGTGCTGGAGGGCAGATTCAGATGTGCATCTCATGTCAGAGTTAGCACTTGTTTGTTTGTGTCTGAATGAGTGTCAGACGAGTGATCGGCTTGAATGGAGGGAATTATTCAAAAGGAAAAACTGTGCAAAAAAAGAAGCTTGCAGGCTGGCTCTGATGTGATGATAAAAACTATACACGTGTACAGCTCCACATCTTGGAATAGAGTTAAGAACTTCTCAAGAGGAAGCAACGTGCACTGTGCGCACACACATAATGCATGTTGCAATGTCTGTGAGTTTTGTCTTGTGTGTCTGACTGATTGAGAGAATTGCATTTTCATGTGTGTATGTTGTGCATTTGTGTGTGTGAATATATGTGATTAAAGTGGGGGTGGTGGGGTTTGCAGGTGGCTTGCTCCGGTGTTCTGCCAAGAAAGCAGAATACCCTGGGGTGGGGTGGAATAAATGAGAATGGGAGAGGTGAGGGAGTGGAGGAGGAGTGCAGCAGGGGAGGAAAGGAGAATGGAGGGGATATAATTTAGATGGTGGTTATCATAATCGATTAAAAATTGTTTTCTCTTCAGTCTCAGCGCCCTGTGTCTCTCGCTGGGGCTTGGGTGGGGCTTCCAGAGAAGGGCCAGGCCAGATGACTTCATTGCCATATGGTATCTAACCTCTCAGTCACACTCATTTACAACAATACAGCGCATACCCATTCTCAACACTCCCTTTGTTATGCAGCACTAGTAATTCTGATAAAGCTATGCCCGTACACACTGATCACTCAGGCTAGGTGGAACCTACAGTAAGTGGCCTCTAACCACAGTCAGCCTCCCTGTTGTAGAACATATTACTGGAATCTCCTGTGAGTAAACTTAAGATTTAGACAAGTTTCTTATCAGTTTCTTAATGCTTTTGCAATCAGTTGTGTCTGTGGCCACAATGTTAGAGGCCTGCTTAATTTCACAAGCAAAATTTGGTGATAGTCTAATTTTGCCTTCTGATTAACGTTTTCCAGGGTGTTAGGGCAAACATTTGTTGTTGGTTCTCTCCAAGTTCCATTTTCAAGACATTCTGGGTTCACTCACATTTGCCTTCTTGCTGAGAGATAGATGAGAAGATTGATACCACTGTCCTTTGTCTGTCCGTTAAATATAAAGGTAGCTTACCATAGCTTAAAACAGGGGCATAAAACAGCTAGCTTGGCTTTGTCCAAAGGTAAAAAAAAGAATGCCTACAAGCACATGTAAAGCTCACTGATTAACATGTTACAGTATGTCTTGTTTGTTGAATCTGTAATGTAAAAATGTCAAGTTGTGGTTTTACATGGGGCATTGGTAGACAGACTTTGTTACTTTTAGTTAGCCCACTCCTCCTAGGCTTCATTGTAAGCCAAGGTGCCCTTCTCCTGGCTGTATTGCACAGTAGCGTGACATTTAACACACAGATATGATGTGGTACAGTATCAACGTTGTCATCTAAGCAAAAACTGGAATAAGTGAATGTCTTAAAATATCTAACTATTTCTTTCGTTGGTCAAAAAAATATGCAATTAATCAAATTACTAAATGCCAATTGAGACATAGTGAACGTGGGGCTTTTGGGGACTCTGGTTGCCTTGATGGTAGTCCAAACTTCTGTAGAGTGCAAGATGAGATAACAAATCAAAAGTCAATCCTGTCCTCAGCGCATTTAGTGATTTAGTGTCTGTCTTCATTCCTTCAGGGCTTCTACCATCCAGCTGGCTATTGGCATCTGTTCAACAGCCGGTCCAATAGTGTTATCTTCATGATACAAGATTGTTTACACCAAAACAAATAAAACCACATAATTGTACAGCACAAACTATACCTGAATATGACCAAACACAGGGCCACATATCTAATCCAAATTCCTGCAATGGCCTCAAACTGTCATAACCCCAAACCAAAAAGATCCTACTGTGACAGAGTGTGCAGTTAAAGTCTCACATACTTCTGTAATTACTATGTGTTTTAAAGAAAATGTTACCTCTACAGAAGTCAATAGAATTAGGGGTTACAGTAGGCTGTGTGTATTGACAGGACTATAGAGAGAGGGAAGAGAAGGGACACTTTGAAGTGCCAGTGAACTCTTGCTGGTGACGGCACAAAATATGGAATGCATTACGGAAGTGACAGAGTTGAGGATGAAGACACAAACAAACACATAAATCCACCATAAAGAGACACATAGGCGATTGCGGAGACAGAGAGGCACCCTCTGCCATTGCTATCTCTCTACATCTGCTCAGTCTGTCTTTCTGTGCCTCTATCACCCCATCTTGCAACCTTAAACCTCACTTCCTTGGCACTGCTCACTCTCCACTTTGCGCCCCAAATCATCTATCTTCGGTTTCCGTCTGCAGTGCCCAGGGTGGACTGGGTCCCACTCCCCCAGTCCATCTTCCTCCTGTTGTTTTCCAGCCTGAGGCACAGAGAGAGAAAGTATTTGCCCTGTCTCTCCCTCTCTCTGGCTGTGTCTTGGCCGCTCTATAAAGGTTAGTGAGAGCATGGTGTGGGTGTTGGTGTCTCAGGGTGAGTTATGGGTACTACAGCCAGGGGACCCCAGAAAGAACCGAATGAGTGTACTGTTGGGAGAAAGATGAAAGAGAAAAAAAGGAGGGAGGAATGGAGGGAGGGCAATTTAAGGGTTCAGAATGCCAAGTGCTGATGTGTTTGTTTTCCATCACTGCTGTTCCGGGCAATGACAGAGAGAGAAAACAAACGGCAACACTGATATATTACATACAGACTTTCAACTCTATTCTCAAAGCAATAAGTCTGCGATGGAAGTGTCTTACTTATCGCCAAACCTCGGTTATCTCTTCATATCAAATCTTCACACGTGGAGTCTTGGAAACAGATAACCGACTTCAAGAAAATGTTAATTAGTTTTGCTCACAGGAAGAAAGAAAAGAAACCGAAATAACTTGCCTGTAACTGTGGGTGTGTCAGCAGACTCATCATCACATAAACTCACCGTGCAGCTGCTGAGATGAACATGAACAGAATGGTGGTGCTGGTTACATTGTCCTTCACTGTGACTTGATCAGAGCGCACATAGTCACAGCATGGCGTCTGTTCAAAACCTTGACTTTTACTGTATCATTTCAATGGTGTCTGTCAAACTTTTACACTGTGCAGTAGTCCTTTATGCAAAGTTTGAATACCTGTCTTTATAAGGTAGTGTGTTTCTCCTATTGCGTGCAGAGACAACTCCAGGCACGCTGGATTGTCTAGCCCTGGCGTTGTAAGGTAACGTATGGGACAGATTGGAGGGCGGAGAAAAGAGTAGAGCAGTAGAGACAGGAAGAGAAGACAGCGGCTGGGCTCCACCATCCTTGACAAGTATGTGCACGGAGAGACATGAGCTGTGCAGCTGGATGGAGGAGAGGATGGAGGGAAAGAAGAGAGGGATGAGGGAACAGGAAGGGTAGAGAGGATGAGAGAAACAAGAAAGTGAAGGTATAATGTAGCCAATGACCTGACAGTGGGTCAGTCATTACAAACCAAACACTGTTCAAACCCACCCAACTTTATTTTAAAATGTAGCGGAGACCATAAAGTTACCAAGGATACCAAATATTACTGGCAGAATTTTGGAAAAACATGCGAAACATGATGCAAAATGTTTTAGGTCTTAGGTTTGATAAAACATCAGATACCCTCAGTAATGAGCTGGAACAAGCTGATAAAGAATATACATGATGATGTCAGATAGAGTGGACTAAGATGATTTTTCAACCCTTAAATCTCCTAAATTAGAAATGAAAAGTGGATAGCTGAATGATAAAAATGAAGAAAGAGCAGAATAAAAAGGAGACAGAGGAAGGGGAAGGCCCCCAGCAGCCCACATAGACACAACCTGTGTGCTGTCTGACCCAGACCATTTCTTATGAATGGAAGGAAATTGTCTCCTGAAAAAAGTCTATTTAAAAAGCATGAGTAATAATTATAGACTCAAGCCAGCTTCTGAGAGCAGGACATCAGCGTATGGGACACAATACTGGGGCAAGAAGAAAAAAAGACAAGAGATAGAAAGGTGAAAATGACAACAAATGAGGTTTATTTTATTAGCCTTTACTACATATCTGACAGATTTCCTGAGGAAATATCGCAGATCACATGTAAAATAGTTTAAGACTGATGTCAACTGCAGCAACATATGAAATCTATTAGTGAGGAGCCACAGCAGACACAGGGTGAGAGGGAGTGAGAGAGCAACAGAGGAACAGAGAGTGAGAGAGACAGAGAGAGAGAAAGAGAAAGAGAGAGAGCACTGCTGAAAGTCATGCAGGAGAAAAAATCTCACAGCCTTTCCAAATTCTTGGAGAGGTAAAAAAGTCAGCCAAGACGCAAAATCAGAAAGAGGAGGAAAAAAAGAAGAACAGAAGCACATGCCCGTGCTCATGCATGCACACATGCGCGCACACACAAACACACACACACACACACACACACACTTGATCACTGATCTCCACATCCTGCTGGGTTCAGGGCCAGCAGTGAAACGAGTGCCCAGACACTGCTGCCAGCCCCAGGGAGGGATGGAGAATGGAGACACACACACTCACACACAGAAAAACAAAGAGGAAGAAAAAAAATTAGAAAGAAAAGGGCTGGCAGAAGAAGTAGCCTGCCAAGAGTGCTACCATCTGTAAAATAACATGACTTTAGGGCAACTTCTTGAAACCTACCTCTTCATTCTGGTTAACCTCTTCACCTACTATTGTTTACCTGAAAATTAGAGTTCTCTGTCATCAACCCCAAAGTTTTCCCCTTTTGAAACCGATGCATGTCTGTGTTTGTAATTATGAATGAAACTAACATTTTTTAATTAAAGCACAGAATCCATGACATGGAAAATGCTTTAGAATACAAGACAGAGGAGTTCTTATTTCCTATCTTTCCCCCAATGTCTGTGAGATTCAACATGCAAAACACATATAATTATATCTGTGAGAAAGCTCATCAGTTTAAAACAGAGATACTGAAAGCCACACAGGCAATCGGCTGAATCTCATGATGGTTAACATACACACACACACACACGCACACACACACAAACCCTCCCACACACACAGAGTGGTGGTTCCGTATTTTGGAAAGAGGAACTTGTACTGGCTCAGTGGTGCCAGTATGTCTGTGGCAGTGTGGCAGCCATGGTGTTCCGCCACCCTCACCCTTGCTCTCCACCAAGACCTAAACCACAAGCCAATACCCACAAGCCAGAGAGGCCTGGATGAATATACCCACCACACACACACACACACACACACACACACACACCTCACACACAGTCAACCAACCACACATACCAAGTGAAGAGGTAGAGTTCTGGAAAATGAGAATGAGTGAGGTTTCTGTCTTTCTCTGTCTTCTCTTCCCCCTTTTTAATCATCCAGGCCTGAAAGGGCACACAGAGTTCAGCAGGGACAAGGAGGCTTGTAGGCGGGGAGGTGCCGCTACAGAGATGAGCAGCAGCCTTACTACACTGCTTAGCCTGGGAAACCGATGTGATGACTGGTCTGAAATACGTCTGTCACAGGGCACGAGGATGAGTGTGTGTGTGCATGCTCAGTTAGGCTGTTGGCAGGAAGTATTCAGATGTAAAAGCGGCAACACGGCATTAGAAGTTAAAACTGATGCAGTCTGTCCATCATCAAAGTGTCTCTTTGATGATGGGGAGAGGGGGCGTTTCAAGCGTACATTGTTTGTTAAGACCCCATCTTTTTTGATACAACCACAGGGGGGCGCCAAAGTCAGAAATGTTTAAATCCTACCCACAGTGTGTAATATTTAGGTGGATCTATTGAAATGCAATGTAATATACATAACTATGTTTTCAGTGGTGTATAAGACCTTACATAATGAACCGTTATGTTTTAATGACCTTAGAATGAGTCATTTTTAGTACATACACCGCAGGTCCCCTTACGTGGAAGTCGTCATGTTGAGCCGCCATGTTTCTATGGTAGCCCAAACGGAAAACTGCTCTACAGAGTGCGTCTTGTCACTACTCTGAATACACACACAACCCTCACCACTAGATGCCACTAAAACTTACACATTGAACCTTTAAGTAAAAGTAACAATACCATAAAAATACTTAATACTCAATACTCTGTCTATCAGACTATCTATAAGTCAATCTGTTAAAAACATTTTAATGTTGAAGTTTGTCAAGATGCAGTTAAATCTAACTACTGTGCTTTATATAATGTTTGGTCATGTCCGTTGAAATTCATCATATTTCACTAGCTTATCATATGTTTCATAATAACAACGCGCAAATAAACTTAAATGTCCCATTCATTAACCTACATTTGCTAAATAACATTGCAGCAACATGTACATAAAGAGTAAAAGTAGTGATTACAAAAAAGGAACTATTTCAGCAACTTAATGTGTAAAGAGCTTTTTAATGTTGAAATTGGTCCAGATGGTGCTAAATCCAATGTATGTAGTATGTAGTATATACTGTTGGGGTCTATTAGGTGGCAACTGCCTCTTTTATGTGTTTATGAAAAGCAAAGCAGAATGAACCCCGCCTGTAGCAAAAGCATCATTTCACTTTAGAGTGGAACAGAGTGAACACTACCCACAGTGTCCATTTAAATCTTACACCCAGAACTCCACATCTCACCATGTAGTGTGTATGTGTGTGTGAGTGTGTGTGTAAGTGTTGAAGGTTAGGGTTCCTGTATGTGTTCCCCCAGTTGTGTAATGGCCCAGTGGAGTAGAAAGTGATGAGAAGCTGGTGTTGGAGCCCAAAGCAGGCCCTTATATGGAGCGGTGGAGCTGTTTTCGCTCCTCTCCGCTGTCTTGCTTCTCTCCAAAAGTGCTACAAGGTCGGAAGAGAAGAGGACATCCTTCCAAGTCAACATATTTACATATTTGCAGTGATGTGGGGATATTCAGCCAAGTGTTGGCAGGCAAGGCAGTGGTCAGCCAGCACAACTGAAAGTGGACATCTGGGCCTGGGCCTTGGCTGTGGCTCACTCTATTACCCTTATCGCCATATCTCTTACAGACGAAATATTATGCATTTGACAGCTTTGTACAGCTCATTGGACATCTTAAGATTTTATCTTTTATGGAAACTTAGAATGAACTTACACAAGACATAATATATGATTATCATACATAACATAATATGTACTGTGAAGCTATAAGGGCGTATTTTATGTGTAGATTCTCTTATGCAGCAAGTTTTACAACAACATAGATTTTCTCATATGATCAACACACCAAGTCATGCCGTGTCTTATTCATCTTTTAGCGACAGCCCCGAGAAGTACCCAAGGGAACCCCTCTTCTTCTTCTCTAACCTCCACCTCCACACACACACACACACACACACACACACACACACACACACACACACACACACACACACACACACACACACACACACACACACACACACACACCTTCTTTTCTCTCTCCTTTTGCCCCTTCCCATTTCTTCTCTCAACCCCATAGTTCTTAAAAGGAACACAGCACCATGTTTCTCTTGGCAGAACTCTGCAGGCTGTCCCTGCGTGCCTGAAAAACCAGCGTTCTCCCCCTCGTCCCTACAGCCAACGCGCACATTTCTCACATTTTCTGCCTGCTCTCTGTGAACAGTTCACTTCAGCCTCTTCACATCATCCAGGCTCCCAGGCACTGCAGGACAGGGTGGGACAGATACGTCCTCTCACTTACATTACATCCACATCCTCCCTGTCTCTCTTCCTCTGTCTCTAAAGTCACTCTATAATTCAATCTCACTCTATCCAAATCCCTCTCTCCGGTGGTTACTTGCCCTTCCAGCTCTGTCTGAGTGAGCCAGCTGCGTGCAGGTGTGTGAGCGTGTGCTTTACTGTAGTTTGATGAGGGAAAGCTGCCAATATGAAAGTGTTTGAGCTAACAGAGAGGAAACTGGGTGTCTGGCAGGCACTGTCTTACAGACATGTGTCAGTTTAGGGGCACACAGATGTCTCAGGCAGTTAAGGAACTGACTCTCAGATTAGTACTGCTGCACAGGTGCAAGATACAAGTCAAATGCAGGAAGTGCCATACCCACTACAATAATGATGGTAACCTTACAAGAGCTGAATGAAATACAGAAAGAGGCAGGGTGAATGTGTGGTCGACTACACATATGAACACATTTGAGATGAACTGGGCTTGATTCAAACAGCTGGAATTGAATCCATTTGCCTTCAACTACAGAGGATGGACGTTTAACCTCTATCCCACACACACGGCTGTTTGGCAGCAGATCACCATTTGTATTTATTATTTAATTTATTTCTTCTAAACTTTAATTTAAACTTTATTTCCTCTGTGAGTCTGGGGTCTGGGCATTGCTACATAAATGTGAAGGTTCTCAGAAAAACAGGGAAGGGGGGAAGAAAAGAAGGAGGAGGCAAGGGGGGAAAAAAGAAAAAAGTGCAGGCTGTCTCTTGGGTGCCCTTTTTGCCATCCCATTTCCTATGCATCTGGTCTGTGTTTGTGCGGAGAGGGAAAGGGGGAGTAAAAGGGGGACGGCCGTCTGGGGCCGATTAATAACCAGTGATTTATAGGAACTTTTATAGAATAATACAATAAAAATGTGTGCGTACGTGTGCGAGAGTGCATGTGTGTGCATACGTTTGTATGTGTGCTTGCCTTAGCGAGAGTGCACACAATGCTTTTCTAATTCTGGGGAATCAAAAACAAATTATCGGGAAAAAACACAGACCGTGCTCAGGATAAATTGGGCACAGATGGAGGCAGGAAATAAAAAGGAGCGAGGAGAAGACACAAGGAGAAAAGAGCGCAAGAGGAGGACAGGAGGACCATGAGGGAAGAAGGGGCTACCAGAGAGAGTAACATAGAAAGGGCAGGCCGGCGTGAGGATGTGATGGAGAGAGGTAAAAAATAGGGAAGAGAGTGAGGGATGAAAAGAGAACAAGAGGAGAGAGGGTGAGCAAGAGGACAGGGATGATGTGGAGGAGGAGAGGAGAGTGGGAGGAGAGAGATCAGGGGAGTTCCCATGCCCTGTGCAAAGGAAATGGGCTTAAGAGAGGGGGTTAGCATGTGTGTGTACTGTATGTGTGTATGTTTGTGTGTGAGTGGGCAATGAGATGAGCAGACCCCTCTCTGGCACAGAACAGTGTTTCTGCAATCTGCCCCCCCAAAAACCCAGTTCATCCTCATCCATTCACATCAATCTGTGACAACCCCCCCCCCCCCCCCCCCCCCCCCCGCCCCGTGTGTGTGTGTTTGTCACACACACACACACACACACGCACACTTACACAAACATCAATAACTGACTGCTGGTGAAGTGATGGGTCCTCTTGTCGCAACCACATGGCTTTTACATTTAGCTCATTAAACCTAACTCCGCTAACAGCAGCAACAGCTCTCTCATCCACGTGCAGGTAGGGAGTTTGTCTAATGTTTACTTATACATGGGCCCTGTACATGGAACCCTTTTACAAGTTTGGGCAAAACTTTTTTTGACAAACACTATAAAGTGAATTGTGAATGATATAACTAGAGTGCGATTGATACATCTGCGACCAATTTTATCAGCCAACTCAAGCTTTTTCTGTACTTGAGTTGAAAAATCAACATTGCCTGATCTATCATTACCCAGTTTTTAAAACTTTCAAATAGTAATATTGACTATTGACTTTGACATCAACATTTAGTTCTGGTCGATTTCTACCCAAAATCCATTGCGTGCACTGTAGAATGGGTTATTTAAAGTGTAGAGAGGCACTATTGCCTGCAAATGATGCACAAAATTAAAATTACAGCATGACCTAATCAGAAACGCAAAGTGTACAATGACTTATGTCATAGTATGTCATATTAAGGTGTCTTTTACTGATCTGAGTGGGACCTGTTTGTCACAGGATCATCCAAAGTTGGGTAACTGTGAGCTCTGACTCCTCTTTGGAGTGGACAGTGGGAGCTGGCAACAAGCACCTCCCAATATGAATGACTTCCTGTGCTGTGGGCCTGGACTGTGGCATCTGTTAGCCCACTAGCCCTCCCCCCTCTGTCACTCCCTCACCTCTCCCCTACTCTCTCTTTACAGTACACAAGCACTCCCTCCCTCCCCGTCTCCATCCCTTTGCCCTCTTGCCCCCCCCCGAATCACAGAATGTTTCACTCGATTTGCTGGTAAATCCTCCCTCTCCCCAGGCCTCTGGAATGCCCTCCCACCTTCCTCTTCTTCCTCTCCCTTGGCACTGCCACCCACACACCAGTTCCTGTTGATCCCTCTGACCCCCTTGTCGACTCTTGGGCCTAATTCTGGTTGCCCCTGGGTAGGAGCTAAAGCCAGGAAAGAGAGAGGGGTTGGTGGTTGTTGGCAGGGCAGCAGAAAACTGAGAGGACCTTCACTGGAAACTTCATCAGTGGCTGAATCACTCTCAGCTGTGCTTTACAGAGAAGTAAAAAGCTGGCCAGTCCGAGAGCTTGTCTTTCTGTTGAATTTTGATGACTTTATATCTTCACCCCAGTAACCAAATATGGCATACTGGTAAATAATGTATTCAGTTTATTGAGGAGAATCACACTACCCCGCCAAAGAAATACAAGGTCAAACTTGGTGTTTTTAGTGTACTTAAAAACCACAAAGCCAGGTATACAGAATATATCTGTTAACAATAAAGCATTATGGATGTTTATTAACTCATAAACGCATTGGAAATTGCATAGATAAAAACTACTTGAATTTAAAGAGTTAAAAATCTGGCATAAAAGAGCACTTCACTCAACCTGTCATCTACATTTTACTAATTAGCTAAAAGAGCAAAATAGAAAAAAAGGAAAGCATACAGTCAAATAAAAAAGGTCCCTAAATGCATTTTTTTATTCTTTTATGGTGACTATATCCATGGAAAGATATGTCTGCATAAGTTTCCCTACAGCATACAGTATGTACAGAAATGTGTTATTAGATCAAATGAACTTTGGTTGACACTTGACAAATGACTATCAAAGCCATCATCTCACATCGTGACTAGTTTCCAAGAGACATTGGCAACAAACATTCTTGCAAAGGTTTTCAATCAACTGTCATATCGTGTTGCAGGTTACCTTGGTATTAAGGTTTCATAATGAGGATATTTTCTCTTTCGATCTACATAACATGTGAAAAAACTGCCATACAGATGCACTCACGATTCTCTGTTTCCTACTCTCTTTGCTCTCACACTGATACAGGCCAATTGACCTCTCATGTTTCTCCCTGCAAACCACAAACACACATGTCAACTGTTATCTTTCTGTGTACATAAAAGACAATCATGCAGCATTTTAGGCATAAAAGAGAGCTTTCATTATCACATCTACTGACAGTAAATATGTATGTGAAATCGGACACATGTACCTTCCCATGTCAAGGTGGCTGCTGTGAAAAAGGGGCAAAGGACAGTACGTGCGCAATTCAGGTTGAGTACGTGCCGACCAGCCCCTGTGTGTATGCAAAAGTGTGTACATATGGCTTTTAGCCCCAGTGTGACTGCAAAAGTGTTCGTATGTGTAACCACACTGAAATGAACATGCCCACCACAAAGAGAGAAAATGAGAGAGAATTGGAGAACAAAAAGAGAGGCAGGCGTCAGAGGTGCAGCAGTGTGCCGTCTGTACAAATGTGGGTATGAAAAGACACACGTATAGGCACATGTTTAGAAATACACACACACAGCAGGCTGACACAAAGCCACACACCCACAGGTTTCACTTCTGCCTGGTGTGGCAGCACTCTTGAAACACCAGTGCACAGAGGTTAAGGTTCATTTACAGGTCATGGCATAAACACACACACACACACAAGTAGAAATGTGTTTCATAATTTTTTGTTAATTTAAGGCAATTGTAGAATTAGAGGTTATACAAGGTAACAAAATAACATTACAGTAGACACATGTAGGGCACAGATACTGTATCTGCATTCTGCATTTTTTATTACAAATATGAATCTGAAAAGAAAGCGTCTGTAAAGTTTGACTGAAAAAAACACAGATAATGTCAATATTATTATATTGAAAATATACACACACAAAAGACCAACCGAGGAGTGTGTCACCTAGCCAATGTGTGCATGTCGCTCATTATCCAGCAGGAAAGAGCAAATCTGTCAGACTCAGAGTTTAGGAAGCTGGTGAGACTTGCCTGCATTGCTACATAGGAAATAAGCACATGAGAAAATGTATTTGTGGTGAAGATAGAGTTAAATTGAGATGGGGAACTTGACCCTGGGAAATGAGCAGGAGCAGTGTTGTGTCTCATTTGCATGGTCACACTATCAGACTATTTCTTAATCAATCCACGATGCTTATCTCTAACCTAGTGACCTCTGGTTATGGTAGAGTACCTGCATTTTGCTGCAGATTAGTGGGTTTTATCTCTGTCTCTCTGTGTGTGTATGTGTGTCTGTGTATGTGCTTCTGTTTGTGTTCAGCGCATGTGACAGACTTACTGTGTGTGTGTCGGAGCGTTGTCAGGGGTGAGAGCAGCGGTGGTTGGGGGGAGAGGTTGCGGGTGTTGGTGGGATGGGCGAGTCTTTCTCATGGCCTCTGTAGCCCTCTCTGGACCCTGTTCTGGATTTGTGATTGGTTAACTCCCAGACACTGTCCTTGAGACCAGACACAGCATGCACATACACACACGTATCTCAGAGAGAGAGAGAGAGAGAGAGAGAGAGAGAGAAAAGAAGAAGAAGAAGAGAGGAAGAGATGTAGAGAAGAGAGGAAAATGGACAGTTAAGCAGCCACACAGGACGACACAAATGCAATAAGACAGAAGGAGAGAAAGGGAACCGTAAAAGACAAAGTGGGTTTAACTGAACATGACACTAAATGTCAAAGAGTCAATGTGTCAATCAGTGTCAGGGTTAATGCAGCAAGGCAGCCACTACTCCAAACATTACCACAAACTGTCCTTTACTCTGTCAAATGAAGAGTCTGCCCTCTGCTGACTGCATTTTTTAACTACACTTCAATTATTTCAGGCAACCTGGCGTTGAACGTGAGACAAGAGGGCCTGTTCTCATGAGCGAAGAAGCTGTAAGCAGAAGTAGCACAGGAAGGACTTTGTATCTCTGATATCAAGCTCTCTCAGACAACAGCTCACTTGACAAGAACGCTGGACCATACTATTTTTAAGATCAAGTGGAGCTGTAACGAACAGTTAACAATGTGACTGCAGTTATTTTCAACACACAGTGAAATACACATAAATGTGTGGTGTAACATTGTGATCGCATCTTTTTTAGATGCTCTGGGAAGAAAAGACACACCATTCATTTCTAAGACACTTCAGGTATTTAAGAACTGTTACAATAATACTGGACTGTGTTGGTCATTCTGGTAAGTCAGTAAAGTAATCTAAAAGTGAGGTTTTGCACCTTTAAATGCCACAGAACCACATAGAGACAAACATTTAGTTTAAAGGCCCAATTTGAAAAGACAACAGCTTGACAACTTCCACATGGGAGCATTTCTTTTTTGCTGATTTAGTGCTGTTTGCTGTTTGCTGTATGCATGGGGATATAATCCTGGTGAAAGTTAGAAATAGACCAGAAGGGATGAAGAAAGTCTTGCCAATACAATAAGTAACAGTGTTGAGTTGTCTGAGAGAGTTTGATATCCGAGAAATGGCCAAATAAAGCTTTGAGAAGATAGATAAGTTCTATTGAAAAAAACTGTAGTAAAAGCACAAATATCTGAGATTTATCCTGACAAACATTTCTTAGGAAATTTATATATATTCACCATGAATGGCTGATTGAGGCCATTTCAAAATGAATACACTATACTGACTGATCCCTCTCTAATTATTGATGCTCTTAAGTGTTAACTATTCATTTCAAAATATATATTAAAAAAGAAACTTCCTCCCAGACTGTCTTATAGGGGGGTTTATGAAAACTTAAATTGAGTATTCATGTTTTTGTTCACCAACAGACGGTTACCCTGTAATTCCAGGCTTTCCAAAATATGTGAGCATAGTAAAATGTCTCTCAGTGAAAGGTGTAAAACTAAAGGGTAGAATGTTTTTTTTAAAGTAGAGCAGCACAGGCACCATGGTGTAATTCTTGATCTGTGTCTAAATACCCTCCTATAACAGAACAATTTCTCTGCAGACTGAACAAGAAGCAAGGCAGCTCTCAGTGGTAATACTACGACTTTATGTACAGTATCAGACACCACTGAGCCAAAACTGCATCTGGAGACAGGAGTCTGTTCAAAGGTAGCCTCGGGCACAGAGAAATGGCCATTAGTCAGAAGTTAATGGCTCCCTTTAATATGCAGTCATATAGACAGACATTAACAAAGCACTGACCCAGAACAGGCAAGATTAAAACAATAGTTTATACAGTAGTCTTTGTTGAGCTGCCCATAAATCACCTTCAGTATCAACACACCATAAGAGTGTTTCTATAGATTATACACACTCACTTGTGGGTGTGTATACAGACGCCCTCAAGCAGGTCTGGCACTTCAGTGTTAGCACAAGTAGCGAGGTTGTTTATCCCACAGTCAGCTGGTAATCTCACTGTTAGGCTAAGCGCTGCCCTTAGAAGTATGAGATCCTCATGTGGCACGTGTGGGCACACACACACACACACACACACACACACACACACACACACACACAGACACACACACACACACACAGCCTTGTGGCACTATCTTCGTGGGGACATACTGTATTGACATAATGCATTCCCTGGCCCCTTAACTTACCTTAACCATCACAACTACATGCCTAACCTTTACCCTTAGCCGAACCCTAAATCTTCTTCTTCTTCTAAATCTTTTGTGCAATCATTATGAGCAGATTAGCATACTGATGCTGGCATTTTGCTAAAGCATCTCTTTGCCTAGGTAGCTTCACAGAGCCACTAATGAGGTTGTAGTTTCGTTAAAAACATCAATAATTTCCTACAACAGCTGGGTGCTGTAGTCTTTAGCAAAAAATACTCAAATCATATTCAAAGATGGATTTTATTGGGGACTTTTTATGGATTATCAATTTAGTGCTTTAGTACAGTATTATGGTGAATGTCTATAGCACAAATGAATAATCCATATCAGGATTTAGCTATACAGGCATTACTAGGATAAATCAGAAGATTTCATTGTTGGTTTTAATCTTTTCATTCTATTAGCTGACAACAAGAAAATATAGACTGTCGCCAGACTTATGCTTTATTTTTGTCAGGATGTTTCATAGACAATTTAAATTCCCTAATTAATTTCCAACAATAACCTCAAACCTCACAGGCCTGAACACCTCAACTCTAACATAAACCTAATGTTATGTAATTGTAAACCTCATTTTGAAATAATGCCCTCATTACAAATGTGTAAAACTCAAAGTTTCAGTAACAAGTGACAACAGACACACAGAATGTAGCCCACATTTATATACATAGATAGACATATCAGCTCCTTCCACAAACATATAAAATACAGACACTAATGCAGCACAACACTGTACATTGACAACATTTCAAGGGTTGTCCAGTGTCCACCCGCACATTTTATGAAGCAATGCTGGCCTTGCCTTTGTAAGAGCACCACTCTTGTGTGTTTGTCAGTGCTGACAGAGGCGGTAACCCTGGCAACAGCTGCCAAGGTGCTGCTATCTCTTCTCCCTGCCCACTGATACCCATTGCTCGCTCTACCTCTCTTTACCTCTCTTCCTCTCCCTGTGGTGAGTCATTATGGTGTTCATCAGTTCATCAACTTCCTGTTCAACAACTCACACTGATCCCCCATAGAGCACCAAGGATAAGGTCTGGGTTGTGCATGATTGTGAACATGTGCTTGTACTACATTGAAATAATTGCAACTTTTGGCCTTTTGTTATTGTTATTGTTGTTATTATTTTTAATTTATCTGTTTTTCTTCATGAACTAGTCTCTTGTGTCATCACTGACACTGTGTAAGTTACAAAAAATATGATTGATTTCTCAAAAACCTATGAGATCATTTGGGTCAGTTGGCAGGCGGTACTTCTTTTAATGTGGTTTTCACTCTCTCTGACGTTTCTATCTAGGTGACAAGTGAGATGTGTCTAGAAGTGTACATCTGGGTGTTTTTGGCTCCCACGCAGGCCAACTTGTGGTCATCACTTCTATGAAAATAGACAATGTCGAAGCTTGATTTTAACTTCTTCTATATGTTGTGATACTAAAACTTAGTGGTTTAAATATCACAGATAAACCAGACGATTACATAAAGTAAATATGTGTGAGCTTTAACAAATAGTACAAAACATCACACAACTCTTAAGAATGCACAGTTTTAAAACTCTTACCTTTCCAGGGGTTTTCCTCTCGAGTCTAGCTGTCGATGTGTCTCTGTGATACATCTGTACAGGTGGATGATTGTTGTATTGTTACGAGCCAACGCTGTGATCCAGGGGCTTCCAGCATCCGATATGCAGAGAAGATAAGGTCTGTTTTAAAGGCTAGCCACTCTAGTTAGCCAAGACCTATTCATGGCCAACAACAGCTGGCTTGGCATACACACACCTTCATCTGTCTGATCTGGCCCCAGAGTCTTACAGCAGATCATAATCACATCCATTCAAGATTCAATCACTGTTTCTGGAACAGTGAGAAGAGTGAATTGGGAAAACTTATCGTAGCCGAAGCATGTGTTTCACTGATGTTGAACGACTTCTCAAAGCAAAGTGTACTTTTTATTGGAGGTATACACGTACACAAATGCAATGAAAGTCTAGATCATGGAAATACAAGTATGTGAGTGTACACGTGTGTGTGGATTACAGAGTTCAGAATAAAAGCAAACCACAGAGAGACAGAAACAGGTCAGAAAATGTGACCAAAGATAAGCGGGGGGGGGGGGAGCACACTGCTTCCCTTTGACAGACAGATAGCAGAGCTCTTTTTGCTTACTTTATGACTCAAAATTCACACCAGGTAAAATTGTGTGCTTTTCAAGCCCAGATGAAACATAGGTGTTGTGCATGTTGTCAACTCTGTTTCGATTTCCTGTCTTTCCTTGTGTTTTCAGTTGTCAATAAAGCACTGTCTTATTCAAGAAAATAAGGGATGCATTATTTAATGAGCTGCATTAACTTGTTAGTACAGCTCTTGACTGACAGCATGGTAAACCTTATTATATCTTAATATATCTTATCTTAAAATAATTATAAAACCTGTTTTTCTGGATGTACAGTATTTTTCAGAACTGGTTTCTTCTTGAAACATGTTGATAAATACTGACACAATATCAATTATTGACAATAGACTCCAGTAATTTTATGTAATTTAAACTTCACAAAAAAACAAATATATGACATATTTTAGTTTAGAAAAATATATTTATGTGCAACAACTGAGATGAGTAGATGTAATAAAAACAGACTAACTTTCACATGGACTCGAGCGTGAGTGTCTTGTACACAGAAAGGAGGAGGCCTTACTGTAGGCGGAGTATAATTTATATTTTGGTCCATGGATGATATGTTTAACAGCTACCTAACACCAACATTAACATTAAAATACTCAATACAATTTGTCTTACCTCTCTACTGTAGTAAATTGAATGTAGTTGTCTTATCTTAGTCATTATCTTTTTGCCTGGAAATATGGAGCTGAGAAAATGTGCATGATACATTCCTGTCAAACAATACTTAAAAAACACACAATCTGTGCCACGTAAACATGGAATTACCATGACATGAAATTTTTATTCTTGGTGAAATGTATCTTGTGAAATATAAATTTGTTCTAAGCAATGCAAATCATTCATTCCTTACTCAGCAAAGCTCTCTTGTGATCCTAATTTACAAAATGCATATAACACAAAGAAAGAGGCATGTTTTAGACACATTTACTCAGATTCAAAAGTCCTGACTATATCCTGTGAAAAAAAAACACATTACAGAGAGATAGAAGGTACGAGAAGATGCTGGTGTTGACTTTAGATTATCTCATTTGGCTCATGACTGCAGGTTAATTTATCTTGTGAGAGAGGATTGTGACATTTATGGCAGGAAGAAGGCCTTCCAAGGGTTTGAGGGCATGGCAGAAGTGCAGGGATGGAGACTGTAACTGAGGCCAGGACAACGCTGGAGCTGACTGGGTTTGGGACCTCTGGGAATTGGTGAAGCCCTGTGGAGCCAGTGGTGGCTTAGGTTTCTGCCCTGACACATTTACACACACACACAAAAGCTACACCAACATACACACGCAAACAGACGTGTGTGCAAGGTTGTGTAGCTTTCATGTGGCGTCACTGAGTACTTACAAGCAAATAGCATACACTGATACAAAAAAACAAAGAAACAAGCAAATATTAATTTCATATGCATTGCACACACACACACACACACACACACACAAACACTGGCTTATTTCAATAACATGTCTGACTGTGAATATGTGGATTGGTACGGTGAAGTCTCGATTTAGCTTCTTCACTTTATAGAAAATGAGACCTGTCAGCAATGAGTTACACTTGTGGCGTAGTGTTCCATGGACTGTAATGATGCATAAAACATCCAACAACCACTGATTTACTTTTGCTTTTAATTATTGTTTGGCCCATACAGTCTGTGTGTGTGTGTGTGTGTGTGTGTGTGTGTATGTGTGAAAGTATGGGAACAGGACCCACAGAGTGCACTGACAGGGCAGAGGTACTTCCACCCTCACTTGTGCATCGCAACACAGCAGCAAACCACAAAGTCACTTCTGCTACTTCTACTGGAACAAAAGGTCAAAAATTATCCTGAACCTACTTTCAGTCAAGTCCAGTTCCCTTTGTCTACAGATCTTCTCTTTAAGATATGTAATTACTCTTTTTTGATTGAATAATATAATATATAATAATTTTTTGTCGTGGTTTAAAAAGGCTATTGCATGTGCACTGACAAAGAAAGGCAACTTCAGCAAAAACCCTGAGTTCTTAAACTAGAATAATGCACCTTGTGATTCTGGTTAAACAAGCCACTTCAATATATTTGCTCTAAGTTTTGGTTTAATATTTCAATCCCATTGGGTAATCATTTCTTAAGATTTAATTATCATGGTATTTTGATTGATTGCTTTCATGTCTACACATACAGTAGTTACTTTAGGACACTGTTTGCGACCTTAACAGTTTTTCATGTTGCAACCACTTCAGTGCAACATTTTTCGGTGTTCCTTTAAACAGAACAGTTACACTCTATTATTGCAACAAGTAGTGACGAGTAAACAAACCCAAACAAGATTATACAATTTTAACATTTAGAATGATTAGATCAAGTCACATGAGCAAAAGCAGCTTTCATAATAATTCCATTCTTCTCTGTTCAGGTGAAGTGAAACTGGTCACAGAGACAGAACACCACAGTGGCCAAAAGCTAAAGGTCCTGACCCCTGGGTCAGCTGAGGTGCAGCATGTGTGGGACTGAAAAAAGCAGCAATAGAGAGAAGCTCTTGACGCTGGCCGCCTGTATGGCTTCCCCATCGGTCGCTGCTTCCCCGTCTGCAGGGGAAGCAGGACAGTGCCAGGGTGCAATGTTTTATGAGCTGGTCTCGACCAAACTCGCCACATTCCCACAAGCATTGCACTAAAGGACGTGACTTTGGCCACGCAGCTGCTGCAGCCAGACCACAGGGAGCGTGCGCTGTGCATCATAACACACACAAATATACTTACATATACGTGCACATTTCAGACTCGGCAGAAAGGTTGACTAACCAGACTTTCCATAAGAAACACAAGATATTGCACTGCTTATGTTTAATTGATCATGAATGTTGAATCCCCAGGCCCTTGAAGCACTGAATTTAGCCATCCTACTACATGTGATAAAATATTCAAATCTCAAGATTCGCGTTCTTCAGCAAATTCCCTTGCTCAGCTGTTATCTTGCAACCCAAACACATAATGACAGCATAATTTTGTGTCATTTACTAATTAATTTACATTTGCAACAAAATCTGGCTATCTATTTATGCTGCACTTAACTAGATTTACGAAATTTTGTGCACGTTAGTTTCATGAGTATATAGGGGCATAACTTATGATTCAACCCCTGCATGTAATTTTGTTTGGTTCTGGGGCTGTAATGACGAAATTGACTGACTCACTGTTTTAACCAAAAGTAGGAAACTATTCAATTTCCACTGATAAGTAAAGGTAGCGTTTCCTATGTTCATATGTTAACAATTGACAAAAAAATTGATATTTGAGCCAAGTGTCATTTGTCTGTGTGAGGCATATCTGTCAACAGTGCTAACCTATTCTTAACATGACTGACTCAGTATTAATTCAAAAGAAATTAAAAGATATATTCATTTCCACTCTATTTTTTATTTTTTTTTTACAAACACAATAATCTCTGTAGACAGATCATCTTAATTGCAAGTTAAAGTTACCCAGTGGAGTTCATGACCACTAGTAGCATTATGGAGCAATGTGCATGATACAAATACAAATTTTGCTTGTATCGCGCACTCTCACAAAGACGCACATGCACTAGTTTTTTATACAGCCTATGGTGTGAGCACGTGGTCTGTACATTTACATCCTGCAGTTGGTTTTATGCTATTCCACTGATCAACAGTAGGTGGCAGTACTGTAGCAATACGCTAGAGATGGAAAAGATTGCAGAAAAGATGCAAGATGGATGTAAACAATGCACATCACAATATAGTTGAAAAAATTCTCTTTGCAAATGTTTTTAGAGGAATGAAATGCAATCAACAGGTTAGTTAGACCTCATGGATACACATATTGCGTTTTGATTAGAAACACTGAATGTAAATATACCCTTTTTTTGGTTACAAGAAAACTCCACATGAAAATGTTATGACAAATACATATAGTTTTATGTATGTTTACTTTGTCTTTCTGTTTTTGTTTTTTTTTACCTTCTTTTGCCAGACCTCCACTCTCTGGTTGAAAAGAAGACCTGGTATTAAGAAAATGCTGGCCCCTTCATCATGTAAGAATCCTCTATACCCTAACACTGGCCAAACTATTTCCCCTACTAGCAATCTATGTAGGGTGGACATGTAGAATTCCAGTGGCCTTTCGTACCTTTTCATACAATCAAATGCCATATATTGTAATAAAACAAAGGTTTCAATGTTCTGCTCCAGCATGGTAGGCTACTCAAACACAATGATAAATGCTTGACAGTGGTGTGAAAATCATGGGTGCATATCACCATAACTACACCCGCCCTCACCCCCCCACCACCCTATAAAGCTGATTTTGAGAAGATTTCAGTGCGTTTCAAGTGTGTGTTGGCATACCCTGTATGAGGTTGACCAGACATAGATTACACACCCAGAGTGTGTGGTGACCTGTGCTGCAGCCAGCCAGCAGTGGTTTAGATTGTAACACTAAATCATTTCATATCACAGCCATATCTGCTCTTCCCATGGCAGTTAGAAGCCGCAGTCTTAACCCACACAGTCACGACAGGAATGTACAATGAAACAAACTCAGTTTTAAACAAGTTTGCAAATTTAGACAATCCACACATATTAAGATTAGTGTATGGTACCTCCAAATAGAAGCTAGTTCCATAGCTGACACAATGACATGCTGTAGCACCATACCCTTGAAATGTATTTTAAACGTAGATCACCATGAAAGTTTTCCACTGCAGGTGCTGACATCAGAGATTTTGCAATATTCATCTATACATCACGTTGCAGATGTTCATAATGAGTATTCAGTATTACTGAATAATAGATGTGAGTCAGCAGAGGCCAGTTTTTTTTAATGGTAACAGATGAAAGTGTTTACTAATGACCCCTTCATTAGTAAAGATTTATTAAATCTTCATCTCCAAAAGGGAGAAGCGAGACTAAAGCTTTCTGAGAAGAAGCAAAACTTGTGGCTTGGGTTTCCTGAGGAGAGAAGCTGAGTAACTAATCTGAATAGGCTTATGTGTTCCCTGCGTGCTTATTGCACCATTTGTTTGACAGGGATGCATTAAAACATACATAATGTGGAGCTAAAATTTTGCCAGACCAACAGTGACATCTATTGGTGGCCTATTTGCTAAACATGTTGCAGAGAGACCGAGATTAACATCAATGGCTCTTCAAAAACCACTAGTTACACATTTTGGGGTTTGGTGCAATTTAAATCTCAACACAAAAGCTATTACAAGAAAATACAGCATTCGCTGAATTTAGCTTCAGGAGAGGTTTGAAAACATTCCACAAAAACTGAAGATACAGGTAGATCCCTGTTTGCTTGATTTCTGAAATGAACAACAATTTTGAATAAACATAATATCATGTAAAATAAGTGAAACATCAGAGATGTAAATGTTCTTTTGGCAATTTAAATGGCTAAAAATCAAGAGTCAGAGCAACATTCACTACATGGAAAATATCAAATCAAAACAAACTTTCTTTATACAGCTACCTTTAGTACAAAATTTCAATACAAGGTGCTTAACAATGCAATCAAATACAATACTATGAAAATACAATATATTGTATATTGTGCAGATTTTATTTATTAAGGGAATGCTAAACTAAAAAGGTATGTCTTAACAGACTGTGATGCCCTTAGCTCCTCTGGCAGGCTGTTTCAGAGGGGAGAACCATAGACACTAAATGCTGCCTCCCTGTAGATCTTTGTCCTTATTCAGGGAAAACAAAAGCCCAGTATCAGAGGACCTGAGTGATCTAGAGGGAGCATACATTAAAAGCAAATCTGACACATACTGGGGCGCTAGTCTATGGCATGATTTGTACAGCAATAAAAACACTGTAAA
Source organism: Micropterus salmoides (assembly GCF_014851395.1). Classification (NCBI taxonomy): domain Eukaryota; kingdom Metazoa; phylum Chordata; class Actinopteri; order Centrarchiformes; family Centrarchidae; genus Micropterus; species Micropterus salmoides. The sequence goes on from NW_024042261.1 coordinate 28,457,537, forward strand.
ATCTATTCTACTCCATTTTAAATATGTTTCAGTTTCTGATATAAACAGTTCAAAAGTACATACATTTTATTTGTGGTGAGCATTAAGTGTTGACTACAGATGCACAAACAGACTACATGTAAGGTGAATGAAACAGCAACCATTTGGAACGATTGACACCTGGTGATGACACTTAATAGCACTTAATTCTACTCTGTTAGAATGATTTTTCAGTTTGCGCACTGCTATTAACTGTCTGAATCATCTTACAAAAAGGTTCGATTTTTGAGGACAGGATAGTCTATGTTGCAGAAATTGTGAAACATTTGGCATTTGTCCTCAATATATGGGACGCTGCAATGGAAGCATAGTCATGCCAATGAAAAAAACAAATTCTACATATTAATGAAAGGATTCACACTCTGTTATGTTAGCCCCTTGGTCACAAAGTATATTTGACAACATAAGATATTTTTAAAGGGGTGATGTTGGATAAATTTATAAAAATGCTAATATTTTTGTGCCTGGTCCATGGGGCACTTATATAAAACACGGAGGTGGCATAAAGCGGCAGATCTCCAGCTACGTCTTACAATGCCAGCACCTTTCTGTGGTTCTCTGTAAAGGTTAGCCAGGGGAGATAATACAAAGATGTGTGAGTGTGTGGGGGAGGGGGGTGTGGTGGGGGTGAGTCATCTGGATGAGTCATGTGCGGTGTGTGTGGACAGCTCAGGGAATGATGGATAGGGAGAGGAAGACTGGGGTGTGGAGGCTAGAGTGGAATAGCTAAGGTGTCACGGTGCTCCATGTGACTAAATCAAACTGTAGGCCTAGTTAAAGATAAAAGATGTGTTAAGTTGCTGCCTGAAACAAGGATAAATATGTGGAACAGAACAAATTAGCATACTGTATGTCTAAAAACATGCTCCTACTGTACGCTCCATCTGAAACATTTTCAACATATTCCTGAGAGACAGAATGATGAATGCAGTTTAATATCATTCATATGAGCTGCAGCTTGCAGTATGTGTCCATAACCAGCAGGGGGCTCCTAAATATGTAGATTCAAAGCAACATCTCAAAGGGATCTGTACAGGAACTGAAAGAGTCTGGGGACTGTGAGAAAGTTTCACAAGGAAAGGCAGCCAAAGAGATGAATATGGTGTATGAAATATGGTTTTCAAGCCAAGCTGCCAAAGAGAATTTGGGTGCCTGAGACCCATCATACAGGCCCATCCAACTCTTCTTTCTCCTGTGTGTCATAGAGAATAGCTTCACAAGACTGCTGTGTTTCCCTGATGCCACAGTTCTCACTTCCCATCTCATACTTATAACCTAATTTACACAAGATACCACAGGTAACCTAAAATATTTACTTTAATGAATGGCAGGTATGAAAGTAAGGACAGCAGCTGTAGACAACCTTTTGCCAAAGTGTGCTACCATGCTAGTAACGTTTTGGTGGAAAGAATCGTGATCAGCTGAGTCAGACTGACGACTTTGTTCAAATGTATCAGACTTATCCTCAGTGAGTCAATAGAAGACTCCAGGTCTATACCCTGACCAAACAGCCCTCTGCCTTAAAACAATTGATGACGAATATACTGTATCTATGCGCATAAGGCAGGGCAGCATCAACTTTACACGCAGCAGCTGACTGAAAAGAAAATAAGTGAACATCAGGCGTTTTGATGCTGTGGCCAGTAGAACGGCACATTCGAATGAGCTACAAAGACATTTTTTTCGGTCTTTTACAGAGCCCACACCTGTACCGGTGAATGAATATACACGTCTGGTGGAATCAAACTGCCTTCAGGTGATCCTGTTTAATTAATTCTCACCCACTAACACTGGCTTTCCAATCGGGAGGGGGTGAGGGGAGAGCTGAGAAGGAGGAGGATGTGATGAAAGATTCATGAGAAGTGGTGATGTTAGAATGAAGTGAGGGGTTTATGTCAATGTACGTGAAAGGGATGCTGTAACCAAAGGAGCACCCAAATAGATATGCATGAGAACCAAATACATAAGCATCGTAATACATATACCATAATTCGAATGAATGAGTTTATGAAACAGCAGATAGTGGGGAGAATACCCGTATTGCTTTGCTTTATTGTTGCACTGGACAAAGGTTATTTCTCTATTTTGACAATGTACTGTAGTACCACTGTTAAAATGGCTCCAGGCCCTCCAATCTAACAAGCTGCAGATTGGAAAGCAGGCTGAATCATTGTCAATGTTGCGCCTCAGTGCATGTAAAACTATGCAGCTGTGGTAGAATGAGGAACAGAGAGGAGGAATGACGGGGAGAGAGTGACTGAGTGGGAAGGAAAGAGGAAGAAAAAAGAGAGAAGGGGGAACAAGCAGGAAGAGTGGTAAAGCAGAATACCGATTAGTGGTGTGTGTGTGTGTGTGTGTGTGTGTGTTTGAGCAAGAGAGAGAGAGAGAGAGAGAGAGAGAGAGAGATAAAGAAGGGGAGAGCAGGAGAGGTGGGGCAGGAGCAGCACTCTGCAGGTGAATGCTGAGCCCTGTTGGGTCTCTCTCCCTTTCTTTCTCACTGCAAAAATGATGCTCATGTAACCGGCACACAGAGAAATTAACAGATACAGGCCAGATGGGAAGAGATGAGGAAGTAGACAGAGGAGTGTGAAGGATTGCAAGAGTATTAAATGGTGATATTGTAGTGGGGGGGGGGGGGGGGGGGGGGGGGGTCACTTGTACTTCAGATCAGACAGTGTGTGTGCAGAGACATTCTCTGGAAATCAAAGCGGCATCCCCACAGTCCCTCCCTTCTGCTTTTTTCTCCAGCTATCTATTTCTTTGTCTTTTTCTCTCTCTGACACATGCAACTGCTGCATTGGAGAGAATTTTCTTCTGGGGAAGAAGTTAAAGCAGGGGGGTTGAGGTGGGAGAGCTGGAGATGATTTTCCTGCACAACGTAAGAATCTGAAGCAAAGAATTGTGAAATACAGCCTTAGGGTGAAAATGGGGGGCAGAGGGTGGTGAAATGAGCATAAGAACATGAGGTGCACTGAGATTTTCACTCCCAGTGACGTATTACTTTTTCATACTTAATTCATGATACCCCTCTTTGAACATGATGGCTGGTTCTGATATTTGTGAGTAAGAGTAATGGCCAACACTACCTTTGATTTTATATGACTTATTAATGTTTGGCTCATTAGTTTGTACAGCTTATCCTGTGTTCAGGTTTCTTTTCTAGAGTGGAATTTCTGGACCTCTTAAAGACTTGTGCTTCAGGATTTAATGAATATGTGGACGGAGATGTGTAGGTGAAGGGTTGGCTTATAGAAACCTGAAACTAAACTATTAAAGAGGTCATATTATGCTCATTTTCAGGTTCAAAATCTTATTTAGGAGTTGTACCAGAACAGGTTTACATCGTTCCATTTTCAAAAAACACCATATTTTTTTCATACTGCACATTGCTGTAGCTCCTCATTTCACTGTGTGTTGAAGGCTTCTTTTAAGCTATGGAGTGATACATCTTGCCTCTACATGATCTTTGTTGGGAGTTGCACATGTGCAGTTCCTAGTTAAGGACTACTAGCCAATCAGAAGCAGAGTAGGGAGGGTGGTGAGAAGCTGGTAAACACAGCTTCGGTTCAGCTGTACATGTTCCCCTTACCAGCTTAGCAACATGGACTGGAGCAAGAGTGGTGAGTTATCAAGTTGTAACAAAAGTATCTTTCATCCATAAAGTTATAACAAAGCATTATGACGTGCATTTTGCTTTCATCCATGTGTTGTCACAGGGATGAAAGGGAAGCGGCTGGACTACAAATGAGCTGTTTTCGGGCAGTTCAGAACAGTGTTTTCTGTGGGAGATGGGAACTCCCTTTGGGGTGGACTTTGGGTTTTTTCACTTCGCAAACCTATTACATGCACAAAAAAGATATATAACTCAATAAAGGAGAGGGAAAAAGCCAAAAAGCATAATACCATCTCTTTAATATCATTGAATCATTAGTGGGATCTTCAATCCCATTCACTAAACTCGTAATTGAGCTTTTTAGTAAACTGCTTACCATTGTGTGATTCAGAAATTCTTTGAAAAGTTGATTCAAAAACTTAAAAAGTAAGAATTCTGATAGTGAATAGATGATTTTCTGGACAGCTCAGTGCAGTGCAGATACTGACCCGATTAAGAGAACTGGTTATTGGTTATTACAAAAATCAGTGTTTCTACTTTAAGGTTGATTCAGTCAGTCCTTTATGGAGCTCATATTTTTTGAATAATGACTGTTTCAGTACACATTTTGGAGCCAGAATTTGATGTTTCGTATTGTGTTTTTGTTATACTGTAAGGCCTTCCAGTTATTTTGTCTAGCCCATGGATATCCTGAATAATTCTTTTAACTCAGGTGAAGAGACCACTGCCTTGGACACACTGTTAACATGATTACCTGCAGGAGAAACAGCTCCATATGATGAACTCACAGACTTCAGTAGTACATATACTGTACCGTGCCCATGGACCAGCACTTTTCTGTCACAATCGCGTGATGTCCCTCTTACAATAGATATAATGGCTGTAAATAGTGTTTGTTCATCATCCCATCCTGTGTAACTCTTATTCTTTATCCCATCATTATATTTACCTTCCTCTATGTTGCTCTCCTGATTACACTAATAAAGGGAATCATCACCGTCACTGTCTCCCTCTTCTGCACTCACACATGTAAAATCCGTCTTCAGCAGCCAGAATCACAGAACACTACCTATGAGAAGGAGAGAAGAAGAAGAAGATATAAATGTGTTGAGAAGGCTCAGGGATCTTTATATAATCACATAAAGATTACACCTTTTTTCTCATTTACGTCATTTTTAGAGTGACGGACGCTTACCTTGTAGCTGTCATTAACTCCTGTATGCCTCCTACACACATCTATAGTATCTATAGTTTAAATGTCTGTTCTCTAATGACATTATGTTGATGATATTGTAAAAAACACTTACACTAACTTGCAACTGCTATTTTCAAACAAATATTCAACTCAAGAAGGATTGAATCATTTTAATGATTTAAATCAGTGCTTTCAACCATTCTTTGATTAGTGGTCCCTTAAAATAATTGTATGGCTACTTGTGACCTTATCACAAGATGAATTGCAAGCAATCACAATTTTCCTTTTCAGATTGTTATATATATTTATAAGCCAGAATATAGGAGAACAATTTTGTGAAACAGAACAGAAAAACTTTTTTTAGGAACACACATTTTCTGTATGTCCGTTCAGTCTAATACACTTTTACAGGTGAAAGAAAGTGTCAAAAGTGGTTTGAGTATTCGTTTGAGGTGGTGGCAGTGGCTGACTGAGTCAGAGTAAAATGCTGAGATAGAATAAGAGAGGGAGAAAGGCAGCAGTCAATGAGACCTGAAGGGTTCCCTCACAGTTTTCGTTCATGTGTTTCTATTTGCCGAATTATTATCAAGTATTGCCTGTTTGTGGCAGCTGTGAGACAAATGTTAAACTGACGGTGAAAGCACAAAACTCTGTCACATTTTCTATTAATGCATAAACTATTGAACTTGATATTTCTGGTGAATTCTAGGTTCTGACTTAGTTATAGGTTTCCTCAAACAAATTTTTCTTCTATATCCAAAAGAGCAAATGTAGGCTGTTTTTTGTGTTGCTCCTAATGTCAGCTAGCACCTCAGGTGTTTATTGAAACACAGGTGTTTATTGGACTCTCTGTTCAATTGGCAGGAATAACTACTGAAATCGGATATGCTTGATGTGATAGGAGCAGAGACACACTCATACACAAGCTCTATGAATACCAAATGATTTGGAACTTATGGGAAAAAATAATAACAAAGTACTTTGAACAGAGTTGTGATACATATTTGGTATAATAACAGAGAGCATGGGTTTATCGGCTCAGCAGACTCCATGGTGCAGACTGGCCTTTACCACAGGTTATAAGACTGTGCAGAAAATATCCCTTTTTAATGAACAGTTGGGGAAAATATTAACAAATAGAAAGTACTTTCGAAAATATGGGGCCCCTAACTCAAGCTTAATATTGAATGGCAAACTAGGGAGAAGCTGAAAGATGTTAACATCATTTTTGAGAGATGGCCTGCATTATATGCCATGTTATTAACATTATGTTAACATTATGGGCTATCAGACACTTTACGAAAGTGATAATGATGTTGTGATGGTGGTGGTAAGTGGGACAGACATTGATTACATTAATAAGGAATTAATAAGTCTCTGGCAGATAGCTTCTGTTATGAATTGGCGCTACATAGATAAAACTGAAAATTTAATTAAAAGCTTCCATTGTTTTGAGCAGATTTAGGACTTCTTGTCCCTGTGGGCATGACAGTTTTATCTTGACCTTGGAAACAAATAATAATAATAATAATTATATGTTCCTCTTATTCTCATTCCCAGAGCTTCTTTTCTCCAGCTTCTGGAGATCCACTATATCACCTTAACATCTTATCAAAAAGAGCATGAGAAAATTATGTTGAGCTGATCAACTGTCTGCTTAAAGGCAAAATCAATAAACATTTGATTTAGTATTTGTTTTCCTCTGCTTCCCACATACATCCACATTTGAGAGGGGCACTGCACCAATTTTACACATGAAGATCAGTTTACTCTTCATGAGACATAGCCCCTACTCATCCTGGATAAACACTTTTATAATGTCCTCTGTGGCTTCTAAAGTCTAAGAAGGCCAGAGACTTCAAAAACAGAAAGCTTGAGTTACTGGGTGAGCTTGTGGGGGTGCCTAATGAAAGAAGCTATCAAGTTGCTTTATGGTATATAGGCCTACAGGATCCAGAGTTTTTGGGGCGTGAGTCATGGTCCAGCTAAAAGTCAGGTCTCAGTCTATGCTGCTTTGATTGTGACCAGTGGAGTGGAGTCTCACAGCTCCCAGGTGCCTCCCAGAGATAATCCAGAAATTACATCGATTTGACCCTTTTAATTTTTCTCTGATGAGAACAGGAAGGCACGTAATTCACAAGGAAGTGAATTACTGATCATCTACAGGCTTACGCACACAAGTCAAGTCTACAAATTGTTGATAAGCCAACAGCGGGAGGGTCCTGGTGCCAAACGTTTTAAGTTAACTTTTTCTGCTTCTTCCTGTGCGATTTCTTGTTCACGCTTCACTTTGACACACAGGCTTGTACACCTCTAAAGCAATTTCCTGGGGGACAATTAATACAAGCTGGACTAGGAGGCAGCATTACTGTACCCAATAAAAAGACAAAGATTGTCCCCAGCACCCCTACACACTCCCTACCCAACCAACTGTCATGCTTCCTTCTCTCCCCACCCCCCTCTTCCTTCCTCCGCGCACGGAACCCTGAGCGTCCTCCTGTTGACTAAATTTCCTTGATGACGTAAGAGTCCACGTACATCGTCCATGTAGGTGATGCTTCTGAATGAATGAGTGTCCCCTCCCATCTCCATTACTAGTACTACGGGATGTCTATAAGAGCAGATCACCGGGACAGCCCGCTGAATATCTCTATATACTGAGGTGAAAGAGCGAGAAGCGAGATAGAAAGCAAACTCACAATTCGTGCTACTTTTGCCGAAAATTACGTACCTGTGCTGTTGATGAGATTAGATAGGATATAGATAGGACCATATATGAACAAATTTGCCGCCATCAGGTTATAGTCTAACGAGGTGGAAAATGTTAAAACTATACTTTCTTTGTAGTTTGATCAAGTCGTAAAATGATGACATCTCAGCTGGACCGATGAAGACCAAGAGGTAAGTTTTCCTTTTCATAGTGCCAATTTTTTGTCTTCTACAATATTTGAATGTCTACATTAGCTGCCCCGATCCACGTGCATCAAGAAATTGCAACAATAACGAGCTTGTTAAATCAGTAGAAGCTCACTGACGCCGCATTTTCCTCTGCGTGTCATTTCGTATATCTACGGTAGATTACAGAGGCTGGAAGTTACTGCAGTGTGAGTCACTTTGGCGCACATGGGCAGTGACAACTGTGAAAAAGGGAGAGAATGTCTTGTAGGGTGTAGGCTGCGTTGACTGCATGATAACCAAGCTGCATCCCCGCAGACAGTAAGCGAATCACGACATTCTTTTTTCTCTCTCCAAGGGTCGCAGTCAGCCTATGTGGGACGTGTCCTAACGGGCTGCTTCTTGGACTTATTAATGCCTATCACCGCCAAGATGGGTGCATGTGTGTCGTCAGTGCAGTCCAGGACAACATGTTCTCATGTGTTACTTGTTAGGGTTAAGCTAAACCAAAATATGAAACACATAGAACGTAATCAATCGTAAGGTAGCCTACATCTAACAGTTTAATGATGTAGGCTATGCACCGCCGGTGGAGAGACAGGGGCTACTTTAAATAAAGTTACCTATTATTCCTCACTTTGGCAGGCAGAGATCCTCTCCCTAGTTTGGCAGGTTTTTCTTTCCCCTTTTTTCATGCTGAAATGACATCGTGACGGATTCTTGAGATGAAGTCAATTTTGCGTCATTCCTGCGTACATGCAGACGACCCCCAATCACCCATCAGAGGGCTTTAAAGACACAGTGCGATTCGCCTATACGTCTACAGCCTGCATTGTGATGTGTCTCTATACTAGGTGGAGAGATGAGGGAGGCAAGTGGGTGGGAAGGCCCGGGGGTCTGATGGAAACTCTCCAGTGTAACTCCTGGAGGGTGCTACGACCAGAATCACAATGAACATGGTTCAATAACCTCTCCCACAGTTTTTATCCCTAATCCACGTGGGCTTTAAATGACTTGACAGAGCACTGTAAATAACATGTGACGTAATCAGCAATTCACTTTCGAAGATCTTCCAAAGAGCTTTAATAACCTCCTGAAGCTGCGGGGCGCTGTCCATGGTGCTGAACGTGGTCTGTGGCCTGACCTGCATGGGGCTGAACATTGTGACAAACTATGAAGCTGCCTACTTCTGATATACGGGTACTAACAACTAGGCTTAGCTTATTTGTGTTCAAACAGTCAGTGAACCATTTGAAATGTTTTCATACCGAAAAATATTATAGATATTTTGAAATGTTACAGATCCGCTCAGTCCTATACGTGCAATACTGGTCTGTTCGGTAGTTTAACAGTAGGAATATTTTAAACTTTGTGACCGCATGTATGGCGGATGTATGGCGCATCTCTAGAGATATTTACGATTCACGCAGCAGGAGAAACTCGGCCAGCAATGTTTGCTGTTAGGACCATGGACAGTGTCAGAGTTCAGATACTTTGTCACAGAACAAATTTGTCTACTTCTTTTAATCAAATAGAATCACCAAAATGGGATTTTGTTACATGTAGTTTTACCATATGAGTTAGAGCTTTACTCAGATACCTGTTACAAATGTAAGTAGCCTACATATGGAAGTTGCTGGTAGTGACACCACTGGAGATAAGACACAGTCACAAGTCTTAGTCGTTGGTAACCTCTGGTGACACTTCAGCAGCAACTTTTGTTACTTGCCCACTCACAGTGCTCCTTCCTTTGAGTTCTCATCTATATAGATTCCTTCAGTAGAAGAAACTGTTCACATGAAAATAGACAAGTTGCCACCGTCAACCACTGTTACACAGGTTCAAACAGCCAGTATAGAAACAAGATGAGTGCTTGTCATCGTTCAAATTTCCCGACTGCTGACGTCAGTCCAAGAGTTGAGCTTGTATAAGACACAAAGAGCACCCTGTGCTCCCATCCGTCCATATCGTGTGGCTGACTCATAGATAATCGGCATGGAAATCAATACTACAAGCACAACAAGTGGGCTATGTAACCACCAGTCTGGCCACACATAGCCTAAGGCCTCTGGCTAGAAAGGCTATGATGTGTGCCACTGCACTCACTGTCTCATAGTATATGATCATATTTGACTAATTTCTGTGTAGTGTTACACAGAGATATGCCAGGCAACAGTAAAGAGCACTAAAGAGCCCCTTTTCCTTAGCACTTCACACCTTGATTTGTTTATGTAATGCAATTATAGATGACATTTAATTGTTGAACAAAGGGCATCATGATGTCTCTCTCGCTGTGCACACCCCACCTTTCCCTTTGCATTATGTTACCAGCTTGTATGCTTTTCTTACTCTCTGTTCTATTAGTCAGTGCATCAATACCTTGGCTCTAGACTGCTTACTGCTAAAAACTCCTCCAAAGTACAGTAACAGTCTACAGTCATGGCTACTGACGTCTGGCAAACCTCTGCTCTGTGTGATAAAATTCACCTTTGTGACTGTAAGAGTTAAGATGAGTGGGAAGATGCTGCTGTACTGTATGAAGTTTCCTTTCGAAGCCCAGCACTACTGAAGGCTGCATCACCAACATCATCAAACCACCAAGGACGTCAGTGGTTACCACAGCCAATCATATTTCTCCCACTGTCTCCATGGTGACCGTGGCATTAGATTGTTACTGTAGCAACAGCACCACTGGTAACAGTCTACAGCCATGGTCGCTAGGGGGCAAAACACACATCTCAACCAGAGTGGTGCAAAAGTGCTGTTGAAAAAGACACAGAAGATGTGAGAATCAGCAAGAAAGGAAAAGTTACCAAATCAATGTTACATTAATGGCAGCAGTGTAGTTCATGTCACAGAAATAATGTAGTTGGCTAGAAGGTATTTTACAGCAGCTGAAGTGGAGTGTATAATTTAATGTGTAAATAACCGAACATTATTTGTGTAATTTAATTTATCCAGAAAATACATAAATCCTAAAACCTAAATATATATATATATATATATATATATATATATATATATATATATATACACACACACACATGTAGGACTTTATGAACCCTAGCATAATCAAGCACACAAGAGGATAAATTATTATAATTTAAAATCATTTAAAAAAGGCTTCACATATTACAGGAAATATTACAGTATACCCATATCCTGGAGGAGGGAAGACTCCTTGACTCCTTGATGAAAGTATTTGGTGTTGAAGGCTGATCAGAACAGCAGTGTCAGGCAGAGGGTACCAGTCCATTCCCGATGAAAACGGATCCACTTCTACCAGGAAAAGAGCTCAGGGAACATCCTGAACCTGCTGTAAATCCTGATATTTACTCCTTACAGCAGCATGTTGGGTAAAGCTTTATTTTCTTACAAAAGTTGTTAATTCCTGAACTAATTTTCCCTTCCAGTGGTATGCATGTTAAAATTATAATGTAATGTATCATTTCCTATCAATAAATTAATTAATCATGTGCAGACGAGACTTTGGATCTTTATCAGTAATAATGATTGAACTGCTTTCTAACAATGAATTGAAAGCGGAGGGTCAGTCACACAGCAGTGACCTTAGACTAAGTAGGGATTCAATTTCTTCCTGAAGGACACCTCAGCAGCCTGAAGAATTTAATTCAGTTAATCATCAGACATGATCATCAACCACATCCCTGATGGTGTAGTTGCCATCCTCTGGGTGAGGGTCCTTCTAGATGAGTGGCCGTTGTATCTGCATTGTAAGACTCTATATGCTGGACTGCAGTCCACTCAGATTATGAAATTGGCACCACTGCTGGTTATAATCAACCCGATTTTAATATCCATGGTTGACTAGGTAAAGTTTTAATTATTTGTCTCTTACTTTTACAGCAGTCTTGGCAACACAAGATTAGAAGAGGTAAAGGCAGAGTAAAGGAATAAAGATACAGTGGAGGAAGTAACATGTGCAGCAAAGCTCATGTTTGTGTACAGATGTCAAAAGAATACCAAAAAAAGTTAAACTTGAAAGGTTCAAGCTGTACTTTCAGTGCCAAAACGAGTGGGAGAAATGACGCAAGTGAATACATGATATGGAACTCAATAAATACATCTTTTTTTGATAAATTGTTCTCAAGTGGTAAGTAAATCCATCTGTCCTTGAACATAAACATGGCTCTTTAGCCAAACATTTGTTGTATTATGTTCATTTCAAACACACTAAGATTTACTACTATACAAATTCCCTACTTCACAGTATAAAACTGTTGCCCTCAGAGGTTACATGCATCAAAAACATTTATGCCATGACATTTAAACAAATTGGCCTTATCCCACAACATTTTAGATTCCTTTTAACAATGTGCATTCAATTGATGGTGGGTGTACATATCGTCAGCATAGGAGAGAAAATCCTTAAGGACTGAAATTGTGAGGTTTCTCTTCTTGTTCTATACCTGAAGAGATAAAAAGGAAACAAGAATCACATTAACTATCGCATTGAGTATCACTGGGGCAGTTCAGTGCTTAGTCAATAGTGTTTTCATTTGTTAAACCTGTTACAGCATTGTCATGTCAAAATATTTAGTTACACTTTAAAATGGAAATGGTAATGAGTCCTTAGCAAATAATGAGCTCATGATGACATGATGACTATTAATAAATTAATGAATATATATGGGACATTGTACAAAAAAAGACAAGACATAGGTGTAACCAGAAAACCACTGTTACAAAGTAAGGAATAAATCAGAATAATAAATATCTAAAATGAGAAATAATATAATGATAAATGCAATTCAGGGCTACTGAAGCTTCTTGTTTATGTTGAATAACCAGTATGAATGAGTAAAATGTGTCCTTTTTATGTGTGAATCTGCATACTGACACGGTCTTACTGGATTCTTCTGATTAACTCCAAATCAGGTGGTAATGTCACAAAACCAATAACTAATCATTATTGGAGTAGTAGCAGTTTTACTGGGAGAACATTTTAGCTCATGAATGACACAAGGCAGACCGCTGAAGTCATGTTCAAAGCACATTTACATTAATATTCACATCCATATGTCATGATATTAACTAACACAGCCACACTAGATGGAAAGCTGGTGAACTAACACGCTGTAATATGTAGAGAGCTATGAGTCCATCACTCTCAAATGACTCATATTTCCTCCCTGCTTTATTAACTTAATTTCTGACAAACGGCTGTTAGTTATTCCTGATTTTTAACGATGAGTCAGGGGCCAATGCTCCCAACTGGAAACAGCATGGACTAAATTCATGCTGTTAAATCTAATCATTTAGAAAGAGTATCATAAGTTACTGATAGTTTACCATGATATAATTTGTTCTCAAGAAGCTTCAGGATGTACTATATTGTCTGTTATAGTATTTTGGAACTGATGTTTAATTGGTTTTGGAGTGAAAAATGAATAGACCAGCAAGTTTTTGGCAGTGGACTTAACTGCCTGAATTATGAAGCAATTCCAGTAAATAGTGTGCTGTGCCTGCCTATTTGAAAAGTTTGATATCTCACTAGATATAATCAGGAATACAGAAATACACTGATTATGGGTAGTTTGTGTAACGGGCCAGTAAAATAATACAGATTGCACCATTAATTGACCATGAATTTAATGATTGCCAAAAATTTTAAATGTTAATGAAAATAAGATTTTAAAGACAAAGAAAACATGTGTATATATATATATATCTATCTCTCTCTCTCTCTCTCTCTCTCTCTCTCTCTCACACACACACACACATATATATAGACTATATATTATTAAATGGTAAGTTTTTGTTGATGGATTTGAATAACACATAGCTGTTAAGACACAAAAACCTTCAAGTAAAGAAACAAATGAAAATCAGTAACCCTTCAAGTTTCCACACTTTCCAATTATTCCCTTCCTGCTGGACTGAGTATGAAAACATTAAATTAATTAGTAAGATATTGTCGATCACAGCTTGAGAGGAAAACCTGACAATCCATGGCAGGACGGAGTGGGTTGAGGAGGAAGGTGACTTTGTGACAGCCCTGTGCTTGGGTGGCTCTTGGCCTGATGATCAGGGACAGGCTGACCTCCCACGCAGAATTTGTCATCTCTTTACAACACTTTTTTTCCCACTAAAGACTCTTATTCAACCTTCTAACAACCTTCCTTCCGCCGCCCGGACTTCTCTCTCCCCTCTCTCCCCTCTTCCCCCCCCACGCACACACACGCACACACACACGCACACAGTTAGCAGCCTCTAGACATAATCATTTATTGTTCAAATTTCCACATGGAGATCAAGGGGTTGTTAAATACAGCAGCTAATTTCCAACGCTTCCAAACTAAATCAAAGAAACACTTGGAATTAGACTAGTTGTAACATTAATGTTCTGTTAAAACTATATTAAAGTCCAATTTACTTTTCTCCTTTTATTGACGCTTAGTAGCAAGTGTGGAAACAGGACAAAATATACATAACAATATAGAGATCTGTGGTACTAGGAAGCCCAGTTTACTGATGAACATGCTACTTTCGGGGTTACACATGCTGTAAGATATGTACAATAGCTAAGAGAGGCATTCTCTGCACGCCTCTTCAGAAAATGTTCACTGAAGTGAAAATACCAAAATCATGCAGAAACAGCTTGTACACTGATAACATGCAGCTCTTCTCTCTAGGCTCTTCTTCTGAAATAGAAATTGCACATGCAGTGTCACATCAGACATCCATTATTATTGCCATGGCACACTCAAAGAAGTTTCAAACTGCATTCCTCTGCAGCCGTGCATTGATATTTTTCTGCTGTTCCTTAAACAGTTTCTCACCCCACAGTGTCTTGACAGATGTAAATACAGGAGAGTTAAACCAAATCAGATGTTTTTTACTTGTCATTTCTGTTAAGTTCCAATGTAATCCAGAGGAATTGCTGAATGAAAAAAAAGAGAAACACACAAAGAGAGAAGCACTGAAGACACTGAAATACATACTTCTATTCTTTCAGTTTTGGACTTCATATACATGTCCACTCCTGCCACTTCCCCAGCACAAACCCAGTCACACGTGGCTTTCTGAAATCATGCTGTCTCAAAGAAACACTGATGAAAAATGCAAAAACAAACTTGGGAAACAAATCTCCTCCTCTTCTGTTTATTTTTGTTGCAGTGCAATGAGTCATAAAATATATTTCTAAACTTCTGTCTCTTTTACACTCATGACTGATTTCCCTTTTGGACAGAAATGTTCAGCAATAAGAAACATATGAGAAGCAAATTAATTCTAGACTAAGATAAAAGCTTGGATTAATGGATTTACTTGGTGAGAGGGTAAATGTAAAGTTCCCTGACATGCATGAGGGAGAGGGTCAGTGACAATAAAAGAGAAGCGTGTGGTGACTCAGCCTTTCCCTGGTCAGAGAAATAAACAACTAAATACATCACTGGTGCCGACATGTTTTACCTACTTACAGGTACAAGACAAAGCCACAGAAAAACATTAACCCAGGAAAACAGTTCATATTTATTGAAAATGTGTTATTTCAATCAACTGCTCTGGATGTTTGATAATGTGTGGTTGTTGCGGGTGCATTAGCTGATGGCTTTTGAGTCATATCCCTGTTTATTGCTGTAGGCTACGCAAGCAAGTGCTGGGTACCAATGGCAACCATCTGACCATGCAGTCAGGGTATATCGATATCACAGTGAGATGTACGTGACCTGTTCTGTTATGCACTGAGTCAAACCTGGGGCCTCTGCAGTGTCATAAAATCCATTATAAACATGTCACAAATTCTCTTCGGCGAGCTGTGCCCTCTGGACAGGAAACTGGGCGCTGGTGGCAGAGGAAGTGTGATAGCAAACCAAACTCATTCAGAGCGTGGAGGGTGCAGGGGAGAAGGGAAGCAAAGGGATGCCAAGGAGGATGAAAGAGCATGGAGTCAAATTCATACCACATCTGGAAAGAATTGCACACAGCAGTTACAGAGGTACACTGGGTACTTGCACTCTGCCAAGCTCACTCGCATGCTGCCATGCCAAGCGTAGCCTTTGCACATTGAAAGTGTGTGACTTGAATGCCTTACAAGACTGCAAATAAGCTATGCAAACAGTGCCACCTGGTGGACACTAAGCCGTTGACGTAGCTGGTAATGACTGTGAGAGAACACTACCTTAACTCAACCAGCGAGTTAAAATACATCTGTGGGTCAGACCTTGTTAACGTCCCGGTCTGTTTGTTTTCATAAGCCAAAACAAGTAACCACAAAGTGCTTTAAAATAGTTCCATCCAACTACTCAGAAATTCACTTTGAGTTTAAGATTTTTGGTGAAACTCCGCCATTTGTTTATCTATTTTACCCCCCCCACACACACACACTTTAATCAGTAGCTATACGTTGTGCTCTGTAACTTACGTAATTGTTCATTATTAAAAAAGAACACTGCGGCATGTTGATAAGAAGGTAAGACTGAGTCACATTTGACTACATCTGCATAAGACTATGCAATGAATAACATATGTACATACATGTACACATCTTTGAATCTAAAAAGAAGCAACTATAGAGGTTATTCTTGAAGACAGGCTTGCAAAACAAGTATTCTTGGACTTCCTTTGTAGCATGGATCTTCAAATCAATCAAGATTATTATCTTGTTTTGGTGGTCAGTTGTTTGTCATAGGTTTATTTTTTCTTGACGGGAATAATGGTAATTTTGTTACAAATGGTGGAGATCATTGACATAAGCAATAAAAATGAGAGCAAGAATAGGAATTATGACATATGGTTCAAACATGTACACAAAATCTACTGCCAAAAAGAAATAACACAAACATCTAACAATTTAAATTTAATTTCACAAATTCCAGACACACTAACAAGAGTATATCATTAGTTTGATTGTGAAAACATTGGGAAGCATCAAAGTATCCTGATCTCTGCTATTGTTCTCTAATATTGTTAAAAAGGTATTTTTATTAAAGGGTCCCCTTTCACTTGCTGTGAATTATTGTTGTTTAAATACCTGTAAGTTTATATAGCCATTGGTTCCATTTCCAAAAATATGCCTTGGCCGCAAGGAAATTGTTTTAAACACATTCTGTAAGTAATAAATATTTAAAGCAAAACAAATGATTAGGCTGTGAGATTAAAAATGGCAAACTTCAGATAGGGGGAAAAGAGAATTGATCAAACTTTTCCTATCTTTTAACCGTAGAGATAGAGTGCACCAAAAAATTTATAATGAAACATCAGCTGAGAGAAAGCTCTGCTGTCCAATAATTTATTCTTGACCGCCATGCATCACACTGTCAAGTACTGAGCTCTTCAAAATAACAGCCACCCGTGGACACATGAGGCACATCATGAGAAATACGTACGTCTGGCGGGATGGGCTGCATCACACTGGCCTCTGTTGCTAGGGAGACATGATAGCGGAAAGCAGAGGGAGGACCTGACAGGAGAAGCCAAGTAGTTGTAGGCAAATAACAAAACTCACAGAACATCATTCCCACCGAGAGAAGGTGCTGCAACCAGGGGAAAATTCTCAGGATCAACTGAAGCAATGGTGCGCTGCTGTCAATCACTTTCTGCTGTGCTAGCCAAACACCAAACTGCAATACAGTGTTTATTTATTTATTTATTGACACTCCATCAATAAATAATGAGGATGGAGAGCAGTCGTGACTAGCACTGCACACATCTAGGAACTCATACCCCTCAGCCTTAAAAACAGACCCATCGCTTCAGCATGGCACTGCGTTTACCCCCCCCCCCCCCCCCCAATACATACACACACACACACAGAAGGAGCAAGGTTGCATTTCTGATTTATTGTTTCAGAAATTGCCTATAAAAGCGAGACAGAGAAACAAGGCTATGTCACAATGCATCACATGGTATTATCCACATTTCTGAATTCTAAAAAAGACAGTTACTGTACATTAAAGTGCTTCTTACTCTATGACTGTCTTTGAAACACAGCATGAAGGGAAACTCATTGCTTTATCCAAGGATGAGTGGATTGCATTTGACTAAAGCCACCCACATATTAACAGACACTTTAATTCCATACCACACGCTCAAGGTCATCTTGCGCGTTCTCTCTCTTACAATCACAAAAGCTGTGTCTTCAGTACAGAAAGGCCCACACATTTCCTCTGTGCAGGAATAATTCCTTTCTTGGCAAAGCACAGAGCAGCAACATGTGTGAGCTCAGACACACAAGATTCTCTCAGCTGCATGTATTTTGAGCTGAGAACACATGCAGAGAATGTGAATAAGAGCAAAGAATTTGGTTTGATCTGCTGTGCTGTAAAAAGAGGGATTATTTATGGCTAGTAATCCATTTGAGGAGGGGCTGAGGGCTCCTCCTGCTTTAGCTCTGCTCGCTGACAGACTGGACAAATACCCAGTCTCCTCCTCTGCTCTGACCTCCCTCCAGCCTTTAGCAGAGGCACAGGTGCTGGCAGGCACAAGTCAAAGACAGCGCTGGTCACGATGTGTCATTCCCTTTGACAGCCACAGGGGGCACACTGGTTCTGTCCACACTGCTTGGTAGGAGGGGCTGGATCCGAGCCTTGTTTCTGCAGGCAGGAAGTAGGATAAAATTAACACTTAATAGTGACACTACCTATCTCAGACAGATTAGTGGTAAACATTAAGCAATATGGTTACTGCACAGTGTATTCACTCCGCAGCAATTCACTGCATATCTAATCTTTTTTAAATGTTTCAAAAAAAATGTATAATGTACATCAAGGTCAATGTCACAACCACGCCTTTAAGAAAGATGTCCACATAGCTGTCCTGTTGTCATTGTGCCACTGGGTGTCAGTGTGGTGACATATGCTGAACACAGTGTGGTTTCACTCTTTACCAGCTATTCATACCCCTCCCTTCTCTGCTCTACTTACTCTGTCATTCATTCTTTTATCTCCCGCCCCTGCTCACCTGGGTCTGTCTGCGAGTGGGCCGCACAGGCTGGTTGTCAGGGTGGTTGGGCGCCCACGGCCCCAGGCTCTGATTGGAGTAGAAGTCCATGGGGTAGACTTCCTTCCAGCCAACTTCCTGCAAAGCCACAGCTGCCTGAGAGATAATGAGACAGATAATCACAAACAATGTGTAAACTAAAAAGAACAATTGACATCATGTGCAATACCAGCCCACTGGTATGAGGTATGGAGCTATGGCACACGACTCTGCTGTTCTTTCCCCCTTGTTATCTAGGAATGTACTTGCAATTTTTTGGCAAACAAGCGGCAGGAAATCACAGCGTGATGAGAAGTTGCAACAGACAAGACAGGTGTCATAATATTAAGCTTGGATAACAGGCATGGTTGTCATGTTATCCCTATGCAGCTGCACTGCATGACACAACAGCTGTTAGAGGAGAGCAACAGCTCTGGCATGACAGTGCTGTGACACAAGTGCAGACTGCTCCTTATGGAAGAGAGGTGCCTGTGAATATTGATTCTGAATGACAGAAAGAGCAGCTGAATGACTGAACAGATGGATAAACAAGCATGCTGAATTAAAAAATCAAATCACTTGATTGTTCATTTATTAATTTATCCAACTGCTCATTCATCTTTCAAAATATTTAGATGCCAAGACCTAAGTTCGGCTTCATAAATCTTGGGATTAATTTAGACAATGTGTGTCAAAATATGATGAGAAAACAAGTCATATTAATATTAAAAATCTCCAAAAAACTGTCATTTGACAAATCAGAGAATTTAGTTCTAAAGGAAACATGAAAATGCACAAAAGGGATCAAATCTCTCTTCTGGCGGGACATAATTCATCACGGTTACACAGCTTGTGTTGAGCCTCTGTAGTTTCTTTTGTCAGTACGGTGTGTCCCAACACTGGCAAAGTAGTGTTCTCTTACACCCTGGCTGCATCTTTTAATAGAAACAGCAAAACAACACTCCCCTTCAACATGTTTTAAATCCTTCATATCAACAAGAAACAATAAAGGACAAAAGCAACAACAGTAGAGATTGATAAATGAACTTTCTTGGTCCAAACAAGTACTAGCTAGTAAGTATCTATTAAAAACACAATATATGGGTCACCTAAATTCCATAGTGTTTCCTCCTAAACAAACAAACTGTATACTGGATTAAATCTTTCATTGTGTTATTTTTTGTATATCTTTTCTTTCCCACTCGCCTCTCATTTCTGTAGCCCACTGCTCCCTTCTTCTCCCCTCTCACACCAACTGCCTCTCTCTGTGGAAGCTAGCTTCTATTGCTAATCCCTCCTCTGACTGTAGAGCCAAGTGTGTCTTATTGACTATAAATATAACATGAGATGCACTGAAAATAAATGCTGCCCCCCCACCCCCTTCTCCTTGTTCACTCCACCCTCCCATCTCATTCCTCTTCATTGTAAATGCCACACTGAAAAGCACAGTGCACTGAGACATAACAGGTATGAGATGGGGGTGAATTAAGACTTAACACAAACGCACACAAGCATATACATAGACATAAATGCAGCTGCAAATGATTTAAATGCACAGACATTGTTCGCAAATAGCTAGAGGGAGAGAGCAAAGTGAGCTCTGACAAAAGGGCTTAAGAAAACAGATTACTGCTTTTCTCATTACACCGGGGCGAATTTCAGACTTCACATGTACCATTACAGTCAAAAACAATAAAAAATAATAATCACTTCTAAGGTGAATGCTATGATTATTCATAATAGCCTCATTCTGAGATACAGTACAGGCGGTGCACAAACATGTGTAGTCTGAGAAAAACAGCAACCATTTCAAATCACAATCCAATATTCAAGACAGCAATTCCCCTTGCAGCCATTTCACAGGGATTCAAATCAGCCTGTCTTTGAGGAAAATCATTGAATGAATTAATAGGTGACATCAAACGCTAACCAACTAAGTCACATAATAAGACATAACTGCCAACCCATCACAAAGTTGCTACACCAGCTGCAGCAGCACACAAACAAACACTTGCTTTGAAATGGATCTTTATGGGTTGCTGTTCAGGGAGGGGTGGGTAGGGGATGTGTGGTCCTATAGCCAGTAGGGGGGGCTAGACATCTGCTGATGCTGTTGTATGTTTATTTGTGCTGGTGTGCTTTATAGCAGGGATAGAGGGAGAGGAGTAGGCATCTCCATTTCCAGCACAAGCAGGCCTTGATGGGTCCTACACAAATTCACACCTTGATTTGAATTTAAGCTTTGTGTGTGTGTGCGCAATGCATCACCCTCCTCTGATAAGTGAGTGACAGCTGGGATCTTGCTGAGAGACTATAAGGTGTATGTTTACCTCATATGGGGACAGCAGGGGTTTGGAGAAGGCTGTGCCCCAATCGATAGAAAGGCGTGGACAAGCAATCTGGATCCACCTGCAAGGAAGAGAAGTATAAAGAAATTTGTGTTTCAATGTACATCCATTGAGTCCAAAACGTGTGTAAACCAGAAGCAGTTACACAGGGTGAGAGACCAAGATCCTATTCTAC
The DNA here is from genome assembly GCF_014851395.1 of Micropterus salmoides. Classification (NCBI taxonomy): domain Eukaryota; kingdom Metazoa; phylum Chordata; class Actinopteri; order Centrarchiformes; family Centrarchidae; genus Micropterus; species Micropterus salmoides. The sequence goes on from NW_024042261.1 coordinate 28,478,743, forward strand.
AGGCAGGTCACATCTGCGTCTGCACGCTGCATGTGGATACGTGATGCAATGGGTTGTGCAGGGAGCCTCCCTCCACCTGATCTCCAGCATCTGTTTGAGAGATCTGTCTTGATTTGCAACCGCTGTAAAGGTAGCCACGCTACACTGTCTGAATGCATAGCCAGTCAGTGAAAGAGGGAAGCTGAAAAGAGAGAGAGAGGATGGTTTTTGGTGGTGGAGGGGGGAGGGGGCTAGACTGGATGCAGGAGGTATAAACAGGAAAAACAGGGAAGAAGTGAACAGAGGTGAAAAGAGAAAAAAATGCAGTGAAAAAAAGAGGGAGCGGTTAGGTGAGTGTGAATAAAAAAAAAACAGCACCAGCCCGGTCTCCACGGAGGTAGCCTACATAGCTGGCAGACAAGGGGGGGGCATGAGGAGGAGCGAGATGGGGAGGGGGGGAGGAAAAAAAGAGAGAGAAGGACACAGATATACAGCGATAGGGAGAAAGAGCAATGAAGATGAAAACAGAGGGAAGGGGCAGAAGAGGCACAAGCAGGAAGAGAACAGAGGCAGAAGATTGGTAGACAGAAAAGTGTTTACTCTGGAAAAAGCATGAAAGAGGGATGAGGAGGGTGTGGATGTAAACAGCTGGAGGGAAAAATGAACAATGGGAAAATAGGGACAGAGAGAAGCGGCAGGGGCTATGGCGGTTAGCTTTCACAGATCAATGCTATCCACAGGAGCTCCATGTCCACTGAGGGAGTTGACCCTCCCTCGTCCCTAATCCTAATGATGGAGCTTCATCAGAAGTATTGACAAATATGAACTGAGCTGCAGTGCTTATAAGAACCCCAGATATAACATCAGATCTAGGTAAATGTCAATAAGAATACACCTGTTAGAAACGAGTATAGGCTAGTACAGAAGCATGGATGGAAAACACATGAAAGAATAAAAGTTTTGCCGTAATCGCTTCAATACTTTTATGTCCATGCTACGGCGTCAATATCCCCATCTGTCTATTCTTCATTTTCCAACTTTCACACAATTTTCTCAACTGCAGAATTGAGTGCACCGTTGACGCTCGCTCGCCTCTTTGTCACAGAAATATTCCACCCCCTCAGGGAAAACGCGTGGCCTTTTCTCATTTTCATATAACACTTTTTTTTTTTTTTTAAATGTCTCCCCCCACAGACTGAACTCTAATTAATCCTCCTAATTCGAGCTGAGTCAGATATATTTGCACCAAGCACCAATCTCCTCCGACCTAAGTTTGCTGAGTTGAGATGGAGATGTGGAATCTGAAGTCCATCAGCAGTTCAGTAAAATTATGGTGTCATGCCAGGTACTGCCCTAAGAATGTGGCCCAAAGTTTTATTCCAGCCCTTATGTGGCCTTTAATATAGAAAGCGCAGCTAAGATCCCACATCATGGGTGCAGTGAAACAAAGAGAGAGCTGGAGGAAAGAAAAGAGAAAGAGGTGCAGAGACAGAGAAATGTGAGCTTTTGTCCAATAAAGAATGTATGAATACGAGTTTGATAGAAACCTTGTCTCTTCAGTCCCCCTCTTAAAGATCTGTTTCCTTATGTAGAAAGTAGAACCCCTCAACACAAAAAGACAAGCAAGGATTAGAGAAGCAGGAGGCAGAACTGGTGGGGACTATGCCGTGATATATAAAAGGTAAGGCTGCGTGACATTTAGTACCGCTATGCGATGTGAGTTCCAGCCCTGGCCTCCCTGCATTACCTGCTGTGGCCCATTACACCCTGACACTGTTAGGAGGACCTCCACCTGCATGGCTTCGCTTCAGTTACACTCAGTCTTGACCCGCCAAAAGCAAGAACAATTAACCTTTCAGCAATGCAGGAAAATGATAAATGTTCACCTTTGACAGCAAATGTAAGTGAATTAAAACAAACAATTTAATGGAGTCCAAAAATTTAATTTGAACACACAAAAGACTGCAATGCACTGGGTGGCATTTGCAGTCTAGTTGAGATCTAAGTGTGTGTGGTGTACAGATATGTGTACAATAGTTTTAAACCTGCTAGGGGACAGTCTAATTACACACTTAAGAGCATATGCTAATGGTGTCTCTCTTTATATGCGTGAGTGTGTGTGTGTGTGTGTGTCTAATGACAGAGAAAGCCTGGGGGTGGGCTCTGTACAGTGTACTGTGTCGGCTAGGGCTGAGCACTAATGCATCCGCTACCAGCCTACCGTCTATCTCTGAACCTCCCTCTCCCTCTTTCCTTCTACTCCACCTTCAACACAGCCAGATTCAACACAGCTTCAAACACACGGTGGTTTGTAAGGTCTATTGTAGCCTCATGCAGGATGCTTGTGTTCTTACAAACTATTCTGACTATTCACAACAAAAAGAGAAAAAAAATGGTTGACTAATAAACACTATGTTGTGAATAAACACTAATGATTAATTACATTGACATTGACAAAGGCACCATGGTAATAAATTAATGCAACTGAGCTGGAATTTATTCTTCACTACTTATATTAGGCAGTTTCTGATTGTACTATTTTTTTTTTTTTTTTTTAGACACAGTACTTGGATGACTAGGTACACCTATCTAGAAACTGGTGTAGTCTACAACAATAACCCTGCAATAAATGGTACCGTGGTGAAAGTTATACTGTTCGTTTTTATATTGAAATTGTTGAAACTGAGGTGTTGATTAAACTTCATAGTCATTTTGGAAGCTGCAGTGTGTGGCGTTATTAAATTGTACTGGATTATACCAAGAGAACTGTCAAATATTTTGTCCACCCAATTTGTATAAATAGAGCTAGACCACATATTAAAAACATTTCTTACAGAGCAGTTAGATAACTAGGTGTACCTAATAAAGTAGAAACTGAGTATATAAGCATATAATGTGTTCCTATCTGATATAAATGTATACAATGAGCCATTTTATATTTAAACCCTTTTGTTTCCCCTGTTTAAAAAGCTTTTTTGTCTCTAATGAGGGTTTGTTTTGGTTGGGTAAATCGTGCCTGACTTACATAATTTCAGATCTACACTCATACGTCAGTCTGAAGAGGAAAGCAAAAAAACAAAACAAAGAACTAAATCGCTTTTACCATGATCGCTTGCCTTCTAAACACAGCCCCCTCAACTACCTCTGCATCTCTCTTTCTCTCTCCAACTCACTCGCAATCTCTCTCAGACCTTCTGTCCTCTCACCCACTCCTCCCTCACACATCACACCTCTCATTACTCCACAGTGAGAGGCCAATCTGAGGGAGTGTGAGGAGCCTGTGTGTGTGTGTGCCTGTGATTGGAGCTGTTGCACATCAGTGTCTCACTAACCCCTTGCCCGTCTTCACCTCTGTTGTTCTGGTTGGAAGTCAGATAAATCAAAGAAACTGTTCCTTGAAGCCTGAGTATTTTATATTTCAATGAAGAAACTTTTTTTCAAACACAAGAATGAGTGTTACTGGGATGGATAACAACGTTAAGTGCTAGAGTGTATTTCAGCACCTACAACTGTGATTGTTAAGAACATATACTAATTACAAGATCCACAAGTGCATCAATGATAGAGCTGTAACTAATGACTATTTTGATAGTCGAATAATCTATCGATTAATGAAACAAATAATCGACTATTCGGATCATGAACTGCAAAATTACTCGATGCCTGATGCCCGATGTGACAGAAGCCAGCGAGACTTTGCAGTGAGTAAACCTCACTCCCCGACACCTTAAGAGACGCTCTGGCGACCGACGTTAGTGCCCATGGGTTTTGGCCTCCTTGTCAATGCGTTTGCCTCCACACCTGAAAGTCCTGTCATGGACAAAACAGGTATATACAGTAAGAAATAACTGTGTGTGCAAAGGTGTGCGTTGCACTCATTTGTGCAGCTAATCTGCTGTTAACAAGGCACAACGTTATCATTTATGTAGTAGCTTATCTGCTGGTACTGGGACACAGGGGGACAAACTGACATTTTTATATAAAGAAAGGAATAACTCAATGTATTACATTTGCCAAATTTACAAGAGGAGAAAATAATAACAAATTTGTCATTGACAGCGTTTCACAAATTAAGTTTCCCCTAACTCAACAACTTACAAAACTATGTGATTTTTTTGAAGTATTTAAGTTTAAGTAAGTAAGAGTATGGGTTGCATTAGCTGCCACCAAAATACAAAGTGTAAACACAAAGGTTTAGATCGTTAATATTCAGGTAACTGTCTGGATACAGATCATATTTTAATACATAGTTACACAATAAATGGTGATATGGGCTTTCACTTTCCCCCAAAAGCAATCCACATTGCACAGGGACAAATTGTCTGGTTATCTAGACTTGTGCACTTGACAGCAACACATTCTCCAGCTGTCACCATGAGCAATCTAGTGTTTATGATTGTAAAGTCAGGGCACATGTGGAATGGGAACAGTATCATTGTGTAAAATAATTATTTGCTACTCTCAAGGGAAGTTCAGAGTAAAAGTTATTGATTAAGAGAAAATGTACTGAAAATGTTACAGCTCATAACATGAAGTAACATTAAGATAGCTAGTTCACTAGGTCTCTGTAAATAATATCACAAAGAGTTCGGTCTAGACCTGCTCTATGTGAAAAGTGCAATGTGGTAACTGTTGTGAATTGGCACAATATAAATAAAATAGAATTTAACTGAATTTAATAGATGATTATTACAACACGCTTACACTGTGGACAAATGAAGATGACGTTACTTTATGGCGTGTATTGCAAAATGGAGGAAGAGAGAGAAAATAGTGAGGGACGAGGGAGAAGAAACAGGCCGGAGAAAAAGACAAAGTGTCCAAAGTACAGGATCATTTCAAGCTAAAAGAAAATAGTATCTCTGGTGTAAAACAGAACCAGCCTACCAAAACAGCATGACAGCATCTGAGCAGAAAGCATCCAGTATACAGAGGGGATCTGAAACAAGGTAATGTTAACGTTCGCATTTAAAGTAAACCATGGTTGCTAGTTGAGATGAAGGCTAGCAAAGGTATGGCACGATTCTTAGTTGTAAATGTATTAATGTGCGTTTGTTGTTATTGTTTTCCCACAGGTTAGTCCGTGAGTTTGGGTTGTACAGTGATGTGAGTAACACAGCTGATCCTGGTACCAGGGGCGCCAAGCAAAATAATTTCTTATCTGATTACTCAAATTGATGGAATTATCTGTAGAATACTCGATTACCAAAATAATCGATAACTGCAGCCCTACACTTCACCAATAATTCCATAGTGTGTGAGGAAAAGTGTTATTATGGGTGACTAGTTCAGGTAAGGAAACATGCTTGGACTTATGGTAAGATGATTAAATTAAACAGAATTTGGAGGGTAAAGGTAAAGGAAAAAAAGCCATTCTGAGCAACAGCAATATAATGGCTACTATATTTAGTTGTTTTTTTTACACTAAGCTTATTGTAAAAGTACAGAGTGAAAAGTAAGCACTTTAATAGATAATTTGAGTCTAAAATCCCTTTTCTATGCCCAGTGTGTCAAAGCTGAGGAAACTGTATAAAGCATGCAAGTTTATTATGCTGGACAATTTGTTTTTGCTATGAAGGCAAAACTATGAAATCTCACAAAGACATGAATGCCAATTTTGTTTATGTTTATCAGCTCCTTGTTATAATATGCACTTTCAAATTATGCGTAGTCCCCAGTTATGTGTGCAATGAAGCTTACAGAATACATTTCAAATGTTGTTTACTGCAACTTTTAGGTGCCTACTTGCAAATTGATCAAAATAACTCTGCCAATGATTTAGAAGAAGAACCATAACCATTCTTTATGACAGAGACAAAGAGGTGATTAAGAATTTGAAGAAAACGGTGAGCCAAAGGAATTAATTTTAACTTTAATGTTGCAGAGAGCCATGGCACATTGACAAGGAGAAACTATATAACTGTATAAGATTGTCTTCAAGTCCTTGCAGTAAAAAAATTAAAATGGCAAACTAAGTAAGGGGGTATCTTAGCTTTGCCCCACAGTGCTTCAATGCATCAGAGGCGTCATCAGAGGGAATAGACCAAAATTACTTTGCAAGTGACCGAATGAGCCTTAAACCAGCTATAGCCAGAACTAAAATAAGGTGCTTGATTTGTTGTCTATATTCCTGTTCTGTTGTGAAAACTGAGTCTTGACTGGATGTCGATGAATTTGCGCTGGCTTCTGCAAAGCTAGGAGAATATGGGCGATCGTTTTTACTTCATCTGCCGTACAGTTCAGTTCTGATTATGAATAGCATTTGTCCCAATTTGTGTACATATGTGGATCTTAATACTCACGCATCTACATCTGCATCAGATCCAGCTTGCTAGGGAAAATCTCAGACAGGAGCACTCGAGTGAAGGACTTGCCCAATGACTGAAGCCTCGACTCCAGGTGCTAGTAGGAGAAAGGAGTAAAATAAAAAGGACCAATGCAAAGGTTTGCAATTCAAACATCAAACACAGTTCTCTCTAGGGTTGTGAAACTCCACTACATGAAATGATACATTACAAATAAGATAGCCCACAACTTCCACCACACAGACACAAACATATAAGCGTTCTAATCTAGAGTTGTGCAGAAATTTTAGCTCTACTGTGAACAATCTCAACAGGGAGACAATTTTATCCATTTTCCAGTCTCTGCCTCATATATCCATACATCTTTTTTGCTGCTTACCCAAGTCTACATGGTGGTGACAGCAAGTTAAGCAAGGTAGCAGAAAGATTAGGATATTTTCCTACACCGTGTCCTCCACCTTCTCCAGGCATTCTCAGGCCAGGTGGGATGTGTAATCCCTCCAGCATTTTTGGGGGCTTCCTCCAGGTTTCCTTCCAGTTGGCTCTAGCCAGAATGCCTCCACAGGGAAGCATCTGGATCAGACACCCAAACAACCTCAACTGCCTCATTTCAGAACAAAAGAGCAGCGGCTCTACTCCAACCTCCTTAGGGATGTTCAGCCTCCTCAAAATGTCACTCTGTGCCCAGGAACACACCAAAAGAAACTCAGAGTCTACCCAGAGCCCAGAACTGTAGGAGAGGGCAGAAATTCAGATCGAACACTTCTGCTTCAGATTTCCTCTTCATGAATGTCCAGCTCACATTACTGCCGATACTGAACCAATCCACTTGTCATTCTCATACTACATCTTACACAACAAACAAGACCACATGACACTTGAACTCCTTCAAATTATTCAGCAATTCGTTCCCAACCCAAAGGTTTTCAGGCAGAGTATCAGACCGTCAGACGTGGAAGTGTTGACTCAAACAATCACTTCACACCTAGCAGTAAACCACAACAATGAGCACTGGAGGTCACAGTCCAGTGTTTCCCCACACATAGGCTTTACTTGGGGGGGCCGCCCAGGTAAATTTGGCGAATCATTTTAAAATCGTTTTTGATTGCAGCACTGTGCAGCGCATATGCACATCCTCTCACTCGGTCGCGCTCTCTCTCTCTCTCTCTCTCTCGCAAACATGGACAACAGACCCGTCTGTAAATTGAATGGTTGGTATAATAATAATAATCATCTTTATTTGTAGAGCACTTTTCAAAAACAAGTTACAAAGTGCTTTAACAAGTGTAAAGACAATAATACCCCAAAAACAATACAAGATAAAAGCAAGAAAACATTGAAAAGACTAAAATACAGGTTTAAGATAAATATAAGTAAAACAGAATAAAATGAAAGGGATAAAATAAAGTCAAATAAAACCGGGAAAGGCTCTCCTATAAAAGTATGTTTTAAGAAGGGACTTAAAAGAGTTCACTGACTCAGCCGACCTGATTTCCTCGGGCAGGCTGTTCCAGAGCCTAGGGGCCCTGACAGTAAATGCTCTGTCCCCTTCAGTTTTCAGTCGAGACTCTGGAACAGACAACAGACCTCTGCCCGAGGATCTCAAGGTATGTGCTGGTGTGTATGGGACTAAAAGGTCAGAAATATAACAAGGTGAGAGGCCATGAAGAGCTTTAAAAGTGATCAATAAAATTCTAATTCTAAAACATACTGGGAGCCAGTGTAGTGAAGCTAAAATAGGGGTGATGTGGTATATTGTGTGGCATATTTCTTTTTTCTGGTTAAAAGCCTGGAAGCTGAGTTCTGGACAGTCTGGAGTCGATCAGTAGATTTTTGGGTTAAACAAGTGAAAAGGCTGTTGCAATAATCCAGGCGTGATGAGATGAAGGCGTGTAAAATGGTCCTGGTGTCCTTAAAAGTTAACATAGATCGAATTTTTGCTATATTTCTAAGTTGATAAAAACATGATTGAACAAACTTTGTGGTGTGCTGCTCGAAATTTAAATTACAATCAAACCAGACACCAAGGTTCTTTGCAACAGGCTTAATGTGATTTCCTAGAACCAGCAGATGGCAGTATTTGTTTTGCCATCTGCTGGGTTCAGCTGGAGGAAATTATTTGACATCCATTTTTTGGTAAGTGAACTCAACATTCCAGGGTCTGTGGATCTGACGGGCAAGTATATTTGTGTGTCATCAGCATAAATCTGGAAAGAAATACCATGTTTATGGATAATATGTCCAAGGGGAAGCAGATACAAGAAAAACAAAATGGGTCCTAAGACCGACCCCTGAGGCACACCATATTTAACTGGACAGAACGAAGAGACATAGTTGTTTACAGACACGCAAAACTTCCTATTTGACAGGTAGGATGAAAACCATTCAAGGGAACAGTACCAGAGATCCCCACCCAGTGCCTCAGTCTGTCTAACATGATGTTGTGATCAATGGTGTCAAAAGCAGCGCTAAGGTCCAGGAGTACCAGGACTGAGCACATGCCTTCATCAGCAGACATTAAAAGGTCATTGGTGACTTTAAGCAGGGCAGTCTCAGTGCTGTGGTACTTCCTGAAACCGGACTGAAACTTTTATACTATTTTTACTTAACTTTTACTTCTATTTTCCAGTACAGTGAGCAATTGTTTGGACACAATTCTTTTTAAAATCTTTGCAATAAAAGGCAGTTTTGAAATTGGTCTAAAATTTTGTGGGAGGGAGGGATCTAAACCAGGTTTCTTTAAAAGTGGGTTCACGCAAGCCGTTTTAAAATAATCAAGGACACAACCAGTAGATAGGGAGCTGTTGAAAACAGAGATCAAATGGGGCCCAACAAAATCCATTACTTTCAGTAAAAACTTTGTAGGTATTACATCAAGTGGGCTGGAGGACACTCATTTGTGATACTGTTTTTAAACTGTATCTGATTGATTGTATTTATTGATTGTATTGAAATCTATACAACACAACGCTGTCAATGTCCGAGACCCATCTTCAAAACAGTTATTAGCAAGCATGTAAGGATCCTAGCTTATAAGGATAGCTATGTTAACTTTGGAAAACAGCTGTCGAAGTTACCGCGCTGTATTACTGGTAGTCAACAGGTGTGTTTGAGTTAACTGGCTGACTTTCGCCGACTTGATAGATAGGGGAATAAACAGCGCCGTCAAGTCAGTGACGTTTTGCAGCGTAGGTGCTGTGCCGAATTCTGCATGCCTGCCATGAATTGCATACACCTCACGGGAGGTAACGTTAACGCTCTTTTATACTGAGAAAAGAGGTGGATGCAAATTTCGGCAGGTAACGTTAGCCTACAACATCCGTTTTGCCGAATTATGTATTCACTTATTAAGGTCCTTTTCAGACACTTTGCTTTTCACATTGTTTGAACGCGGTTAAAGCCACGTTTTTGCTGAGTCTCAAGAAATGGTAGCCTACTTTTACAAAGTGTAATAATATGTTAACGATTTTTAATGTTCATTAAATATATGCAGATCATTTATGACTATTGATGAACCCCACAAAGAATAGTATAGCGTTTCAAAGCACAACTTGCTTTTCATGCAATTCTCGGCAAGCATACAAAATTCGGCATAACCCCCCGCCACAGTTAAGCTGTCAATCTATGGGAAACACTGCAAATGAAGTCAGTCACCAAACTGGTGTCTCTCTCCACTCCCTGAGTGCAACTAGAGATTTTATCTAATAAAGATAATAGAATTGGTAACAAAGCAAAACCCAGCCCGAACTCCCACAAAGAACCCAATTCACTTGTTGCTGAGAATACAGATACAACACTTACTCTATTTACCTTACCTTTACATGACATCCTGAGGGGCACGATCTTAAACCTTCAAGTCCACGAAACACAAGAATTTTTGTGAAAATTACCCTTCCTGACAAACTAGAGGGAAAATGCTTAGGTCCATTGGCTGAGTAAGTAACAGTCAGGGCCTTTCCTTCTGTGACACACCATGATATGGATGCAAGATTATTTTTCTATAGGGGAAAACTCAAGGGGATTATGAGTGTCCCCCCAACTGACCTGCATCTTTCACTTTGGGCAACTCCGGAAAAGGAGAGTTTAGCCAGGAGTTTGGTTCCAGAGCTGGTGTTGTGTATAGAGGTGAGCCAAACTATATATTTGTGTTCAGCACACAAAGCTTTGCTTTCAGCTTTGCTTTACATTTCTCAATGCCACAGACCCCTATACCACCCTGGAGGGTAGTGGGCCTATATATAGCTGATCAACCTTACTTCCTCAAATTGAGCTGAATCGGGCCCTCTTGAGCACAACTCCAGACACAAGGACTTGTATAACATATTAATAATGAAACGGTTTAGCTAGTTTAAGGAACTCTGCTCCCTTGCTGATTCTGCCTTTGAAGATTTGGGCATGTGTACTTGGACTGAGGTGTTATTCAAGGATGCAGAAGGCAGCCAAACCAAGTTAAGAAATCCCTTAAATGCTCCTTGGATGAGATAAACGATGATGGAAGTGATATCCACTGTCCTTGGGAGTATTATGAGACATTTATGTGAATGTGCTCTTATCAGAGATAGTTCTGTCCCCTTACTTGAGAGGTTATCTGACACTAAACTTTTTAATCTTGACGGATCTCTATGGGAGAGCTGGTGGGACTTTTTATTCAAATACCCTTTTTTAAAAATCCATCCACTCCTCCATCAATGCAAATGTCATCTTTGAAGTCTGGATATTTACAAGCAGAAGAAGTGCATCAATATAAGCCTAAGAATGTATACTGACTGAGAGAAACCTAGATGTGGCGTTGTTCTAAAACTTTTACATCTAGCATTCAAGTGGATATCCATGCATTCTACGAGCAATGTATAATAATTGCAGACATTATGATGTGAAAAAGGCACATTTAAAAAACAAAGTCAAACTCACAACAGTAAGAAAAAAAACTGAAAGTCTGTGAATACAACAAGGAGATACAATGAAGAAAACAATATGGAACAGGCAGTGGAGGGGAAAGCACCAGGAGGAGCAGCTGTGGGTAAGGAGTGACCAAAGAGGGCTTCTTAGTCAATTGATTAGTAACCCTAGACAGATTTATGACAGAGTTTCTCATTTAAGTGTCTGTCTGCACCTAATGGACCATCATGAGCTTGCGTACATACAGAGTATCTATGAATACATTTCCCAGGATTATTATAGTTAATCTTTGGAATTCTGTTTGGGAATGTGCTGAAATTTCTGAATAACCACAGGAGTGGCAATTCTGAGAACCTGGATTTTTCAGAATTAATTATAATGATTCAAATTCTTCATTTACTGGGGTTGTGCTGTAAAAAAAGCCAGTGTCAATTGTTTTGATTTTGTCAACTGATTTAGATTTTTGTTGAGCTTTCTTAAATATTTATTTATTATTTGTCATTTAAATTTCCAATACAGTCAAACTAGAAGCCAACAGCGGGATCAAAAATAGGACTTTCTATGACTGTTTGGCTGCATCATCCTAAATGTGAAATAACAAGCTCCCAGAGTGAAGACTGCTCATCCTATCAGTACTTCATGTCACCAAACCACTTGTCAGAAAAACTCACACTGGTAAATATTACAGGCCATTGCACAAGTGGCCTCAGGATATGTAGACTGTTGAAATCAGGATGCAGACTCTCACCTCCAGGACTTTGGGGCTGCCCTGCCGTCCCAGTGTACCCAGGATCAGGCCCCACCTCTGGGCCAATCGAGCCTTGTCAATAGCTTGGAGCCTTAAGGCACGCATTGTCTCGTGGTCATAGTACTCCCTGGAGAACACCTTACTGTAGGGGTCATACCTATGAACAAACACAGATAGAAATAGGCTAACACATACTGATGTGAACGTGTGCATAAACAGACAAACCATATTATATACATTACCATTTATTGTTCAGGCGTCTATCTTGAGAACAGAAATGAAGAAGAAAAGGTGAAAAAATCCAATCATGAAAAGCCATGAAGTATGACAGGAGTTAGTGTATCTTAGGAAAAATGGAGGTATTTCTGAGCATCTAATCTCTTTTTCTCCGGTACAAGGAGTTCACTTGAGATTAGAATCTTGTTTATAAGAGAGACCTGTGATCTGTGTGGCAGTGCATGTCTATAACAACACAATTTCACTTTGCATACAAACAAGACTTCATCAAAACAGAACTTCATCCTTAGATCATGGCAGTCAAGGGGATTATTAGTTATGAGATACTTTTTCTATGCATAAAATATTATTCTGAGTATTTTAATAGCTTATCACAAAAGCTTATGTTTTTATTATTTGTAAAATTGTATTGTACTTCCTTACTTCTCCTTAGTTCACCAGCTTTGCAGTCAGATTACTCAAATCCATTTACTGGTTTTTGTGAAATTGTGTGAATAATATTACAGCTTTAATTGTAATGTAATGTAATTAAGTAACTGACTACAACAAACATTTTGTAGATCTTAGTATATTGATTACAGAGAAACTAAAAATTGTAGCAGTTTGTCTCACAATACCTGTAGGCAGGGATATCTGGGTTTGCGATCATGATTGACTCCAGGTGAAATCTTCCATCTCCCAGATAACTATAGAAAAACACCATTTCATTGTTAGATGTAGAGAAAAGAAATTAAGAAAAATAATTTGTGAAAAGGAAACCCCAATCACAATCCAATGTGAAACTATAATAAATAATGGTCTATTATTCTCCTATCCCCTCTACCAGCTTCCTCACTCGCTCTCTTTTTAAATCCATTCCTCTCTGCAGCCTTGTAACAGAAGACTGAAGTTGACAGAAGTGTTACCAGGCAGAAGGCCTGAGGCTGGGGTGGAGGATCTGCACATCTTTGCTTTCCGGGAACATGACCCCAACGATTGGAGCATTCTCTTTACAGAGAATGCAAGCCCTTCCAATTAACCCAAGGTCTGGTGCTGGGGATTCCCCGGAGCCCAAGCGGAGGGAGAGTTCACAAACCACAAGTACAGTGGGGCGTGTTGGTGCCTGAAACACAAGGCCAGGAAGAGTCTTACATAAACCCCCCCCTCTCGGGTTCAGGCTGAGAAGAATTCTGCTGTTAGTGTGAGGGGGCTCAGGTCAGTACCCCTACTCATTATGTACAGTCTCAGTAGGCCTACCGAGACAGGACATGCAATTAAACCCACAAATTGGTCAGCTTTTAGAGCAGCTTGGAACAGGCTGTGGGTGGTTTGTCATATAGGCTACCTGGAGACATGTCTAGCCAAGACTTTATTTATAAGTGTGTGGGTGTGTTTGTGTGAAAGCCCACGTGTGTCTGACCGTGTGTGTGTCACAAATATCACTGAACGACAGCACAAAATGAACTTGCGCTGTTTCTCTTTGCTTAGCAACATCCAAGGCCCTCATATAATTATGTTCCAACAATAAGCCTGTTGCACTTCAGCCACGTTTGTCCAAAGCTGTCTGCAGCTTTAAGAGGCTGGTGAGCTCGACTTGAGCTCTGCCTGCTATCACAGTCCTTCCATCCATATTCTATTGTTCTTTGTAAAAGTTATCTCCCTTAAATGGTAAAGCTATGCATCTTTGCGTTATGCAACACTGTGTCTTCACAGTCACATCTTCATAATTATCTATTATGAGCGAGAGCAAGGGTAGAGGCAGCGGATAGAAATTGTCGACTGATCATTTCTTATAGCTCTTTTCAATGCACTGTTCAGCTTTTAAAAACACTTTTGTTCATAACAGAAATCAGACAGAACAGGCCCTTTTTAAAGTAGCTCAAAGCTTAGGTAAAATGCAAGTAACATTTTTTGGAGCACGGACTCACTCCTAATTAATGTAAGATAACCCAAAAAATAAATATGAATTCATTGTATTGTTAAAGGCCATGAACAAAACCATGCACCGGTAAAAAGGGCTTGTTCTGTGCTGCTTTTCTTGGACATAGTGTATAATCAATTGTGTCAGTATCTTAATAGTAATTCATTAAAGTAAAAGGAAGCTTGTTAATTACTCAGTAATTAAGCTTTTGATATAGCTATCACAGCAAAAAAAAAAACCCAACATTTCTTCTATTACGGTTTATAATTAATATTGTACACTGTGTAGAGGAGTAGGTCTCTTGCTATACCATAGAGGCGGGAGATATAGCCCAATTCAGGAGGGTTAAAGTCCTGACCACATGTGTATGTTAAGGATGTGTATTGAATTTGTGTGTGAGAAAAAAAGAGACAGAGAGAGAGAGAGAGAGAATATGCCTGAGAGTGTACCAACCCTCAGGCAGCCTAATCGATTCTCTCTCTCTCTCTCATCACACCGCAAACATGAAAGACAACGCACATCGGATTAGCAGGTGAAACACACCCTAACCCTACCATTTCCACCACACGCACACACACACACACACACAGCTTTGTCTCCCATAGGGCCTGTCTTATGCATAAAGCAAAGCTTGTCCTTGTGTAGCCATTTTAATCTCATGCACTGGGAGGTTTTAATCACGTGGACTAACACTAGATGTGTGCAGACCAGACATACGGGGTGATACACCTAGACATAATTATACCTGGGGAATTACTCCAACCCACTGTGCACCACAAAGCATAGGATTCCCTCTGCTGTAGAGCTGTACAAGATGTATAGACACAAAGTGGTTGCGGAGGTGTTATTTGTTGCCTGATCTGTTACTTTGCCAGAACACTGGCACTCCCTGTACTGCAGGGAGGATAAGCATCCCTTTGACAAGTCTCACATGCACAGCATTTATGATGATATAAAACACCGAAGAGCTAGTCTTTTAGGACACATGTAGCTACCTACTGGATTTTATCATCTTCTCCCCTTATTTAGAGGAAATGTAGAAGGGAAATAATTTTATCACACAAGCTGAAACTAATTTAAAGACAAATGTTGCACAGTTGATCAATTCTCACCACGAACGTGCCACAGTAGATGTCACACTTTGTGACAACAATTCTTTAAAATGCAGAAAATTGGTGAGGATGTGGATGTATTGTGGTTGGTCTGAAACAGCTAAAAGTGGCATTGCCTGTTTGGCTTGACAATTCAATGCTTTCCACAGTGTGGAGGTATTTTTAGACTTGCCGTTCTGGATCAGCACCTGGCTGGATATAACAGAAGCCTGATCAGAAGCACACAGACATAGGTCGTTGTCACAGCTAGCTATGTCTGGTGTGTCATACTGATTATTCCTCATGTCACATGGGTGGGCATGGCAATGGCAGGGGTACATATGGTAGCTGTGGTGGTGGTGGTGGTGGGGTGGTTAAGTCAAGGCTGGGTGATTATTTGGATATCGCTAGTAACTAACAGGAAGAAAGGACAGGACCTGGGCTGAAACTGTGTAGGTGGGAGGAAGGAGGTTTCTTACATTATGGCATTGACATGGTGATCCAAGCGCGGGGAGGTACAGCCCAAAATTTCTCCGGGTGACAGAGGTCGACACTGTGGGACTAACACATCATACTCTGGCTTGAGCTCTGCACTCACAGCCTGCAGCATGGAGGAATGGAGAAAGAAAGATCTTTAGAGATTCACATGTTTTCACACTTAACCAATTCCCTTGTTTTGGAGTAGCCCTAGGTTTGGAATAGTTCTCCAAAAAGAGAGCTATGAGGTAGAGTCTTAAAGTAACCCTTGGATGACTTGTACACATCATAAGTACACAAATGTTGACAGCAAAACAGAAATCATAACCTAATACTGGCAAAAAGGTTGTGGTGGGCCTCATTTTTCTGCTTCTTGTGTTGTTTAACTGCAGATTGTTATGGCAGAAAATTATGTATATATATATTATTCCTCTTACATTTAACCTTTTATGCATGTTCTTTTACTATTATTATTATTATTACTATTATTGTTGTTATGTCTTATAGATATATATGCAATGTGTTTTTTATCCTTAACCTTTCTTTCTTCTAAACTCCTTATGTTAGTCCATCCACATTTACTAGGGTTTAGGTCAGAGCTGTGAGATTGTTTTGGTGTTTTCCCTCTCTTGTTGTTCCTCTCCTCTCCTGGAATGTTCATTCAAGGCTGAGAGAGGATCTCTGTTCCCCAAAACATGGAAACCTAGACTGTGTAAATGATTACGCATCCCTTTGCTCGTGGACAGAAGTTAGTTACTGTCCTAGGAGACAGAACCTCTGGTCCAGCTGATTTGTGTGGCGGTACTTCTGTCTATTCTCCTTTGTTAAATAAATTCTTCAAAGACAACAGTTTGTTGTAACTCAATTATTTGCTCAACCCCTCACCAGGAATATAGTTTCCATGACACAAGATCATGTCCAGTTTTAAGATATAGGTATAGAGAAAAAGTAATGGAAATAATATATAGCCACCAGAAACAGAAGAATAAGGCTTCCCAAATAGGTGAATGATTAATTAAAAAATGACGACAAATTAAAGGAGGGGAGCCATCAAACACAGGAAAAGTAGTTAACTGAATATGCTAAATATGTGCAAAAACACAAGCAATCAATGCCATGAAGAGTAAGCTTATTGGGGAATTAAGAGTTTGATCAAAACCATACATACAACCCATTTGTAATATATATACATAGTGTATTTTCACTTGGTACATCCTACATTTCTTTCATTTAATATTCACATAATTATTGGATTATTCAGTGGGATACCGTCAGAGTATTGTGAATATTGTGAATTTTTTCTGTGTTAAATATGTCATTATGTTAGAGAATGCACAATACCCTTTATTGATAGTGAAAGCATCCCATTAATGCTTTGTATATAAGGTGACTTATTTAAGCTGTCACTTCCTGCTTTTTTATAAACATCTTAATGCGCCAAACTTGAAATTAATCCAGAGTAGCTGCTGATCCAATCCTTTTTTGCAGTTGTGTTGCCATTGTGAGTGCCTGTATTTGTGAAAAATATAGAAGGAGAGAGGACATTTTACATGCTCAATATGAGTATTTAACTTATAAAGAAGGTTCTCACTTTTCTTCATTTAGCAGCTCCCCTCCTTTTTGCTTTGTGTAAAAATAGAAGACACAGAAGGAGTCAAACGATGAAGGACAGAAGGCAATGACACAAAGAATGAAAGAAGTGAAATGATTAAACTGAAAATGTACCTCTAAAGTGATCCTCAATGGGCCATGCATGACACTAATGTAATACTAAATGTATGGAGTCATGATTCTGCAAAGCACTGAGAAAGAAACTGTCTACCACATGGCATGTCATACTAATAAATTATTACAATAAAAAAGATGTAGATAAGAAGAATACCAACACATTAACAAGGGAATTAATATTTTCTGAAAAAAGTGATGCCCAAAAAAAAAATCTGTTTTTCCAAACACATACATTCATTTAAGCAAAGTGAGAAGATGAGAGAACAAACAATTATAGACACATGTTAGTGTGCTTGGAGGTGGACGATTTAACGATGGCTAATTTAAGGCAGTCCACAGGGAATACTGGTGAACTCCCAGCTTCTCCCGCCCATACTATGTGACCTCAACAAGCCTACACACCATAAGACATAAGTGAGATGGAGGCACACATGCATACAATACACAACAACAAACACAGAGACGATATGCACACATCAACACATGGAGGCACTCAAACACCCCAACATAAAAAATTACCCACATGGACAGAGCTTGGTTTAAAAATAACGGCGGTTACATTAGCGAAAGCCCAGAGTGGTGGTGGTTCAACATAGCAAATGGAAGCAGCAGAACGCATTATAGAACTGAGAGGTAGCGAGTCTGGAAAAAAAAAAAAGAATGTTCAAGCTTAATACTATAGCTGCTGTCACTGCTTATGTAAAGAGAAGAGATGAACACGATGCTGAACCGAGAGGCCTTCCGAGTTCATTCTACCTTTCAAATCCAAAATAACTGGATTTCTCAAACCCACACTTGAACTGAGCTTAAGTGTGAAGTGCGGGCTTGTTCATAAAAGCCAGGAACCAGAAAAAGTATACTGTATAAATGCACTGAAGTGTATATGTGTATGTGTGTTCCTATACTGTACATACAAAAATACTTGGGTAAAACAGAAAATACACACAAGGGATAATAATTATTCAGGTAAAGATATAAAATCACTCTACATCAGCTCTCTCTAACACAAACATGGACTCACCCACATATACACAGATCACACAATCAGACAGATCCAGCGCTTAATCACCTGCAGCGCTGCCACAAACTGAATAGTGCTGACGAGTGCCAAGGATTGTCCAGGAGGGAAGTTGAACTTAACCGTGTCCAGGAAGTGTGCGTTGTCCATCTGGATATCCACAAACACATACAGCATTTTAATACCTGCTGTCGCATCTATGGGGACTGCAGGGAGACGAAGAAAAAAGAAAGACAGATGAATAATTCACTCTGTTATGTCAGGTAAGTCTGTGTGTGTATTATATAGCACCAATGATGCCTTAGACATTTACAAGGAGCACATGGTCAGAGATACAACTATATGTGAACACAGTACATGCACATATATAGCTTGCAGTAGGCACCCCAGAGTGATATAACTGACACTCATTCATTGTGAATCTCCAGCACACACTGATGCAAAGACCTCAATTATTTAGGGAAGGAGAGGGACACATGTGATTACTATTAATGCCATTAATTTCACAGGCCATTTACTACGCACCCAGGCTTAGGAGATGTAGCTAGAGACGTGCTGAGTTAGATACTGAAAAAGTGGGCGTAAGTAAAAGAAAATAGGGGGAAAGGGCAAGGGTAGGAAAGAATAATTATCATTTGTGTTGATCATCATAATGATTTTTCCTATTGTGTTACATTTAATTTGCAGATCAAGAGCAAGGGGACTTTTTTGATATGATTAAGCAAATGGCCCATTACTACGCAAATGTTTTATGAGCAAGTGCAGCTCACTTGATGGCCTAGATTAAAGCAACACAGAGAGAGAAATAAGGGAGCAAAGCATGACAAGGGGGCAGAAAACAGAGTGTGAATAGAGAAGGGTGGACCGAGAGAATGAAAAGCCGCGAGATAGACATCTTTACAATGGATTGAAGGCAGACCGGATGGAAACCAGGAGTGAGGAATGAAAACACTGAAATTCAATATGAGGGGTGAGTGTAGGCGATTTAATAATGTACTATATAAATTCAAAAAGATAGGGCGTGGAAGAGATGAGTGGAAAAAGTAATCGCATACTGTGTGTGGATGTGTTGATGTATGTTTGAGGGTTGGAGAGTGTGCTGTCAATTAACCAGCAACAGAACCCATCTGCTCATATCTCAGCAGAGAGGGAAGGAAAGGTGGTGGACAGGTATCTAAAAAAGGTGGGCACTGCTGCAGGCCACATGTTGAGTGAGAAACCAAAGGAACTTATTATATCATTAGGCCAAAAGGGATGGAGGCGAGTAAAAAAGTTGCGGATGTCTGTTTCTTGTTTATAGGCACTCCCAAAACTTAAAGGGCAAAGGAAAGTGACATCGATCTGTGTTCACATTAGCATGGTAGCCTGAGAGCACTTAGAAGCTGCAATTAGATCAGTCAATGAGATGGACAGGACTCACTTGCCCCATCAGTGGTTTTGTTCATCAGTGTGTTATAGCAATAAGGTCACTTGGCACAACTGCTTATTATTGGCCATGTAAACAAATACACAGACATATTCATAGCAAGAGGGACTAAGAAAAGGTTAGACATAATGGTGTACTGACTTATTACAAATGGCTTGTTTACAAATCAATATGTCCTAACAGGTTCAATTCTACTGTGCTTGTGGACAATGAATACATGCACAATACAGCAGTCATTTGGCACCTTTAACATATGGTCCTGAACTGATCTATGTCCAATTTTGTGCCAGTAAAACTTTGATGATATCAGAATTTAACCTTTATACCACTATAATGCAGAAAGTCTGAGCTGGTGCTACCACTAGGAAACTAGCTCCAACTGGTTTGAGTGTTGGGTACGTTTTGTTCTACAAAGGGTATTCTAAAATGACTCATGCCACCAAAATAGTGAGGACATTGGTGATGTTGAAGAAGGTCCAGTAATACTTTCAGCTATGGCAGCTGGCCTGGCATTATCTGAGCAAGGCTGCCATGTCTTGCCAGTTTTATTTTTTACCATTTTTTTCCAATAACCACAATGAAGTAAGGGTAAAACTCTCACTCCTTTTCCCTTTAAATATTGGGTGTTTTATGTTCAGACATTAATTTACAAAAACTTTGTTTAAACCAATCAATAAGGTTAAATACATCTCCCAATCCTCATATCAACTAATATTACTATAACTTTAAAATATACAAAGGTTTTATGATATTGCCCATATTGTTCTGCACTAGATCACTAGATGGAGGTTCTTTATGGTGACAAAAGATGAGATAGCACCAATATTCCAAAGCCGATACTGTAGAGGAAATGAAAGGGGAATAAAGAGGCCCAGGAGAGAGTTTGTCCATGAGCCAGTGAGAACACAGCGGCTTTAATCTCCAACAGGTCTCTGACACCTTGGGAAACAGTGGAGATGATGGCCTCATGATTGTGTAATGAAGGTCAGAAACACACACACACTGGCACACTTATACACAGATTCTTTGAGAATCTGTAGTTCATCCAATTTATTTGAAAATCTCTTCCATCAGTTAATTTCTGATCTAACTTCACAACCCACAATGAATTGATCTTTGGTGTCTTTATCTTTGCCTTTATTGGGTTCTTCTGAGTAATAATGGGTAAGGGCACACATCTTATCTCTTTAGTCAACATAAACGCATACACACACATAATTCCTCCATAAATATCAAATAATGAATATTCACGCACATCACACACAACAATAAACAAACAAAAAAATGTACAAAGCAATACAGAGTTTTGCTTTATACTTTTTCAGTTTATTAAAATTCTGTTGGTCATTTCTGGTATTTGGGAGAGGTTGTTCTGGCAGGGATATATCAAAACTATTGATTTAGCATTTCCTCCCATGTTCTGCAAGAGACAGACAGCGGGGGCGAGGGTGAAGGTCCTCAAGAACTCCATGAGCCTTTCAAATGACGGCTCTAATGCATGTTCCCCATTGATCTGCTGTAAATGTGATGTCCAGGTTCCAAAGGTCTGATATGCCTTCCATACTAGAGCTGGGCGGGCGGCACTAACTAGTTACGTTTTCCGTTGATCGATAGTTCTGTCTGTCAGCCTGACTGTGCTCTGACTTCTTTTTCATTGGTAGGTGGGAGTCCTTGATTTTTGCTCACTCCTGTTTGGTACAACAGAGTGACCAAGAGACAGACAAACATGCACGCGCACACACACACAAAGAGGTAAAAGAGACTCACTAAGACAACTGTGGCCATAGTGCACCATAAAATCAGCTCCCAGGGCTCGGGCAGTGAAGTCGTCCAAGCAGCAGGCCCCGTAAGTCACGTCCCCCATCACAATTGTATCTGCCTCCGTGAACCTGGGATGTACACACACAGAGACACTAATCAGTGCAGTCACAGACCACATCCACGTCCTGTTTTTCGTTACCATTGCAATCAATACACATAGCATGCCAGGCATGGTGTGATTATGAGAGAGCTGAACAAGATCAATTCCTATCCACTTGCAGATAGAGTACACTATATAGTATCTCACAGCGTTGTCAGTCAATGACTGACTCAGGGTGACACACTGCTATTCTTCTGCTCCTCACCAACGACAGCCAAAGGCCCAAATGCAGCACAAGCTGTCTGGTGGTTAAATCTCTGCCGGACGGGGTTAATAGGTCACCAGTCAACCTGGCCACAGAAAGGAGGCTACACAAAGGGAAGAAGTAGTAGGAGATAAGGGCTAGGACTGATTCACATAAGCAGATAGAGGTTGTTGGGGCCTTCGCTAGTCTTTCTATGGCCTGGATTCATAGCACATCTGCCTGGGAACAGGAGAAACCCGCCTCAGCAACAGTTAGTGCTTGCAGCTGTAGAATTAACTATTTAGACTGGGTGCTTTTTGCGACAAGTAGGTTGTGAGAGTGTAGCACAGACCATGTGGGCCTAACGTTCCACTTTGAAGCTGTAGTACAAAAATACAATCATGGCCATCTTGAGAGGAAAACTACCAAATCACAAAGGCATCTGTGGGCCCAGCTCTGTTAGACTGAATGGCTGATCGCACTACCGAAAATCAAGATCTTTTCTTTTATTGCCCTTTATGGACAAATAAAATGCTAAGTAAACCCATAATGACTAAGTAAAATGAATAAAGGTGGAGAGTAACAGGGAGAAAGCGCAAATGAATAGAAGCGTGAGGCATTGTAGGGGGGGAACGATGGGTAGACAAGGGGGTGGTTGTAAATGGTGGTTGCTGCCAGGTATTTGTGGCTGTATACTGACAGATTTAAGGTCATAGACATAGTGGAAGAATAGAGATGAGACAGAGGACTTGGGGAGAAGAGGAAAGTGATAAACAGACATGGCTGCACACAGAATAGCATCTGTAGCAACCAACAGACTCTTAGTAATGTGTCTCCTGCTGCCCAATCTTTCAACCCACATGCACTCTCTCTGTTTATTCCTCGCTCTGCTCCTCGCAAGGGGCTTCAGACAAAGTTTCTATTTAGCCTTTCCTCCCTCATTTTGTCTGATGTAATTTCTGGTTTGCACTCTCTCTCTGGGTTTCCCATCACCGTTCCCTATGCTGTCTCTCTCTCTCTGTCTTCCTCTCCCTATCCCTTCTCCTCTAATGGCTGCTCTCAAGTGAAGGGCAGTACAGGCCAGCTGAGCACAGGAAAACATAGATAAAGCAACTCATCTGGTAAATAAATATTTGCCTTCAAAGATTTGAATCAATTTACCCTCTCTCTTGTCAAGGTGTTGATTTTGTCGGTGTGTGTCTCTTTCTACTGCATACACGTGCGTATGCAGCCAACAGCAGGAAGGTAATTATGGGTTACTAAAAATTATATAATCACACGGGTAGTTTGAGGTCTGTGGACTCACGTACTTGTTTGCTCATTCACTGCAGCCCATTGTTCTTTCATCGCAGTCCGCTGACTTTGTTTGGAGTTGCATAAACGTGCATCAACCTTTCAGCTAAAAATACACAGTGTGCCCACCACAAAAAAAGAGACCATTTCTTGCCGTCCATGCAGAACAATCTACACAAAACACAGCACTACAGAATATTACACTATCTAATCAGCCCTCTATCTGTAAGAAATACCATTATCATGTTATCTTTATTGGCAGTGCAGTTCATATCTGGTTATTTCCTGAGTGAGTGTACTGAAATTACATGGTAATAAATGCTTAGAATCTGATTAGGAGGTCCATATGATACATGTGATGATACTGGGACATAGGCAGAGTAATTGCTTGGCAACATATAGTCCCATATAGCACTGGGAGAGAGGAAACAGGGAAGACAGAATTAAGCCAAATGGGTGTTAATGGAATCCTATTTCTAACACATGCTATCTCACACAGATATGTGACTGGTGGGTACCCATGAAGCTCAAATGTCCTCCAATGTCTCCTCATTTTCATTTATCCCACTCTCTATCATCTCCCTTATCCCTCCTTCTCTCCCTTCCTGCTTGCACTCGCCTCTAGTGTCAATCCTGCTTCCGTCTGTATATCAGCACTGGTTTTGCCTCATCTCAGGGTACTCAGTTCAACCATTCCAACTAAAATGTCATTAAGATCTAATTAAGATGTCAGAGAAGCTTGTGAACTCCATAACACTCCTTGTTAATTAGCTCTTTAGCATACAGCTCAATATGTGTGAGAAACTGCCAACTGATTTGAATCTTTGTTATAAATGCCAATGTGCTGCTGTGTGCCACATACAAGTTCGGGAGCAGACTACAATATACATATGCGCACACACACGATTGTGGATGTAGAACCAGCTGATTGTATCACTGTTTATCAACAGGTTAAGTAGCTGATGTGTTTTATATAAAGAGCATCTTACTCAATTCCATTATTGTGCTAGTGTGGCAGCACAGGCATGAAAGCTTTCTGCTCCCATCCTCTGGAGATGATATACTTTTCTGAGTTTGACAGGAATTTCTTCTGATGCCGGCATAAAAGAAGAACTTGTTGGCACCAGTCCCTTATAGCTTGGAGATGTTGCAGCAGACAAAGAGAATGAAAAACTTCTCCTGTCTCTGAACCATTCCATTAGCACTCACAAAGCCATTCTGTCGCC